>NC_067223.1:7531250-7840000 GCF_019924925.1 Ctenopharyngodon idella | reverse complement strand
TGTGTTCTACTGAAGAAACAAAGTCACCTACATCTTAGATGCCCTCATCAAATTTTCATTTTTGGGTGAACTATCCCTTTAATGCAAAACATTTTTTAAAGTTAAAGTTTGAAAGATACTGCATGACGAGAATGACCCTGATAATGCAACCATTTAGAAATATTAATAATTTCAGAGAGAACGTCAATAGTTTTTCTCCATATCAAACTGAATTCTCCAAAGAGGGTATTTTCTAGGAAAAAGACACCTTATCAGTGGCAGGAGCCTCATTCAAATTAGGTCGAAACGAGCGGACTGGCGCGCTGCGTCGCTTCAGAGATTCAGTCTTAGACGAGAGCTTTGATGTCCTGTCTGTAAGCAAAGGTCTGGGCTCTTTTCTTGCTGCCTTTAATAGGAGGATAGAAGCGGGTTTTTGAGGTCAGGCTAATTATTTAGACCAGGGGCGGGCAACTTCGTTCCTGTCCTGCAGTTTAGCTCCAACCCTGATAAAACGCACCTGCCTGTAGATTTTGAATATATATTGTTGTGTTGTTAAGGATTTAAATTTCATGTGCCCTAATCAGGTGACCATATCATATGACTAATTGATTGTCTTATAAGAGGACTCTGAGCATGTCTGTTTTCCACACCCTGATGAGGACTTATTAGCCGCAACGTGTTAGTGTGCTGATGTATGTACGTACACGTTTTTAAATCTTGAAGCCATGAGTGAATAAAAGCCTTTTATATTTTTCTAATCCTCAAATGACTTGGCCTTATATGTTTTTAATCACCTGGATGTAGCTTTCTAGTAATCCTTGAAGACATCAGGTGTGTTCGACTTGAAGCGGTGCTGAGCAGACCGATCAGTGTATATCAAAGTACCGGGAGAGCGTTTTGAAGGCATATGGAGCCGTCTGCTTTCTAATCACTGGCCCTGTTTACAGCTGGTATTAAGATGAGTTTTGGTCGACTGGATCGAAGTGGACGACGCTAAATACAGGTGTAAATGGGGTCTAAAACGTTTTGAGCTTTTCCACTTTCGACCACTTCCAGAGGTAGTCGAAAACGCATTAGACTGGATTGCTTTCATAGTGAAAATGCTCATGTGGGCAAATGCATTCGAACAGCCACAAAAGACCACCTACTCTACACCTGCTGACTTGAGTAAACATTACGGGAAGTGCGCTAGCTAGACAGGATTTAAACTTTGTTGGCTGAAGACCCAAGTTAGGTTTGAAGATGAAAAACCAAGCACAATGTTCTCTCACCATTCCTCATTTCTAACATGCATTCACCGTGTTCACGCAGCTGTCAGAGCACAAATGAAGACTGATGCTCTTCGTATGTTTTTCCGCCATCTCCGGCCGTTCATATGTAAATACTGCATGCTTATTTTGTCCATTAGACGAAAGATCTAAAAATCTACACATTTACCAGCCCATAGACCCTCTCCTCGAAGAAATCAGGACAGAAGTGGTCAACAGTGGACAAGACACTAAAACACCAGATGTAAATGGGAGTGTCTTCCGCATCTACTTGTGATCCGATTGACCAAAAAGCATCTTAATAGTAGGTGTAAACAGGGCCACTTTCGCTGCTTCAAGTCAAACACACCTATTCATTAGCTTGTTTAAGTGTGTTTGATTAGGGTAGGAACTACACAGGACAGTGGCCCTCCAGAACCAAATTTGCCCATCCCTGATTTAGACCATTAGCTCTACGCTAGTGTCAAGGCCACCTACCACATATCCTGTTCTCCTCCTGTCTTGGGAAACAGGAAAGTACTCTGCAGATGAGAGCTCAGAGTTCTCCTGAAAACACCAGATATTTACACAAACCTTGCTTACAATTGAGTAACAAAGTGTGTTACGGCCTAGGCTTATTTGTGAAACAAATATGAGCTCAACCAACCACCGTCCACCCATGTGCAAACCAAAACACGCCTTGTGCAGATCCAAAATGTTTTTTGACTTCATTACCACACCCCAAAACCAGGTGATGTACATTAATAACATAACCACAGATTGAGTTACGGTGTCATCGCTGGCGGGAACCATCTGATCCAGTCTGTGAGAAGATCTCTTCAGCTTTCTCTTAACATTCAAAACCGGCCAATCTTCCTCCTGCTTATCCTCCTCATCCTCCTACACACCACAGCAAAAGATCTAGAACTTTCCATAGAGAAGCAAATGGCTTATCTCCACAGTAGGTATGACAACATTTAAATGTGGAGCAGTCATGTGACCACCTGAAGTAGGTCAGATTTCTTCTACAGCAGGTGGTGCTGCTGAACCCTTAACAGATAATGGTGGGAAAATATGCAGGTGGGAACGTCACATGGGAAAAAACTGTTTGTATTAGAGACAAAAGAACTGATTCTTTACACTAATGGGCGACAGCGTGCCCTGCTTGTACTGCATAAATAGTTGAACAGCTTTTATGTGAGCACAGAAGTTTAAATGGTTTAAAGAAGTCTTTGAAGAGAGTATCCTCCTGGCTAGTTATTTACAAGTGACCTAAACAAAAAGGTTCAAGTTTACACAGAGATGCAAGACTGAGTAAAATCACACAGGAATGAGAAGCCAAGTGTGTCTGGAGGAAGGGAGGGAATAAGAAGATAAAAGAGGATTAAAGCCTGGGTCAAGTCCAAGCTAATGTAAAAAAAATAAAAAAGCAAAGGATACAAGACAGTGTGGGTGCTAGCTGTAATTGAAATCATGTGAACCCTCATATCTTCAGTCTTTTGCTTCATTTACAATGTGGTTGTTAAAATTGGATGGGATATTTTTAGCTGGGCTGCTTGATCAGCTGATATTAGACCATTTTGAGATTATCAGCCTTAGATTAACTGCACTCGCTTATGTGAAGTAGTAGTTTGTCTGTGTCAATTTCAAAAACCAACCACCAGACTTATTAATGGATAATAAACTAATTGGCTTTCAAATATTTAAGTAAATTGAGCAAATACTGTGTGAAGTACTCAGAAATTTTATGCGTCCAAATCCTGTCATTAAAGTCACTGTGTGTGAAATGACATTCACAACCCATTTTACTTCTGTAATGCGATGCACTTCTGAGTGAAATAGAAACAATTAAAAGGATGAATGAGACACTTTATATATCAGGTATTGTTCAGATTATGAAAAGTAAGGCAAGTAAGAATTCCTAACGTTTCTGAAAGAAGCCTCTTTTGCTCACAAAGGCTGCATTTATTTGATCAGAAATACAGTAACAGGGTTTCTGCAGGTTTTATGAAGGTAAACTTTACTTAGTAAAAGTTTACTTTACTTTAACTTTACTTTACTTACTTAGTCTTAAAAAGGTCTAAGTGTAAATGTCTAGGGAGAAACAATGAGCAACACTTCAAAAAAAAAAAAAAAAAAAAAAGTAGCTTGAATACCTCTGCTCCCAACCACTAGATTATGGAAATAACTCTTACTGTACCTTCTGTTCGCACTGCAAAAAAAAAAAAAAAAAAGTGATGTTTTTCTTTAGTATTTTTGTCCGTTTAAAGATCCTTAAATCAAGATGCATTTACTGGAGATACAAAATGACAAAATATGAGGTCTTGTTTTCTGTGAAACTGGAAAAAAAAATAAAATAAAAAAAAATAAAATAAAAATACATTTATTATTAAACAAGTGCGAATATATGCCAATGGGTTCAGAAAACTTAATTCAAAGGGAAGTTTTCATGACTCTTTGACATATTTGTTTGTTTTAAGAATAAACTCCATTTTGTACAATTCGTTTTGCATCTCAAGTAAATGTATCTTGATTAAAAGATATTTAGATATTTGTATTGGAAAACAGGACAAAAATACCAAAGAAGATATACATTTTTTTGCAGTGCATGCAACATTTAATGCCATGACTTCATGAATTTAAGTCTGTGCTCTGATTTAAATCTTGAAGGCCTTATTTTGTTTGAGGGTGAATTAAGACTTTTTAATACATTTTTAAGAGCCACAAAAACCCTGAGTAAAAACATTAATATTGTGAAATATTAATTTAAAACAACTGTTTTCTATTTTGATATATTTTAAAACGCAATTTATTCCTGTGATGGTAAAGTTGAATTTTAAGCATCATTAATCCAGTCTTCAGTGTCACATGATCCTTCAGAAATCATTGTAAGTTGCTGACTTATATCAATGTTGAAAATGTCATGCTGCTAAATATTTTTATGGAAACCTTGACATATCTTTTAGGATTCCTTAAATAGAAAGAACAGAAACAACAGAATTTATTTGAAATTAAAATCTTTTGTAACATTATAAATGTCTGATTACTTTTGGTCAATTTAATACTTCCGTTCCGAATTAAGTACGTTTATATAATATCTTTATAATATCTTACTGACACCAAACTTTTGAATGGTAGCGTATATCTGCCACCTCGCTCTCTACATATTGACATAAATCAACCACACAACATCCCATTTTCTTTCTTGCAGTTAAACAGATTATATATTTTGATTTAACTGAGATGTATTTTGGCATTTACATCAGATCCAAACCAAAAGTCGGTGAAAGCATGAGCAAACAATGCACAGATTTCATCCTCACCTTGTTGTGCTGGCCACTGCGTGTTCTGCTGGTCACTGGCGTTTTCCCTCGGCTCCTGACTGGTCTCTCCACAACTGGGATAGGTTCAGGCTCCACTTCCGGTTCAGGTTCGGGCACAAACACAGGGGCTGGAGCTACAGTTTCTGACGAGCAGGCAAGAGAGCATTTTGACATATTCTATAATCACACGGTTAAATAAAGGGATCTGTTTGTCTGTTACCTTCCTCCTTGTCGCTGTACTGGTCTGAGTCTGTGTTGCCATTCTGGCTGCCGTCTGTCTGTGATGTTTCTGAGGGAGGGGCCACAGCCTCAGGAGGACCCTGATCCAGCAGCTTCTGAAGCCTCTTCTCGTAGACCTTCCGAGTGGACGCTGATGTGAAGACATTGTTTTGGGTTTATGTCAAAGCAGTAAAGTACTTCAGAGCATGACAAACATCATGGCTGAAATATGGTGTTTCAATTAGAGGCTGAATCTCCTATTCATAACAAGCAGTGAGAAAAGCTGCTGCTTTATCTGAAGTACTTTCCAACATCCATTTAAGGACATTATTCAGGGTTGCAAAAACATGCAAAGCTGCATGCTTGGTGAAACTGCTGATTCACTGATAGCCTTGCACAACACTACGAGACAATCTGGATTATTCCAGAAACGTAAACCTTTTTTTAGTTGCTGGTTTTGTGCCGAGTGACAAGACAAGATTTTTGTGTATACAACATTTCATATTTCATGAGGCATACTTCACATCCTTTTGCATGTAACATGAAAAAAAAAAAAAAAAAAAAAAAAAAAAAAAAAATTCATGCCTGTTTATGTAAGGCGACAAGAATATTTTTTGTGCACCAAAAAAAACAAAATAACGACTTATATAGTGATGGCCGATTTCAAAACACTGCTTCAGGAAGCTTCGGAGCGTTATGAATCTTTTGTGTCGAATTAGCGGTTCGGAGCGCCAAAGTCACATGATTTCAGCGGTTGGCGGTTTGAAACGCGATCCGAATCACTGATTCGACACAAAAGATTCATAAGGCTCCGAAGCTTACTGAAGCAGTGTTTTGAAATCGGCCATCACTATATAAGTTGTTATTTAGTTTTTTTGGCGCACCAAAAATATTCTCGTCGCTTTATAATAATAATAATAATAATAATAATAATAATAATAATATTGAACCACTGTACTCACATGGACTGATTTAAATATGTTTTTAGTACATTAATGGATCTTGAGAGAGGAAATGTCATTGCTGGCTATGTAGGCCTCACTGAGCCATCGGATTTCAACAAAAATATCTTAATTTGTGTTCAGAAGATGAACGAAGGTCTTACGGGTGTGAAACAGCATAAGGGTGAGAAATAAATGACATTATTTTCATTTTTGGGTGAACTAACCCTTTAAGGAAATATGAAGTCAGTTTTCGTTAGGTTGACACAGGCTTTAACAGGTAAAGTTCACAGATTAATTATTTTCTACAAACATTTGACATCCAGAAAGTGTTAATTTTGAGCCATATATGTATTGTTTTATCAGTTAAAATTGTATAAATGTAATTTTGTGTTCTATTTGTAATTGTTGTGTGTTATGGCTTTAACATAAATGGCACTTGGTTTGATATTTTGTTTTCCAATACAATGAAGTATGGCTTAAGTGTCCAAATATTTTTTGAGAACACTGTATGATCTAAGGAAAAGTACATATCTGCAAATATTTACTCTTCACACTGTATTATTTGAGTTTGAATCTCAAAAGCGGCTCACCAACAATGGGTCCGGCATTCAGACCATACTTCAGCAACAGGTCTTTCAAACCCTCGTTGCTCAATTCAGTGACATCAACATCCTCAGGACGAACTTTGTCAGTTTTTCTGGTGGCTTTCTGTGAAAAAAAGGTCACATTATTGTTACTATAGTGATCATCACTCATGCGGTTTATCAATTTCAGTCACATTTTTAATGAATGCACATTGCAGAGCTGTAGTACAAAATGTATAAAATTACATCATACCATAAGGTATTTGAACTTGAACTATATGGCTATATAATAGTTTATTAGCAAATTTTACTTGGTCACACTGTGTTCACAGGCTTCAGAAATATCTTCTCTTGTTTTTTGTCTTCATCTCTCCTCATATTCGATTTTAACAATGTTTGTATTCATTAGGCAAGGTAAGGAACTCAAGTTTATTTGTATAGCGCATTCTTCACACATCGGTAATTCAGTTTCACTTTCCTGGGAAATGCAACATCAAATATAAGTGCCTTGCTCTTGCAGAAGACAAGATTGCTCTTCTTGAACTTTTACTGTCATTGTCAGTTGGTTTGGAATATCAGGAGAAATACAAAAACATTATAGACACATAGATGAACCGCGGTGGCCCAAAAAAAAAGAAAAAAAAAAAAAAAAAAGTTCACCACCGTCACAGCCCTACTGCTCTGAAACTCAAAGTAGTTTAAAAGAAGTGTGAGTACATTCTTTACATCCTCCCAGCCCATAATACCACACTATATACACACTATTAATACATTAGAAACAGCTCAGAGGCATGTGCCTAGCATGCAACTGCAGAACAAAATGTTCATTTTGATAAACCAATAAGATTAAATTAGGCAATGAAATGAAAAGTGAAAAACAAAACAAAACAAAAACAGAACACATTCAATAATGCTTATGTGATAGTGCCATTAGGGACTCGAGGCATACACGCAAACTTTCAGACTGAGTGGGACAAAGCATGAACAATGCAAAGCCAGCCACATTCCCTGGAGTTGAGCCCTGCTCCACAAATGCAACCATGTGACTGAGAAAAAAAATGGCGAAAACAGTGAAGTGGAGAAGGAGAGAATGTATAACGAGGGGCAGGAGGAGATTGTGAAGGCGTATGAGCTTCAGTGAGGGGCCTTCACTAGGGCTGATCTGGAACGCTGCCGACTCAAAAAACTGTTTCATAGATCACAACATTCCAGCAGGATGGAGAGAAAAAAAACCTTTCCTCAGTCCACAGACAACACCCCTCACACTTATAAAGTTTTTACGAACGTCAGACTCAGCATGTGCCTATGAACAACATGGGTTTGACACAGACAAAACTCATTTGGTCCCTTTATCACTGAAATGTTGCTTGTTCTTACTGACTGAAGAGCTAAATTATTACTATTTTACTACATAACCTGAACAGAAATACACAAAGCACATCACGTCGTTGTCGACAAGCTTTGAGAACCTATTTCAACACCCAAAAATTAGACGCACCAAAATTATTTTTCGGGACCAAAACTTGGCTTTGTTATTTAGTTAGTTTAAAACTTACCAATTTGGCTTTTGGTATTTTCATTTAGCCAAAAACTGAATTTTTTTTTTTTTTTTTTGGATAAATGCTGTTCAGCATGTTGTGTTCTCAGGTGATAAATTAAACTAGTCATAGTGAAGTTCTAAGGCAACGAGCCGCCTCCAAATATTTCAGCTTAACAAATCTTACATATTGCCATTCAAGCATCATTCTTGGTCCTATCCAAATTATCAGAATGATTGGAAGCAGAAAATAATGTGGGTGGAGTTTACGGTATAACGAGATTTGTTGATTATAATAGGAGTGATTTTTTTATTTTCACATCATTTTTGCCAGATTGAGCTTTTTATTTTTTGACATTTATGGTTTGAGTTTTATGGGCTGTTGCAGAGCTGATTATTCAATCTATAAAGTGTCTCACGCCATGTTAGAATTACCGTAATTACAAAATTTCAGCTTGTAGAAAGTGTTCACGTCTTTGTAGGGGTGTAAGAAAATATCGATACACATGAATATCGCGATATTATATTTGACGATACTGTATCGATTCTCAAAAACACTGTATCGATATTTATTTATTTACATCCGTAAACTGACGCGTAGCCGGAGGTGCATCACTAGCGTTAGCATTAGCAAACCCAGCTCATAAGACGATAGAATTGTTCCGCTCCCGCGGCATACAGAGCTGAAGTGTGTGGACTCATTTTGGCTTCAACTATAAAGAAGCCACTAAGGAGATCGACAAGAGTCAGTTGTTTGGAAAATAGGCCATGTTAAAATCCAAAACTCGGGAAGCGCATTGAATCTGAGAACTCACTTAACGTTAATAATGACATCCGCGCTGCTGAGAGGCGTTTCGATAGAATATGTAGTATGTACTGCACGCTTTCCTCTCAGTAACAAAATAAACACACAACAAAAATGACAGCGGTGACAGCATAAAGAAAGCACCTGATCATAGCGATGTGGATGTTTGCACCAGCTCTGTTCAGCACTTCAGTGAAGGCACGTTTATTTAAATAGCACTTTATACATTAGACTGCTTTAAAGCAAGCAGCTTTACAGTATTAAATATAAAACAAACATTCAGTCATGAAATGGACTATGCACTAGTTGTTAAATAGTTTAGAAATTAAAAACTGCTATACTGTGAACCATTAAAACATAGACACCTAAAGAATCCTGTCACTTTACTATTTTCCCTTAGATTGCACAAAATAGTGATTAGTGATATAAATGCAAATGATACTGTATATATTAAATAAAATAGTAAGGTTTTATGCATATGGTGGAGTTTTTTCTAAAATTACATCCTTTTTCTAAAAAAAAAAAAAACAAAAAACAAGAAATATCGCAATATATCGCCTTTCTTACAGTATCGCAATATATCACAATATATCGTATCGTAACCCCTGTATCGTGATACGCATCGTATCGCCAGATTCTTGGCAATACACAGCCCTACGTCTTTGTAGAGCTCGTAATTACAGTTTGTACGATGGCAATATTCTGAGAGCTCCTACCTGTACCACATGACCACTGTACCACCTGACACCTGCAGATTCATTTACGCACTGATAGTGTTAGCATATGCTGCATTCACGCCACTGCGTAATTACCGTAATATCGTGAGACGACAACACGTGATGTTATATTCGGAGCGGTTCACGTCCTCAAACTGGGAATTATGCGTTTCTATGGAACCACTACCAAATCTAAAGAGGTCAGGTGGTACAGTGGCCATGTGGGAGCTTTCAGAAAACTTCCAGCTTACAAACTGTAATTACGAGCTCTAAGAGGATGTGAACGCTTTTTACGAGCCAGAATCTCAAAGATACAGTAATTGCGATATGGCGTGAACGTACCTATAGAAACGCATAATTCCCAGTCCGAGGACGTGCACAGCTCTGAATAGAACGTCACATGTAGTTACCTCGAGACTCTGGTAAATACGACATGGCGTGAACACAGCATTTCTACAGAAGCGGTTCCAGATTGGGCCATTCTCCAACCGTTCCGCGCATTTCCACTGCAGAAAAGATGGGCAGGAAAGATCTGGCCCTAAAAACTTGCTGGTCTCAAACAGAGCCAGGAACAGATTTATTAATATAATAAATATTATATATTTATATCTAAATGTATAAAACTATGCACGAGAGAGACCCAGTGTGCGAGAGAATCGATGGATTCAGTTTCAATTTATCTCCAAAAAGGACAGATGAGAGTACAGGTGTTGTGCCGAATTTCAACCCCCTACCAGATTATTACCCCCCTAGTATTGGCAGGTTTAGAAGTAGGTGTGGGAGAGGGGTTAAAGGAACACTCCACTTTTTTTGAAAATAGGCTCATTTTCCAACTCCCCTAGAGTTAAACAGTTGAGTTTTACCGTTTTCGAATCCATTCAGCCGATCTCCGGGTCTGGCGGTACCACTTTTAGCATATAATAGCTTAGCATAGTTCATTGAATCTGATTAGACCGTTAGCATCTCGCTCAAAAATGACCAAAGAGTTTTGATATTTTTCCTATTTAAAACTTGACTGTTCCGTAGTTACATTGTGTACTAAGACCGACGGAAAATGAAAAGTTGCGATTTTCTAGGCCAATATGACTAGGAACTATACTCTCATTCAGGCGTAATAATCAATGAAATTTGCTGTCGTACCATGAGTGCAGCAGGCGCAATGATATTACGCAGCGCCTCTCACAAATGTCTCCATGGTTGCAAGGCACGCTCCCTATGCAAGCAGGGGGTCACAGGCGCTGCGTAATATCATTGCGCCTGCTGCACCCATGATACGGCAGCAAAGTTCCTTGATTATTACGCCAGAATGAGAGTATAGTTCCTAGCCATATCGGCCTAGAAAATCGCAACTTTTCATTTTCCGTCCGTCTTAGTACACGATGTAACTACAAAAGAGTCAAGTTTTAAATAGGAAAAATATTGAAATTCTTTGGTCATTTTTTAAGGAGATGCTAACGGTCTAATCAGATTCAATGAACTATGCTAAGCTATGCTAAAAGTGGTACCGCCAGACCCAGAGATCGGCTGAATGGATTCGAAAACGGTAAAACTCAACTGTTTAACTCTAGGGGAGTTGGAAAATGAGCCTATTTTCAAAAAAAGTGGAGTGTTCCTTTAAGATTAGGCAATCAGGTAGCGACTTCAATGAAGGGGGTAATAATTTGGCAGGGGGTCAAAATTCAGCACAACACCGGCAGTTTATGTGAGCTGCCCGTTCGCTAGAATCACTCCCAGTACTGTGAACAACAAAACAGAAGTGCTGCACTACCTGCAAAAACACCAGGACATGTAATGTTTGTTTTTTAGACTGGTTATATTCAGGTAAACAACACATAGCAGCGTGCGTTCCTCAAGTCTGTGGAAACATGCGACCGGTTTGCGACAGGCTCCAGTTCGCCTGGCCGAGAATAGGCTCTGGCTCCAGAACGCGAACTATTTTGGTGGAAAAGGGGTATGAGAGACCTGAGCAAAAAAAGTCTTGTGGGTTCACACCAGACCAAACAGCATGTCATCATCACATATGCTTCATTGTTAATGTCAGCTCTCAGGAAATTTGCAATAATGAGGCATGATGTTATTGGTTACCCACAATTTGCCCAATTGTGGCTTTCGCAACACAGCCTCTAAACCAGTTTATTTGAACACAAAAGCATGACCAACTCTGGTCCAAAAACTCAGTGCATTGAAGAGGTTGAACATAAACATTTATGGCCCTCAATTTGTGCAAATTACAAAAGCTGTGAGTGAAGTACACACAAATAAAAACATCCCAGAGATGAGTGTGTGTGTGTGTCATGTGGTTCTGAAAATTACTATCTGAGAGACAGACACTTCAAAGAGGAACGCAAAGCACACACACATCTGGCAGCCGAAGCACAAATTCCTATTCACAAGAAAGTATTTCCTCAATAAAGGGACCAAACCCACTATGAAAACAGCATTGTGCTGCTTTCAATTTATAATACAACTCTTGGACCTATACCTTCCCGCTCAATCATTTAAGGTCTAATGTAAAAAAAAAAAAAATAAAATAAAAAATAAATAATATAAAATAGGATTAAACTAGCTAAATAATTTTATTGAAAAAATAAAATAAAAAAAATCAAATCCATGTAAAAACAACAAAATTAATATCATAAATATGTGGAAAATATTTTTCACAGTATAAATGAAGTCTTTATACATGAAAATATACACAGCTGCCGTTTACATTTTTGGGAGTCTGTGGCATCTAAAATACTGAAAATCCCTGATTTAAGAGATCTGTTTACCAACTTACAATAGTATTTCATAACTGATAAATATGGACTTTTTTTTTTATTGCTAAAGAAAAACATCTTGTCAGACCGTGGAGATGAAGAGGGGGTTAATGACAGGGAAACGCCTGTACAGGAAGATTTCACAATGACAGGCCACACTACCTCATTCACTGGCACTGGAGTACAGAGAGGTGCCTTTAGCATCAAACATATCTGCTATAACATAAAAGGACTCTGTGTAGTTGTCTGGGTGGAGGGTTGAGGTAATAGAGTTGGCTGAATATCCAGAACTTGAAACTTGTAGTATTCAGTATTCGCTGTGGAAAGTGTCTTAATAATGGCAACAACAGACCCTCAGACCTCTCAGAAAAACTGAAGAAAGATTTAACTAGCAAGCATAAAAAAAATTCAAGTGCACACTGTTCATATTACAGGTTTATGAAATGGCTGTGGGTATTAAAAACGAGTAACAAAGATAGAAGTGGGGGGAAGGAAACACTCCCACTTCTCTAAGAAACACCAGGTGTTTCTGTTTCATCACTGTATTATTCAAGAATGCCAATAACCAGCAACATTACCAGGTTCAGATACAAAACAAAAGAAATCCAAACCAAGATCCGTGTGCATTTTCTCTTAAAATTACTATGGGAAGCGATTTTATACATTACGAATCTTTACTGAAGTGTTCATTCAAGCTGGAATCTTTACTACTTTTCCTGATGGACACGCCTAAAACAGATGTGTAACTGAGATAACATATAGCAGTGCAAGAATTCCCGGATGTTATAATTTCTGCAAGTCATACATTTATTATTTTGACTGATAGCAGTATAGATTTTAAACACTTGAGTGAAACTTCATCAATGAATCATACTAACGCATTTAAGCGGGAAACAGTCGCCCGGTAGTGACAGGAAGTCCGACTCAAGTCCGAATCGGTTCCTTCGAACAGTTAGTATCAAAATCCGGTTCTGAAAACGATTCTTTTATAGAACTGCGTAATTACGTGTTGCCTGACTTTCAAATTTACATGTTCTATCCGTTCATATAAAGTGATAAACACACCTTGCTGTTTATAAGATACGTGTTTTTAAATAATTATTTAAAAATGATATTTTAAGGGCGTTTATTGTCATTCCAAGCACCCCAGTCAGGTTTCTAACAGCTATATGATTCAGCTCATAATTTGGATTTTATTATCAATAGTAAAAACACTCTCAATCCTCGGCTGAAAGTATTTACTGCATTAATAAAATGCAATCATTTAGACCAACAATATTTCGTGAGTGTGATAAAACTGATACAATTCTTTCGTAAACACATTTCCAATACGATTTATGCTACACTTCGCGAACGAATCGTTCAGACCGGTTTTGTGATCTAGCGCAACTGATTCACAGAAAATCAACTCAAAACAACGATTCATTCACGAACCGGACACCATTAGTAAAAGTTCGCCATGCCGGTTTGTTTTCATCTGCATGCGCAAACCGCACATTTATTTACTCATTTAATTAACCTCCCAACTTTACTCCAACAAACACACTTTTAGAAAATACACGACATAAATCAATACTGCGAACTGCATCACCTCCATTTGATGCATTTTATATGCCAAAGCAAATCGAGATTCTCCAAACCAAGGAAGATAAGCCAACCCACCCTGCCAGAGCGGCTCCTGTTGGAGACCACGGGGGCTGGAGGCAGTTCCTCGTCGCTGGAGAAGACATCTGGAGAGCCGCTGCTCTTTTTGTTTTGCGCGGTCAGATTCTTCAAGTACAGCTGCACATACACGTCCTTCCTCTGGTCGCCGTTCGGCAAAGCCACATTATGAGCCAACAGTACACTTTTAAGCTTATCTTTAGTGAGCACAGACGGGTCTTCCAGAAATTCCGACATGTCTGTTGCCTTGAGCAGGACACTATCGCTGGCTGAGACTGATTTCTTTTATGGGATCAGTGACCATCTTAGGAGAGAGACCCCTATTGGATGCGTTCCGCAGAAAGAAGCGCTCTGATTGGCAGATAGACTATTTAAAATCACTGGCAATAAACAGACGGGATGAACCACTCGTTTATCGGAGATTCATTTACTAAAAATAATGTGCATGTAAAATAAATATTGCACACTAGGAGAAAGAACAATAAATTTAAGACTGGACTAGAAATTAAACTAGAAAGGGTCCACCTACTGGTGGACTGATGGGCAACATAACATCACAGAAAAGCTTTTAAATGAAGGCTACTATATGATCTGATTTAAACACACACACACAAAGATGATATAAGGTATGTCAACATTTTATTGGCCAAATGATGCAACTTATGTTGCAACCAAAGACAAATTTATTAAAGAACTTAAGTCACTTTTAAGCATGTTTACATATTTTCCAGACTCTCATGGAAAACATTTACAAGTTCACACTACTATTGATAAACATTTGAATAACACGTTCCTCAGGAGCACTACTGCTGAGAGATGTCATCAAACTGAACATTGAGCTCTTGCAATAACAAACAAAATGTATTGAAAGCACGTTGTAACACCAAAACAAAAATAAAAAAAACAAAATCTTAACCAAAGTGATCACAGTGCTGCAGAAACCGACCACTTATGAAGGAGCTGACTGGTGTATCATGGGTATCAAAGAAAGAGCAGGCAGCTGGAGGGTTAGCATTTGCACTAGCGCTCTCAGCTCTACCGCCGTCTCCTGATGCTCATTTCCACAATGTGAATGTGTGTGTTGTTTCATCTCCACACTCAAGTCATGCTCGGCAGTGCGGTCCGTCTCAAGTGAAGAAGGGTGGTGGCACAGCACTCTGCTGGGGTGTGGTTTCCTTGACCTGTCCCGTCCCCTGACCTCTCCCACTCCCGTGACCTCTCCTCTTTTGCCTTGTTGTCTCCCTCTCTCTCCCAACTCAGGCCTTGATCTCTGCTGGCGGGCAGTACAGCGCTTCCGAGTTCTCTGACGACAGCTCCTCTGAAAGGGATAGACAGGTTTTAGTGTAGGATATATAATCTGATACACAAGGCCACATATGAAGCCTAGTCCTATGGAAGCTTGTTTCTGCCAGGGATTAAAAATAAAGGTAACTGCCACTTATCTCACAATTACGACTTTTTTACCTTGCAATTATGAGTTTATATCTCACAATTCTGATAAATAAACTTGTAATTCTGATGTTTTTCCTCACAATTGCAAGATATATATTTTTTATTCCATGCCGGAAACAAGCTTACATATATTCCTGACAAATCACTGATAAAGTTATTTAGTATGAAATAATTTTTCAATGACACTCAAGCCGTGATTAGCATAAGGCAATTTTGATTCGTTCTCATTCAGGCAGGATCGTGCAAGATATTGTAGCAATGACTGTGGAGCTAATATAGCATTTCTTCAAGCAAATGAGAGGCAAAACACACCACGTGTCAGGTGTCACTAATCGAGGTGAAGCCAGCAACATCTGTCATAAGCGTTTCAAAATCTGCCCGTAGTTGCTGGATTTTGTGCTTATAATCGCATTGATACATTTTCCTATATCGCAAGCTTTTATTCTGGATGATATGTAACAATATGTAAAGTTTCGCCGCTAGAGGTCACCTATTAAAAAACAAAGTCGTAGCTTGACACCACGATTGAGCGCGGAATCACGGGAGGTGTTGTCTTCACATCTACAGCCGGTGGAAAAGAATCGGGACAGGACTCGGGCAGAAATCATGTTAATGGCTGAGATTATTAACATTACTGTAGTATGAAGTAACGCTGTTTTATCATATTAGATACATTTGAGTGTGTTGAAAATGATGTTATAACATTACTCTGTGCGTTCGCTCGGTGGCTGCTGGGACACACTTGTTGCACACTGCAGTAAGCTAGATCGATTTTAGAATATCATATTAATAAATGCTGGATGGCTTGTGTTGCTAAATGGCATGCAATTAATTTTAAAACATTGTATGATGGAGAAAATGCTGTATTACTGTTACTAAAAATAAGGCTGTATCTGATTATGCTACATTAGCCACTTAACAAAATAGTTTTTTTCTCTGAGGCATGGTGAAAACACAGTACTCACAGAAAATAAAGAAAACGAGATTCAAACAAAAAGACTAAACGTGTTGAGCTATATAACGATTAGTTTTCTGTCGATGATGGTATCCAAACAGTTGCTCACCTGTCTAATAAAACATAATATATTAAAGCGTCTTTGGTGTTTTCATGGTTTCTACAAAATCGAGGGTAACACAGGTATGACTTCATTAATAGGCGACGCATGGACATGGTCCATGTCCTGGTTAAAATTGCTTATTTCTCTGGATTAAAACATTCTTGGAAACATTTGGGATAATTTAAGTACACAAGTCAACAAAATATTTAACACTGTTCTAGTGTTTTTTGGATATTTTAGTACTAAAATCTTTACATACTGTGCCTTTAACAGAAGTGTATTAAACTGACAATGTATGTATACTTTAAGTCTTTAAGACACTTTTTTGAATCATGCGTGCACATACATTCTAATGAGCACGTTTTGGTGGAAATCTAATTTCGATTTTTCAGATAAATGCAATAATAAATAAAAAGCTCAAAGTTTGCTCTGCTTGTTAGTAGGGTTGCACAATTTGGCCCAAAACAACTGTAAAATTACAACAATATTTAAGGCTGTCCCAATTCATAATCAATGTTAAAACATCAAGATTTTTTTTGGGCAAAAACCACAGAGCACACTTAAAACGGCTGCAGATGTTTCTTCCTGGAGGGCCACAGCCCTGCAGAGTTTAGTTTCAACCCTGCAGTTTTCAAATAAGCCTGAAGGACTTGATTAGCTGGATCTGCATTTAATTAGAATTGAAACTAAACTCTGCAGGGCTGTGGTCCTCCAGGAATTAATTGTCACACCCCTACCTTAAAACTTCTATTTTGTTGACAACAGCCGGGTTTTAAGAGATTCTCATGTCATCATTTCAAGTTTGGAAAGCAGCACATTATAAGCAACCCAATCTCAGAATAGCATTTACTGCAAACCGAGCTGCTCAGAAACACTGGATCATGAGCTGCTCGCATGTAAAAGAATACAGTACTGTGCTTCACTCTGAAACATACAGCATATATATTCAATTAAAATTGCAGCCTTTGCGATTTCATTGTTGCATTTTCAGTTTTATTTCGATAGATTGTGCAGCCTTACATGCTAGCTTACTTGACTGTATTACCACATTAGGTAAATCTAGTCATTATCTATGTAAACTCACCAGGCAGGACACATTTCCACAGGCCGTATGTTTTCCCTACAGCCGTCTGCCACAGACGCAGAGTGCCGTCCTCTGAACCACTGGCATACAGCTCTCCATCAGGGCTAAACCGCACACAGTGTACGGGCCCGAAGTGACCCTTATATGACTCTGAAAGAGAGACAAATACATTTTATTGTCAAGCACGAACAAATATGTATATATTCATGAGCTAAACTATAGCTATAAGCTTTATGTTTTTTCTTTCTTTCTTGCCATGCCAGCTTCTATGGCTATATTAATGGCACGAGACAGGTTTAGTTATTAAAAAATAAAACTAAAGATGTTTTTTTTTTTTTTTTTTTTTTTTCAAAAAAACCCCTTAAAACTAAATTTGGATTTACTTGATTAAAAACCTTTTCAAAAGATTCAACAGAATAAAACAAGCTCCTTTATGTTTTTATCAATGACATTCCTACCCATTTCCTCTTTGGTGGTGTAGTCATATTTATAAAGCTTGAAGTCATCTCCTCCAGCCACAAAGAAGTCTTTTTCAGGATGCAGTGAGGCAGAGTGAATAGAAGCAGGGGCGTCCACTGTCTTAATCAGATCCAAACTGAAGGTAAAAGACAACAACAGGCTGACATTATCTAATAATATAATAATTATAAACTTTATATAGCGCCTTTAATAATTGCATCTCAGAGCGCTTTACAAAAACATACAAATAAAATACATTATCTATTCTCCGGACATGTTTTTTTGTCCAACTCAGTCCTCAAGGTAATATTTGCATAATAGGACAGATTGTAGCCATCTACCTGTGGGCATTGTAGAAAGCGATGGTTCTCCCATACGTGATGACGAGAATCTCCCCATCAGGAATGTACTCCATACTGCTGACAGAGGCCTCAAATGACAGTGTCTTCAATGCCTCCTTTGTGTTCTTGTCCCAAAGTCTACACATGAAAGATAACACAAACTCAGAACCAGACACATACATAGCATATATACACACACACACACACACACACATATACAAAACAATTGTGTTCTATATATGCAATGTACATACTTTACAGTTCAAAGACTTTGTCCATTACCATTATGGACTCTCACCTGATAGTTTTGTCATCGGCAGCCGAGAGAATCTGTTGGTCATTGTTACACCACAGAGCTTTCTTTATGGCAGAGGTGTGGCCTGCAATCTCCTGGGGTTCTGCATTACAAATGCCATATAGCTCATTTCATCTATTAGCATTTATGAAAGGAATTGGGTTTTGGAAATTGATTTTATATCAAAACAAAGAAAAAGAAAAAGTCACTCTACATACCTGCTTCAGGTTTGTTGAGGTCATAGATGCGCAGTACTTTATCATTCCCTCCAGTCAGGAGAAAGTTACTGTCCTGTTGATTCAACATACACTGGTAAAAACTCTTCATTTAGCAAAAAGATTCGGCACAATTAACAGAGAGTGTTTGGAGACATGAAATGAAGTGATATCACTGAAATGAAATCATTAATGTTGTAAACATCTGGTAGTTGCATGCGTAGTCTGGTTTATAGAGCTCAGAAAACAGATCTCAATGTTGTTCAGCCTTATATTTCAGCATTTTTGTATTTGAAATGGCTTAAAAGAGTACCATTTTCAGAGGAACCACTATTTTATCCTAGTAAATTTAAAACATTGAATGCAAGAAGTAAAATAAGTAAAACATAGTTAAAAATAAGGTATTTCACTTAATATTTTTTATTTTATAGTTTACATACACTAATGTTCAAAGCTTGGGGTCAGTAGTTGTTTTTAAAATGTTTTTAAGTCTCTTATGCATATATTTGATCAAAATTACAGTAAAACCAGTAATATTGTGAAAAATGATTACAAATTAAAATAATGGTTTCCTATTTTTAATATATTACTACAATTTAAAATAACTTTACTATTTGAATATACTTTAAAATGTAATTTATTCCTGTGATAGTAAAGCTGAATTTTCAGCAGTCATTACTTCAGTCTTCAGAGTCACATGATCCTTCATTCTAATATGCTGATTTGGAGCTGTTGTGAACATCTGTCTCTGAGCATCATCAGTCTTACCTGTGTGAAGTTCACGGATTTCACAATGTGCTTGTGCGCCAGGGTGAGGACCTCATCTCCAGTGACAGCGTCCCATACCTTTCTGTCAGATTCAAATAAATAAATACAAAAGGTAAAATAATATTTCACCAATATTATTTCACCCATATCACGTTTTGTTACTGTTTGTACTTACGCTGTAAAATCTGCGGCGGCCGTAGCTGCTTTTGTAGCTTCTTTATTTAAGGTGGCACCCCAGACAGCACCTTTGTGACCCAAGAACGTCCCAATCCAGTCCCCTGTGTCTCCCTGGCGCAACATAGGTTTGCCATCTGCAATTTTGAAATGCCAAAACAAACTTTCATACCTATATGACAGACATTTAACCTAAATGGTTACTCTTCACGCTCACTGCCCAGGAAAGAGAACAGGATTACTGTCAAGGGTTGATATTAAGATTCAAGAAAACACCTACCTTTACAAGCACTAATAAGGAAATATCCATAAGGAGTTATTCCACTGAACGCCAGATCCACAACAGGTCTGGTGTGGCCAGAGCAGGTGAGAGGAGTCTGTCTCATAGCCATATTTACTGGGCAGTGGGCACCTAAAAAAAAAATGACAAGACCCAAGCTACATATTTATTAAAAATCAAGAAAAGACTTAAAAACGAGGTAGTGAACAGAACAGAACAGAACAGATGTGCTGGCTAACTCAAGCTTGGCTAGCCAGGAAATCAATCATTACCTTGCAAAGACAACAAAACAACGACACACTCCAGTACTTTGTGGCCAGATTACGTGTCGGGGAGGATTGTGGAGCTCAGAGCTGCACTCCCAGCTACAGTGCTGTGCCACCAGCTACACGAGGTGTGTGTGTGTGTGTGAATGTGTGTAAGCTAAACTCGAGCCCTCGCTAACGCTACAGGAACATAATGGAAGTACTAGTGTGAAAACCGGACATCATTTCCGGCACGCGACGCCACAGTATTGGTCCGAATGGTGTCACGTGACGCGCCATAGCGTCGCTTCGAGAAGCTCTTGTACACTATACAAAGTAGCCTAAATACAGTACTTTCTTTCCACCGAAGAACGTTTATTACGTGTTTTCTAACACGCAATGTAATATGTTATAAGTTTATGGTGTAATATAAAAGATTTCGGGGTAAGAAAGGCTATAACCGTTAACATGAAAATGTTTTTCAGTATTATGAGATACGAACTCCAAATAACGAGAAAGTTGTCGTTATGAGATCGTAGTTTATCAATATTATTAAATTATGATATTATGAAACACATTTAAAGCTAAAATCAATCAAGCAAACTGTTTAAGCCACGAACTAAGCGCCTCCTGTAGGTAAGTACATCTATGCAGGATCAAATTAGAAATGCGCTACTGTTTTTTTAAATACAGTGGTCATATCTTACACCTGGACAGGTTGCGGCGAGAAATGCTTTACATAAAGACATCCTAATGGAAACAGTGCGCCCGAGCTTCACTGTTTTTAAGTTCTGATGTTAGATAAACTCCTCCAGAGATAAATTTACACATTGTGATGTCATGATAATCCTAGTGTCACGGGATGCGCGTAGGCTGTTTAATAGCCCCCGGAGAAATTTCTGGAATGATATGCTAGTTAGATGGATGGATGGATATATTTAGCCTATTGTTTAACTATAATACATTGACAAAGACATTAAACACATATTTATTAAGTTTATTTAAAAGTTACATCAATCTAAAATTTTTAAAATCACTGTAAATGCTTGTGATTGCCTTTAATCACAGGTTGCTACATATCTTACACAATCTTATCTCTCTAAAAATCTTCTTAAAGGCCATTTAAGATGAACATCTACAGTAAGCACACCTTTTCATGACAGGAAAACAGAAAAGCAAACACGGACGCCTCACTACCTGAGTATTATCTTAGTGGCATAGAAATGCTGAAAGCTTCAGATGCAAAGCAGTGTGAGTCATATAGTACCAGCATGCACCGCGACAGTCTCCTAACACACAGGGGTGGGAGATCATCTGATACTCGGAGAAGTCCGAGTCATTTTTGCGAATCGGTTCGTTCGCATAGTTCACTTCAGTGAACCGGTTCAAACGCTAATTCACTGAATTGTTTCAACCGTCGCTCAAGTTTCGTGTTTATATTTTCGGTGTGTAGTTGGTTGTTGTTTATGATTCCACGTCACATTTAGTGATTAAAAATGATGAAAATCCAACAGTGAAAATTCTGTTATTTACTCACCTGTTGTTTCAAACTTGTATCTAATTGTTTCTTTTGTTTGTCTCTCGTTTTATGGAAAAATCACACCAAATTTATTGCAACAACATAATATTATAACATCATAAAATATTTTTCAGCAACACTGTATACAAAACTCGAACAACATTAACAAATAAACTAATATTTGATTCAAAAACACTGTATGCATCATTTTAAATATATAGAATATTTGTATATTTAACCAGAATTATAGCGATAAGAGAATCACCGTTCATTTATTAATTGGATCTTTTTGAGAACATTTCCTTCTGTGTTCCATACAAAAACAAAAAAGTTTACATGTTTTGAACAATTCTCACATTTGGGAATCGGTTCAGTTGAATTGTGATAAAGAACCGACTGAAAAGAACGATTGACTCGCGAATCGAACAGCTCCACTGGAGGCGTATCCGTGCAGAACCTGAGCTTAAATCCGCACCCTGCTTTACTTGATCGCATTCATTGAATCTTCCTCGTCTCAGAGCAGCAACAGCGAACATTTACAGCAATGGCCAATTACATCCATGTCCCAGATAGCGCGCCGGAGGTTCCTAAATTAGACGTGACTGTAGATGAGCACGATTACAGAGCCGGAGCGCTGAAACTCGTCAAGACGCTCAGACCTCACTGGAAACCTTCTGAGGTCAAAATGAAGGTAATTCTCTTGTCTTTTGTCATCGCTTACAATTCGAGTGGTCGCACGCCGACCCTAACTAAAGCAGAAAGTCGGCATGTGCTGACAGCAGCACGTTTAACGTCTTATATAATGCAAAAAAGCGAAGTTAAGCGTGTTGCGCCTTGAAATCCGGAGCTGCGTCACCAGATATAGACCCAGTTGGCACCATGGCGCTAAGCAGAGGCACAGGAGCCAATGCGAGCTGTCAAAGCGTTAATGTTGAAACACTCATTCATTAAACAATATAGCTCTTGCATGCATGGTACAAAGTGTTTATTGCACCATTACAATTGCAGTTAAAATGACAGCAACAGTGATAAAGATCAAGCAAAATTTCAAAGGGAAGATGGTGGGTGGTGGATTCTTGGAATTTGTGCATTGAATTTTTTATTTGTTACTTTTAACTAACTTATTTATTCCTTTAAACTACTTAGTATCTATTTTTATGTTATTACTACTTAATAAATTACTGTATTAAGTATTTCAATAGTGATTAGTATATTTTTTTAGTTAGCCACTAATACTTATTCATTACATACTAGTTTACTTATTCCTCTGGAAGTCGGTTTCTGCCACAAAATAAAAAAAATAAAATTACGAATTTTGACCTGTCAATTCTTTTCACAGAATTGTGAGATAAAAATGCATTTGGGAGTTACAAAGTCAGAATTGCATTCTCGCAAATTTCTCGCAATTCTGACTAGTTGATTTTTTTCTCAGAATTGTGATATATAAACTCGCAATTCTGAGAAAAAAAAATTCAGCTCACAATTCTGACATATATTTCGAGTTTATATCTCGCAATTATGGCAGAATTGCGGGATATAAACTCACAATTGCAAGAAAAAAAGTCAAAATTACGAGATATAAACTCGCAATTGCAAGAAAAAACTATTATTTTTTATTTATATCTCGCAATTCTGACTTGCGACCAAATCTCAGAATTGCGAGTTTATATTTCGCAAATCAGACATTATACTTCGCAATTGTTTGTGTCTCACAATTGTGAGAAAAAAGTCAGAATTGAGGGATATAAAGTACAATTGTGAGAAAAAAGTCAGAATTGTGGGATATAAACTTGCAATTGCAAGAAAAAAAGTCAACATTACCAGATATAAACTCGCAATTGCAAGAAAAAAAACTCAGAATTGTGAGTTTATTTTTATTATTTATAACTCGCAATTCTGACTTGCGACTATATCTCAAAATTGCGAGGTTATATTACGCAATTCAGACATTAAACTTCGCAATTGTTTATGTCTCACAATTGTGAGAAAAAAAGTCAGAATTGTGAGATAAAAAGTCATTTTTTTAAATATAAATATTTGCTATATTTGCTAAATAGCTTTGTTATTACTTATTAGGTACTAGAACCAATTGATGAGGCCTGAATGCACTGGAAATGATACATAAGACATTTTGGTTACGCTTTATTTTAAAGTGTAATTAAACATTTAAGTATTGAGTAATAATAATTAACTACATGTATCGGGATAGGGTTAGGATTTGGGTGTGGTTTAGGGTTAGTTGCATGTAATTATGCACAATTTATAGTAAATACTATAGTAACTACATGTAACAAGGACACTAAAATAAAGTGTTACCGACATTTAAAAAAATTTTGTTTTGAATGACCATTCGTTAATGATTTGTTAAAAATTATATAATGTAGTAATGCTAGGTAATGTTCATGAAAGGTGGTTTTGAAAAACCCTGTTTAATGCCATTTACTGTTCTTACAGTTTGACAGGATATGTGTATGAAGTATGAGGAAGATATTTTACAATTTTCTTCCCACAGCAGTGTATTATGGTCATACAGCATTCCTCATTTCTAAAATGGGTCGAAGTCAATATTTATGTAGGATAGTCAAAGTAAAGGCATTTGTTTGGTATCCAGTAAAGTTACTGTATCACTATTAGGTGTGTGATAATCATTGATTAACCTGAGATGGGCGGACTCAAGAGTACAGTGAAGGAGTTTACCAAGAACAAATAAATTTCACATGACTTCTCATTCTCCTAGAAGTTTTTGGTCTTTCCAGATAAGCAGCTTCTCAAGGAGTTTCTTGGAAGCTTATTAAGTCAGTTCCACTGATTACGGAACCTGCATGTACTGACTATTGATCACAACGTTAACAATGTTCAATGTGATGGTTTAGGTTTCCGTTGCCTTGGTGTTGTTGAAGACTGTGGAGATAGGAATGCTTTCTTTAACTATGCACCAGGGGAGACACCTTGAATCAAGTTTTTCAAGTGTTTAGTAATGGCATTGGATTGAATGTCCTCTGCATTTTGGATTGTGGAAATTTCCATGATGTAGTTGGTGCTTTACTGGTCATACAATGACTTTGTCACAAAACTTTGGTGCTCAAGGGATTTTGAAGAGCGTCCAAACAACATTGATCTTCACTGTATGAAAAACACTAAAGATATTCTTCAAAATATAATATAAATCCTTCAGTCATACAGTTTTTTTGATTGACATGAAGGTGAGTAAAGGATGACATTATTTTCATTTTGAAGTGATCTGCCCCTTTAAGTTACAAATAAACCACAAATGAACTCACTTCCCCATTACAGTGTAAACCCGCACGTCTGAAGCCTCCATTCCGGATGAAAAGTCAGCAGTCTGTAATAATATTCTTGTAAACTGAACACCGTTTAGCCTGAGGTGCCGAATTATGTTTCCTTGTATAAACAGAGTTGGTAGGGGTGTGTCACGTCGCTCGCATGTGGGAGGGAAACTAGATATGTATTGGGTTGTTTTCATCAACTTTGAAACAAAATTGAGTGCTCAGCACATGCCAGGCTCTGACCCTGGCAGAAATCAAATTCCTGACGTTCCGCCCACTGCCAGTCAATCCCATATAGTACAGATGATTGTGGTCTGGAATGCTTGGCGTCCCAAACGCTCCATTAGTAGACAATGTAAATTTGTTCAGCTCTGTCACACTGAATGTACCTGCTTTTGTGCTAGTTTTGATCTTAAATAAACTAAAAGTAAAAAAAAAAAAAAAAAAAAAAATCATTTTGTTGTTTTGGTTATGTTGAGTTTGATGATTCATCTTTTTGTATACATGGAAATATAAGGTTTCTCTTCAGCTGATCAAGTGGCGAAAAACCGAAAAGGAACACGAGGCATGTGATGCTGATCCCAACAAAGAGTCTTTTAATGTGCAGCATCACTAAAGGTTAACCTCAAACCATCTAAAGGAGTTAAAAATGATGACCTCTTCATCTTTCTTCCTCTTTCTACAGTTTTTCACTGATGGCATCACAAACAAGCTGATTGGCTGTTATGTCGGCGGGTCCATGCAGGAAGTAGTCCTGGTACGGGTCTACGGGAACAAGACGGAACTGTTTGTGGACCGTGAAAACGAAGTGAAGAGCTTCCGTGTCCTGCAGGCACACCGGTGCGCTCCTCGTCTCTACTGCACCTTCAACAACGGCTTGTGCTATGAGTTTCTGCAGGGTGTGGCCCTGGAGCCCGAGCACATCCGCAGCCCCGCCGTCTTCAGGTTAGAAACTGCATGTTCAAGTGGGCTGATCATCAGATCATCCCTCATAATACTGAGCTAATTGATTCAGGATGGCGTGACGGAGATGGAGACACCGGCGTTGACCTCCAACTAGCCAGACAGTTGTCACAGAACCCCAAACCTTACCCAGTAATCCCTTAAGACATGAATGACGCACTGCACTCTCTCTCTCACACACTGACCCAGGCCTCCCGCCAATACGTGTCGGGTCTCAGACAGCTGAGAGAGAACAAGGCTACTGTGTTAGCAGGGTGATGACGTGTTAAAATGTTGGCAGTTAAACTATTTTAAATGCACTATACAGTTCAAAAGTTTGGGGTTAGGGAAAAAAAAAAAACTTTTATTCAACAACGATGCATTAAAGGGTTAGTTCACCCAAAAATGAAAATACTGTCATTAATTTCTCACCCTCATGTCGTCTCAGACCTGTAAGAACTTTGTTCATCTTCGGAACACAAATGAAGATATTTTTGATGAAATCCGAGAGCTCTCTGACTCCTCCATAGACAGCAATTTAACCACCACTTTTAAGGTCCAGAAAGGTACTAAAGACATTGTTAAAATAGTCCACGTGACTGCAATTTTATGAAGCGACGAGAATATTTTTGTGTGCAAAGACAAAACAAAAATAACGACTTTATTTAGGTTTTATTCCAGGTTCTACGTCAGAACGCCGGCTTACACCGTGTCCTAACCAGACGTGATTTTATGACAAAGATTGGTTCAGTCACTCCGTGTGTACTTTAAACAATGTTTAAATTGTGTAATATTTATGAATTTTACTATGTACTTGCCCATTTCATTATGTCTGCTGTGCTCTTGTCGAGAGAGCACGCCCACACTCGCTTCTGATTGTCTGTGGTTTTTGATTTATGTTATCGCTTCTTATTGTCGCGTCTAGTGTGGACAGTCAAGATTGCTCGTCGCTGGAATCTTATCACACACAGTGTTAGTATTGGCTGACGCTGTTCTTGTGAGCAGCACAACGCATGCGTGTAATGCTGACGCAGGAGCCGGCCAATAACGTGTCGGCGTTCTGACGTAGAACTTGGAAGCGCTGAACGTAAACAGCGTAGGAGAATGACACAGAAGAAAAGATATAAAGTCGTTATTTTTGTTTTGTTTTTGCACACAAAAAGTATTCTCGTTGCTTCATAAAATTAAGGTTGAACCACTGCAGTCACGTGGACTATTTTAACAATGTCTTCAGTACCTTTCTGGACCTTGAAAGTGGTGATTAAATTGCTGTCTATGGAGAGACAGAAATCTCTCAGATTTCATCAAAAATATCTTGTGTTCTGAAGATGAACGATGGTCTTATGGGTTTGGTACGACATGAGGGTGAGAAATTAATGACAGAATTTTCATTTTTGGGTGAACTAACCCTTTAAATTGACCAAAAGAGACATTTATAATGTTACAAAATATTTCTATTTCAGATAACTGTTCTTTTGAAATTTCTCTTAAGCAGCACAACTGTTTTCAACATTAATAATAATAAGAAAGATTTCTTAAGCACCAAATCTATGATTTCTGAAGGATCATGTGACACTGAAGACTGGCTAGTAAAAATTCAGCTTTGCCATCAGAGGAATAAATTACATTTTAAAATCTATTAAAGTAAAAAAGTTTTTTTTTAAATTGTATTAATATATATTTTTTTTTTTTACAATATTACTGTTTTCACTGTATTTTTCATCTAATAAATGCAGCCATGGCGGGTGAGCATTAGAGACTTCTTTCAAAAGCGAACAATTTTTACCAACCCCAAACTTTTGAACGGTTTGTAAGTATTACATACTGTAGGGTTCAAAAATGAAAATTTAGTTTAAGCCTGAAAATAAACTAATTTTATTTGTTTACAGGAACATTGCAAGGCAGTTGGCAAAATATCATGCCATACATGCCCACAATGGCTGGGTGCCCCAGTCAGACCTCTGGCTGAGAATGAGCAAGTACTTTTCTCTTGTTCCTACACACTTCGAGGACCCTGAGATGGACCAGAGGTGAGCTTAAGGATTGCACCATGTTTTTAAAGGCGTGTATGGTATGCTTTGACGTTGTTTAGCAAAGCCGAACATGTAGAGTAACACCCTTAGGTATAATGTCTTGGAGATACTGAAGTTGTCAATCCAAGAAGATTCAGATCTCAAATTCACTCACTATGACATACCGAAAGTACCTCAGGTTCTTTAGATGTATGACATTTGTTTTCATGATTTTTTTTGTTTGTTTGTTTTTTTTAAATATGCTTTGCTTACATTGTGGTTTGAAAATCCTCCTAATGCTAAATGACATGATTCATCCTGGCACAGATTCATTTAGCAGAAATACTCTTAATAATAATAATAATAATATTTTTAATATAACTACTTTTAGAGATAGCTTCTCAAGATGCTTTACATAAGACGAAAAAATAATTAATTATAAAACAATATGAACATGCTTAAAAAAGAGAAATTTTTAATAATAAAAAAATTAAAAGGCAATTAGGCTGTTCTGAAATAATGTTTTATGATTAGATTGAAATATACTTAAAGTCAGTGCCTCTCTAATGTTGGTAAATAGCCATAAAATTTTGCAGATGCAACCAAATTTGTACATTGTCTGAAGGAAATGCTTGTACATGCAAAACTGGGACATGGGTGTTTTTTTTTTTTTTTTTTTACCACATTGTTATGTAGGTTGCTAGGGTGTTTGTCCAAGTAAAGTTTGAGCAATAGAAATAGTTCAGGTAGGCTTGAATTTAGTGTTGGATTAAAATCGGATTATATTTATGCCTTAGAGGCGCCATCAGTTATTGTGCAACAACCTGTGACAACATATTACATACCCATACAGTGTTTCTCTGGTTACTTTACTATTTATAGACAATACTTTTGCACTCATGTTTTGAAGTAGTTTGGCATCAGTAACGGAAATGAACGTTTTTAAGATCTTTATCTGACTGAGTAAGGCAGGTATGGGTACAATGTGCCTTAATTGAATCACACTGGAGCACAAAAGCTTGTTTGTGTTTTCTGAATGCATGTTTGTGTCATTTGTTCCCAGGCTGAACAGTGAGGTGCCCAGCTCCGCATGTCTCAGAGACGAGATGATCTGGCTTCAGCAGAGCCTTTCTAAACTGGGTTCCCCAGTCGTTCTTTGTCACAACGATCTGCTCTGTAAGAACATCATCTACAACCAAAAGGAAGGTGAGTCCAACAAACCCCACCAGCTTCCTTCAGCCACAGCGTTTGTTTCCCCAACCCCCCCTGCCTAAGGTAGGCTTAAATTAAGTGTTTTCACCTCTGAAATATAGAATGGATGAGCTTTCCTAAAGGATGGTAATATTACATTCTCATCCAATTTCATCAAGGGATCAGGAGAATCCACTGGTTTCCATAAAATGTGTTTTCTGTTCTTGAAAATCAAAAGCAAAAAGTGTGTTTTTGTTTGCTCTGGGGAATGTTGCTGTGATGCTGTTTACTATCTTCATGATGTAGAGGCTGGCGACTGTCTGCGCTACCTGAGCCACGGGATGGAGAGTGAAAGTGAGACTCCGGTCATTCCTGTTATGCAGAATTTTAATTTCTGTGAATATAATTATGAAATTAGGAAGTATAAAACACTATACCTGACTTTCATAAATATGTTCTGGTCAGGCTTAGCCACTTCAGCTTTATTTATACAATGCAAGAAAAAAAACAGGAAGGAAAATAAAAGCTAAAATAAGCGATTTGATGACTTTTAACCATGTTTTTACATTTAGTAAAACCAGGTTTATCTGAAACATGTAAATTAGACAAGGAAAAAACAATTTTCTTAATATATATGTCATTAATTTTCATGTAATAATTTCAATTTGGTTTCAGTGGATGTTGACATTTTTGTCAAGTTCTCAGGTGTTAAAACTATATTAAAACTAATTATATGATAAATTCTATTTATAAATAATTAACTGTAAATAATAAAATGTGTACATAATTACTATATACTTAATTAAAATTTATTTAATTTATTTTTTATTTATTACATTATTAATGTAACTTAATACTAATTAAATACTAAATACTAATCTGACCATAAAATGGGCTTTATATTTTACCCAATATATCAGGACATATACGATGGGGATAATAAAATAATCAGCATAACAGGAATGACCCACATGGAAGAATATGAGCATGAGAAAATGGCTGCTCTGCCACAGCAGTGGTGTGAAAACGTATAGTTCCTGTCTCTCACCTTTTTTTTTCTTTTGAGGCGGTCAAACCGATTATAACCAGCACGTATCAGTTGCCCTAAAGGTATCAGTTGCCCCTAAAAACTGTTCTTGGAGCAGTAAATAATTCACAAGAAGCGATTAGAGATTGGGTCATGGAAATCTGCTTCAAGAACAGGGCTTGGGGGCAACTACGACCTTGGGCACTTGTTTGTATTTGAATTTTGAGAGAGGAAGGAGGCTCTGTTTTTCAGAAAAAAAGCCAAGCCACTTCCTCCAACTCGCTTTTAACACGCAGACTGAGGGGTGGGAGGAAGTTTTCACAGTAAAATGTTTAATTTTTTGACAACCCTGCACTCTCAGCCCCCTCCCCTTCCCGCCGAGACCTATAGAAAGCAAGAGCGGGAGCGTTACGCAATAGCCCTGCTTTCCGAGACCGTATTTGTTTTTGTTTTTCATGCCTTTTGTTGACACTGAAGTTTGAGAGTCCCACAGGCTCGACCTGCACAGGAAGCCATCATGGCATTTGCATAGAGCCAGTAAAACTTGGGGCCTCATTGGATGGCTAATCGACCAATGGGGATGCTGTGTGGTGGGGGTGTGCGTTTATGAGATGAGCCGTGTTTGTTCTTAAAGGGGGAGGTGCCCAATGGCCTCTCTGCAGTGAAGCTGTGTGTGTTCTGTGACAGATGTGAGTTTGCCCAAATCTCTTCATCTGCTGCACAGGGCTATAGCCACTGACTGGAGGTGTTCAGTGTGTCCCGCTAGGACGCCACCGGGTCCGGTAACCACCTCACGTGTCTCTTTCTGTAGACCAACACTTCTGTCCAATGTCAATCAAACTTTTTTCTACACACCATAAGCTCTAGAGCACTGGGAATGCAAGGCCACATAAAGTCAAACACACATTAGGTGCACTAATGTTACATGTAACAGACCAGGCAGTGATTTAACGAATAATACATTACACATATGTAGACCGAGAGGAGTAAGGCTTTGTATTCTGATTTCAACACTCTTTACATCACATGACCAATCAAGTCATTGCTTGCTAGACCACTGCTATACAGACTATGTGCCACTAGATGGCGACGTTGCCCATTTTCTCTCCTTTACCTCCTCTGTCCTTCCAGCCCTGGTCTTACAGTACAGCCGTCTCCCGTTTTTTCGTTTAGCATTTTCTAAAGCTGTAAACTTTTCTCTAACCCTGAATGGTTTTTCCATTTTTTTGCTTTATTTTACTCTTTTTACTTTCACTGTTTTACAGAAGACTGTTTGCGCAAGGCACTTTTTCTTTTACCAGCCACAAGATTTCCTGGAAAAGGTTGAAAACTTGCAATGACTTTGCCCACTTCCTTAATAATTTGTAATTGAGTAGGATTTTTTGTTTGTTTTCATGTGAAAATATCCTAAAATGAATAATAATGATTCTGATAATACACATTTTCCTTTAAAAAGAAAACAAAATGATTGCAAGTTTTTCACTTTTCCTCTAAGCAGACTCATGTAAATGGGTGATTCTTCAATTTGATACACTTTTTTATTAATAACACAAGTCATTTTAGTTATAAAAGTTGGATATATTAGTTGGTTATATTATTATTGTAAAAGCTTTAAATGTTGTTTTGTTTTTTTATTTGCTAAGAGTTTTGAAATATTAAATTTGCCAGAATCAATTTTGCAATTACCCCTAAACCTGAACTCTTAAATTTCATCCTCATAATAAATTAATTAAGGTTCATTTATTGTTATGATAGTAATGAGATGTGACAGGGTAGCATGGTTTATACTGGTATAATGTTGCATTGTGATTTGAGAGAGAATAGAGAATTTTTGGCATCATTACCAAAATGATCAGTATTTAAGAATTTTAATTAAGAAACTATATGCATGGTTTTTGTCCAAAACACAAAATCAAAAGCCTCCAATAGCCTTGATCAGTATTTGATCCGGATTACTGGATGTGAAAAATATTTTAAATGAAATGAAACTGTCTGAAAAAGTTTCACTCTTCAAATTGTCCCTAATTGAAGAATCACCCAAATCTAGCATGCTATTTTTTTTCCCTACATACATGTTATGAGTGCATGAAATCTGTCCCCATGTCTTGTTTACTTTCTGTCATTTGTTTATTCTTTCTTGTCTTGCACCAGAATGCAAATCCTTACTCCTTTTCCCAGATGTGATTTGAGTCATTTAAATAGCAGAAAATGTCCATGTAGTGTTGGTTTGCTAATACAGGCAATAGATTGTTACAGTAAAAAAGAACAAGGGTTAAGAAGACAATGCCCGTGTGATTTTCTAAACAAAATCTCATTTGTTTCCCCTCCTGCAGGAAATGTCAAATTCATTGACTACGAATATGCTGGGTACAATTACCAAGCCTTTGACATTGGGAATCACTTCAATGAATTTGCAGGTAATGCGATAGGACCAAAAATGAAGCCATTTTGTAGAAGAGAAAAAAACCTGCTTAACTATGATTCAAAGATATAATGTGAATGGTGGTGGGTGTGGGCTTTTTGTGATTGACAGGTCTGAATGAGGTGGACTACACCCTGTATCCTAGTCGAGAGCTCCAGTTGCAGTGGCTCCGGGCCTATCTGGAGGCCTACAAGGAGTACAAATCACAGGGCAAACAAGTCTCTAATACTGAAGTGGAGGTCCTGTACGTGCAAGTCAACCGCTTCGCCTTGGTGAGTTGAAACTGGATTTATCCGCCACGGTCTGGAATCGTGACGCATTTTGATCCATCTGCACCCTGCCAAACTAAACATCAGGCTTTTGTTTTTTTCAATTTAATTACTTTCTTTAATGGCATGCAGCATTTTACAAAGTAAACTGGAACATCGTGAGCAGTTTAACTATTTAGCAGGTAGATCGTCTGTATTAGAGTGACGCTTGAAAAGTAGACAAAGGTATGAATAGTGATTGCAAGTAGTCAGGGAAGGAGCCTTGACATCCTGCCCACCTTTTCGAGATTCACAAGCATCTAATGAGAGGACCTCTGGGTGTTTGTGTGTGTGCTCAGGTTATTCTTTGACGATTGAGTTGCACACCTGCTCTTTAGTCCTTTCTTGATGATGATATTTACTTCAGAGAGGAAAACTAATTGAATATCCAGTTTACTCTCGCAGTTCAGTCTTTTGTGATCAGTAGATGTGTTAAAAGAAGGGCAGACATTTTTTTAATTTCCAGTCTGTCAAGGGAAGAAGAGGGAAAAAAGCCTTCAAAGAAAAAATGTATCCTCTGGTTCTCTGCAAAGAAAACTGGCGAACAAAACTGAGAGAAGCACCGTTTTCTCTCTCTGTCCCTGAGAGGGACCTTGAGAAATGCTAAAACAAATGCCAGAGGAATGTGAGGTGAGGCTTAATGAACGGATGTGAGTGTTTGTTGCCTTCATTTTGGATTCCTTTTTCTGAGGCCTTATTTGAAAGCTCAGAGAAGATGCCCTAGAATATTACGATATTAATCAGAATATGGGCATCATGTAAACAAACTAACCTGCCATAAACCGATTAAGCTATTACGGTTTTTGGAAATCTGAATAAAACAGCTGGCTTTCTAAAATGAAACACCGAAAATATGGTACCATAACAGAGACGAACTATATGTTGATACTTGAAAATCTGGAGGGAACATCGGACGCTGTGCAGGGCTCAACGCTAAGGATGTTTTCTACTGGCCCGATTGGGCCAGTGGTTCATATTTTTTACTTGCCCTGCCAAATTTTTCACTGGCCCAACAATAAAAATAAAAAATAAAGTAAAAGAAAAGAAAATGACCTTATAAAACTAGTCTAACCTACTAGACTACATCACGTAGTGTATGCGTGCACTCAATGGGTGTGTTTTTATTTGGTTTTTGTAAAGTGAGGGACATACTCTATAATGTCAGATCGTTAAATCAACAATTACGACATTATAGACGATATATAAGGCACACCCTACAGCACTGGCCTGACAGTTTTGTCAACTGTCCCGAGCGTCGCTCACACTGGCCCCCGGGCCATTGGGCAGTCCTTATTGTCGAGCCCTGCTGTGGCATGGGGACGTGTGCCATTAATCGATCTATGTTATATAACATGTAAAATGGGAACATAAAAGGAATATTCTAAAAGCAACTCATATAAACACCTTAATCAGAATATTGTCTTATTCAGAATAAGGTCAATAATTAGATTACTGCTGTCCATGTAAACCTAATGACTGAAGACTGGAGTAATGATGCTGAAAATTCAGCTTTGCCATCACAGAAATTAATGACATTTTAAAATATATTCAAACAGAAAACAGTTATTTTAAATTATAATAATATTTCACACTATTACTGTTTTTACTGCATTTTTGATCAAATAAATACAGCCTTGGAGACAAAATTTAAAAAAAAAAAAAAACCGGTACGGTAATGGACTTTTATATTCTGTTTTCTTTAGTTCCTGTTTCTCTGTTCCATTCAGTTTTGGTTTTCTTGGTTACTGATTTTCCCCTCATTTGTTTCTATGGTTAAGTAAAACTATCATCTGTCAGTCATTATGCTGGTGTTGTATTAAAACTCCGTTTTGTTGTCCCTTGTCACTTCTCGTTTCAGTTTGCGTGATTGTTTATACTTCTCCTGAGTTTTGTGGATTATAATAAAGACTGTGACAACCCTAAACTTTTGAACAGTATTGTTTTTCTACATTAATGTATAATGATGTAATTGAATTCATTTAACCAGTATTGCCAAATAATATCTCTATATATTCCAAGGATTTGTCATCTTAGATGGATATGAGTGTGTGGTGCCCATTGAAGCTCTGCTTTAGTACGTCACCTTGATGTTTACACACCATCTTCACATGCCTAGGCCAGGAGACATGGAGTTTTATAAAAGATGGTCTGAATATGCTCAGAGATAGCATCTGAGGGGGTTCAGGACCCTTGACTCTGGCAGAGACAAACATTTATTCTGTGCAGTTGAGCGAAAAACACTGAGGATAGAGACTTTATTATAGGCCAGCAAACCCGTGATCTTTACTCACATGATGGCAGGAGTGATTCAGTCTCATCAGAGGGGCTTTTATATATATATGCCACATTTTATAAGCTTTTACTTTGCTGTCAGTGATCCAGAATCAACACAAATAACTTCCATGCAGTTATCTTTTTTCCTTTTTTAATGGGTCCACTAAAAGGAAGCAGTCTTTGCTTAGAAAGGCGTGGGTCAAATGTTTCCAAGCAACAATACAACACACAATCTGTCACAGTAACTCCAGTGTCAGGGAGAGTCTGACAAAGCCAGTCAAGAATATTTCTTAGTGCTATTTTACCCTGAAATCAAAATAAAACATTAAGAAAAAATTTTGTGTTTATTAAATGAAGCCTGCTTTTTGGGGGAACATTAAGATTTGTGCATTGTGATATTATTTTTATAGCAGTGCCCACCTCCTCTTCTCAATGCATAAAAATCTAATTTTCTTTATTGTAATGGGAACAAATTATATATATAATTTAAAATATTAATACATTAGGGTAGTATTTGTTTTACTCAATTTAAGTTGCACTGATTCCAATAAAAATAAATATAATAATAATTATGTCAAGATTTAATAAAAATATACAAATATAGTTATATATATATATATATATATATATATATATATATATGTATAATTACATATAAAACTATATTTGTTTATATATATACTGTTTTTATATATTGTTATATGTATATACTATTGTAGTATTTAACTATTTTTAATGTTCAAGTTTTAGTAATTTTGTTATGTGTGTTATTTTTATTAGTTTATATTTTAACTTTAATTTATTTTTGTTTGTCATTTTTAAGTTAGTTGCCAGTGAAACATTTCTAATTTTCCGAGTTTTTCATTTAATACTGTAGCATTTTTTTCAATTAACGGAAATTATTTTTAACACTTATTTATTTATTTATTTATTTATATAAAATATATATATATATATATATATATATATATATATATATATATATATATATATATATATATATATACATACATACATACATAATGTATTTTTTCCTTTTGACTTTGGAATAGAATATGACATTTCTTTTTGAGATTTACCTGACAATACCCTGATTTCTTTCTCTGTGAAAAAAGTAAATAAAAAGTTAAATCTATCTTCGTTTTTTCCTCATGGTGTTTGATTTTCGTTGTCCCCAGGCATCTCATTTCTTCTGGGGACTGTGGGCATTAATCCAGGCTCAGTACTCCACCATTGACTTTGACTTTTTGGGGTAAGTTTTATCTTCTCAACAACAATGTCCATATAATTGAGGTTCAAACAATGTATTCTCACTCTTTTTCACCATATTTTCTTTCACAGATATGCAGTTCTCCGTTTCAACCAGTACTTCAAGATGAAACCAGAGGTTACTTCACTGCACCTTCCAGAATAATCTCTCAGGTTGTGGCTTGCGCTACTCTAGAGAAGGGCTCCCCCTGGTGGACACAAGAACTAGCTGGAGGCCTCTTCAGTTTGTAGACTGAACACTGCACTTACTTGTCTGAACACATCATTTTAGATAAGCCCCAAAATCATTTCTGAACTCAAAGTTGGTTTAGAGTAGAAAACCAAGCACCTAAGTCCTCCTCCTCCTCGCTTTTATGTGGCGGTCGAGAGAGAGGGTCACCCCAGTGCCCTAGTTCATGATATTGCCAATTGAGGAAGCAAACAACTGACATATAGTTGGCTTACTCTGGAGCCTTGACTTGCCAATGTATATGAAGAGTGAGCCTGGGAGAATCTTAAATAAAGAAAAGCTCCCCAGATACCCATCCTCCAAGGACAGGGAACCTCAGACAACAACAATTATTATCAAAAGACAAGAGAGGAGGTCCACTGGGTCTGTTTTTAGCAACTAACTATCATCCTAAAGGTCATTCCTGCTTGTTTACACAACTTTTAAGGGGAGAAATCGGTGTACTGTAAGATATTGTTGGGTTTACTGTATTCATAGTCACTGATTGTGTCTAAACGGCGAACTTTGGGCCTGCCTGTTCCTACGAGGGTTGTTCCTGGCACAGCTGTGGTATAAGATGTGTAATTCAGGGACCAATAGAAGCTTCGTTGTTCGTTTCTGGCAGACGATTCCTCCCTCATCCTGTCACTGTGAACCACTGTATAACACATTCATAACATTTCTCATTGTTTTCTCAGCGTGGTGCTTGGAGAAGGTAGACGCACAGTAGCCGTGGCTACAATGAGCCGGTAGCTAATCTGAAGCCCACACCAAAGTGCTGATATTTTTTGCTTGTATATTACGCACAGTATATTTTTCCACATTAGAAATAACGTGGTAATATTTACAGTTCAAACGGTGGATTTTGTACTTATTTAAATGGCGCTGGTAAAGAGATCGCTCACTTTTTTCTCTGAGGTATCGGTGAATTCTTTGTAATGGATGTATTTTTTGCAAGCCTTAATGAAGTTGGCATCGCCTGCTGAACGCACTAAAGCTTTTGTATTCATACTCCCCGTCCGCATAGCTAAACGACAGGCCTTTTTGCACAAACCGACTGCTTTGAGAACAAAACCAGTCTTCACTTTATCTTGCGATGGGCCGCTCTTTCTGCTTAAGACATAGTTTTAACCGCACATGTTGGGAGTAGAGATTTTGGTAACACTTTATTTTACAGGGTCCCTGTTACACATGTTAATAAACTGAACTGCTATAGTTCATAGAGTTTATATGTTTCCACAAGTCGCTCTGCACAGTAATGATATAGTAATTAATTAATATTACTCAGAACCAAGGTCAGAAATTAATCTAAATGCCAGAAATTGACAAAAATGTACTAGAATTTAAAACGTGGTGGAAAATGACATCCCTGTTGTGCTAAATTATTTTTTTACAGAAATATTTTTTTATCTGTTACATACACTAATGCTGTTCAAAAGTTTGGGGTCACTAAGATTTTTTTGAAAGAAATAAATACTTTTATTCAGTTCTTTTTTGCTATTCATCAAAGAATCCTGAAAAAAATGATCATTTAAAATATTAAGTAGCACAATTGTCTTCAACATTGACACTGAAAACTGGAGTAATGGTTGCTAAAAATTCAGATTTGCCATCACAGGAATAAATTACATTTAAGATATATATTAAAATAGAAAACATCTCTTTTAACTTTGAAATAATAATTCACAATATTACTGTTTGTACTGTATTTTTGATCAAATAAATGCAACATTGGTGAGACTTCTTTCAAAAACCTAAGCGAATCTTACTGACCCCAAGCTTATGAACAGTGTAATATTTGTTTTCATAATATGCTGATTTACTTGTGTTTAGACCATTTCAATTAAATTATTAATTATTGGAAATAAAATGGACATAAATTATATTAGGGAAAAAGAATAGCGATCATAAATGTAAGAAATGCCACTGAAAATCAATTCGTTAATTTCTGATGCTGCTCAGCACACATGAGCAATGTAATGTAAAGTGTGACCAAGATTTTCCTTGAATTCCAAGACGTTTTCTTGTGCAAACCTCAGCTCTGAGACTTGCCTTCGCACCGCCTGGCTACCCTCATTTACCTCAATATCCTGTGTCAGTTTGCCTATATCACAAACAACCATATACAATTCTGTAAATACTAGAAACTGTGAACTTCGGGTTGTTTATTGTATTTTGAAGTATGCTTCTTTTTCTATGCCAGTTCTTTTGTAACTGTCAAGTTTGCACCTTGATCACGCTTTTGAACTGTCAAGGACCACACAGAATGCTACGTTTTTATTTTTCTTTTTTTGTTTTTATAGTAATACACCCAGAAACGTTCATCATAATATTGGGAAATTTCTCACTTCTATAACTGATTTCTTTGCACTCTTTAGCATTTGTATAAAACTGGAAGTGATGGGTGGTTCCAACTTTCAGCCAATGAAGTGCTTCTGGTGAACATATAATGTACAGGACTGTCTCATGCAAGCATCTGCTGGTGGTTTTTAGTGTAGGTGTGTATGTACGGCTGTAAACAAACAAAGAAAATCTTTGCTTATTATTAAACAATGTTCATTGCGCAAAACTAAACAGAGATATTCTTTTTCTAAACAGAAGTACTGTTAAGTAGATTTAATAATCTGGGGATGAAATCCTGAAGTGTTGCATTTGTAGATTCTGTTTCAAATCATTTGAATAGAAATAAAATTCTACAAGTTCTACTGTTAATGTGCCCCATTTCTTGTCTTGACTTCTCATTCTGCATAAAAGTAAAAGATTGTGCCATGAAAAATAATATTTTATGTATTTCACCTAGTTGATGTGTAATGATAGGCGCACACATAGCTCAGTATGTTTATGTAGAGCAATTCAAAAATGGTAAAGTTACACTGAGTAATAGATTGAGGGGGAGGGGGGGAGGGGGACGCATTCCTGCATTTTTTTTTTTTTTTTTTGCTAGAGTGTTTCAGAAAGAAATAATTATAACGGCGCTCCAGTTCAGACTGTAATTGAATTAGTTCCAGTCCCTCCAGCGACTTCCACCAAGAGCTCCGCATTAATTACCAAATTCAATATCTGTATTCACGCCTCAACTTATTTCCATTTTACAAAGGTCATATTATAAACACTTGTCTGAAATAATTACAAGTGCGCGAGATGCAAAACATATCGACGTTTCAGTTGATTCTTGTGCCTCATTTACATACAATAATATGAGCAAAAAGACAAGTTTCCTGCAGCCTTCCCAAACTTCTCTACACTTTTTCATTATTAAAAGCAAGATGCATCGAACAAAAAGCACACATCTATTCAAGCATCCGCTTTTTTCCACAACAGGTGGTAGACATGGACTAAATGACTGAAAAAGCTTAAAAGCAGCTGTAGGCAGAATGGAACAGACAAAGCTCTCATTCACAGCATCTCTTTTAACACACGGCAGGAGGGTGTAATAAAGCAATACGCAGTTATGGGAGCGTGTCTCATAGAGACAAGGTCATGATAATACAGTTTGAGGAATAAAGATGTAAAAGCCGCTGGGTTTGTGAGCTGCAAACAATGTGCAGCGGGTCAGGGCGTTCATTCATCTTGATTAGATGTGCCAACCTAATTACAAGCGGAGGAAACAGTAATTAGCACAAGTCTCACCTCGTTAATCACAAAAGACTTCTTCAGTCTATTTTTATCTGATTAATGGCTCTTTAAACATGGGGGGATATTTATATTTGGGGTAATTGTACTCAGCTTGCTCGATCTAGTTTTATTTCACTGTAACCTCATTAGTTTTCATTGTTTAATGGAAGCTCTTGTCGAGGCTAATGTGTGTATCTTCACAATGAGATGGCTTTAATAGGCTGCAAGGCTGATCCGATGTTTTGAGGGTATTAATGAAGATGGTTTTGTTTATGGCTAGCAGCATTTATACATATCACAAAATGGCAGGCCGGGTCAATACTAAATCATATTATGTGCATTCGTGACTAATGAAAATCATCAAGGCAGGCAAGACACCACAGGTGGATTAGGGTAAAAATTTTAGATCACAATACTTACCCACTTGATTAATCACAGTACCTTAATACAAGTTTCATTTTCTCAAATGTAATGTTTAAATGTACAGATGAGACATTATCTAATTAATTATATCCTACACACATTTGCAAGCATTTCCAGAACAGAAATCTAAACATTGGATTGGTTCAAAATTCTTGTTTCATTTTGAGACATATTAAAGGTTTTTACAGAAGAGGATTTTGTAAACCTCTTTTTTTATCACACCATCAAACAGAAAAAATAAAGAAAGTTTTTTTTTTTTTTTTAACTAAAAAGTGCTACTGAAGTGGAGTTTTGCCTGTAGTGTTTTGCCTTAAAACAGTATAACAGTAGTTAAAGGGATAGTTCACCCAAAAATGAAAATTATCCCATGATTTACTCACCCTCAAGCCATCCTAGGTGTATATGAATATCTTCTTTCTGACAAACACAGTCGGAGATATATTTAAAAATATCCTGGCTCTTCCAAGCTTTATAATGGTAGTGTTTTGAAGCCCAAAAAATGCATCCAACCATCATAAAAATAATCCCTACGGCTCCAGTGGGTTAATAAAGGCCTTCTGAAATGAAGCAATGTTTCTTTTTTGTGTGAGAAAAATACCCATATTTAAAACTTTATAAATTAAAATAACTAGTTTCCGGCAGACGGCCGTACGCGTCGATTGGCGGCGGAAGAGTAACCCCTGACCCGACGCATGACTCAATGACGGACGCGGAAGCTCAGAGGATAGAGCAAAACAAAACACCGGTCACAAATTAGAAGTCTAAAATGAGAAATTTTAAAGAGAAATGTCAGAGGATTTCGATATAAAAGAAGAGGAGCTTGTGTTTGTTGCCCAGCCTTATTTGTTTAAACCGCGAGAGGCGTCTAAACTTACGCAGTATGCGTATGGTCATCTGGCGTAAGCTAGTTATTGTACTTTATAAAGTTTTAAATATGGATATTTTTCTTACAAAACCCATCTCTTCGCTTCAGAAGGCCTTTATTAACCCCCTGGAGCCGTATGGATTATATTTATGATAGATGGATGCATTTATTTTTGGCTTGAAAACACATCCCCTATTCACCATAATAATGCTTGGAAGAGCCAGGATATTTTTAAATATACCTCCGATTGTGTTCATCTGAAAGAAGTAAGTCATATACACCTAGGATGGCTTGAGGGTGAGTAAATCATGGGGTAATTTTAATTTTGGGGTGAACTATCCCTTTAAGTGTAAAGGCTTAAAACAAAACAAAAAAAATTGTAAAGAAAATCAAAAAAGTGTAAAGGATTTGTCAATGAAAGTCAATGGGCTGAAAACAAAATTTGGACCCCATTAAACTTTCACTGTATGGAGAAAAAAAAAACAGACATTTTCAGTCATACAGGTTTTTGGAACAACATGATGGTGATTAAATAATGACTGAAATTTCATTTTTGTGTGAACTGTCCCTTTAAATGAATGTGGTTTGATACTCCAGGTGCATTTTGACATTATTTTCATCAAACCACACTTGTGTTAGAGTTATAGGCTACATGATATGTTCCTTTCATAGAGGAGCAATTGTTAAAATAGATTCAGATTCAGAACTAAACAAGCCATTGTACGGAGAAAGATTGCAGCGGAGAAACATCTGGCAACAGCAGGCCGCTGCAGTGTTTGTCTACAGATGTGGAACAGTTCCAGCTCAGATTTACAACAAAGAATACATGCAATAGGCGGCGTAATGACCTGGATCAAAGCCTCAAATTGAGGAGCTAAAGATCGCGAATCAGATTAACGACTCTCGCACAATACCGACAGCTGTTCGTAACGCGGGAAGCTAAAGATATTCCCTCAGATTATAACAGCTATGACAATGCCAGCAGCTGCTGCTAGAGCGGATAATAACAATAGACGGACGAGCGGACTAAGAAGATGAAGAAAAACATGTGCTATCATGACAAAAGGGTTGACAGACTCAAACGCTTTACATCCCACAATCCCCGAGGATCAAACGGGCTTTGTATCAGAGCTCCGCTCGGCACTTAACTCTTACGAGAGGGCTCCAAAACTAATCTCGCCGCCGCTGCCGTTTCTTTTCACTGTGCAAATCCTGACTGTGATAGTGTTGTTACAGGCCTGCTGTCTGCGGAACAAAAATGATGGCGTGAACGCAATTGTCAGCACTCAAAACAGGAGCAAATCAGCCTCTGACAATGTCAGTGTTCACTGCCGACAATGAGAAGCTGCCTGTGTGGTCCGCACAAAGTCTCCATTGATAGCATTACTGTCATAATTAATGGTTTAGTCAATTCATAAAGGGTTAGTTTACCAAAAATTTATGTCATTAATTACTCACCCTCATGTCGTTCCACATCCGTAAGACCATAATTCATCTTCGGAACACAAATGATATATTTTTGATGAAATCCGAGAGTTTTTTTTTATCCCCCATAGAAAGCAGCGTAATTACTAGGTCCAGAAGTAGGCCTAGTAAAGACATCGTTAAAATAGTCAACGTGACTGCAGTGGTTTAACCTTAATGTTATGAAGCGAGAGTACTTTTTGTGTGCAAAAACAAAAACTACGAATTTATTCAACAATTTCTTCTCTCCATTCTCCTACGTAGAACACGGAAGCCTGCAATGTCTATACAATGTATTTTTGTTTTGTTTTTGCGCACAAAAAGTATTCTTGTCACTTCATATCATTAAGGTTGAACCACTGTAGTCACGTTGACTATTTTAACGATGTCTTTACTTATTTTCTGGACCTTGAATGTAGTAATTACGTTGCTTTCTATGGGGGATTAAAAAAACCTCTCGGATTTCATCAAAAATATCTTAATTTGTCTTCCGAAGATGAACGAAGGTCTTACAGGTGTAGAATGACATAAGGGTGAGTAATTAATGACATAAATTTCATTTTTGGGTGAACTAACCCTATAACATTTTACTTGCATTATACTGTACAGAATATCCAAAGCATTACCAACACCAAGTCTTTTTTCATTTCTGTAACATTATCAGACTAGCTTGTTTTCTTCATTGTCTTCTACACTAAAAAGAAAAAAAAAGGTGTAGGATTTACTACAATTTTCACTCAGAAATGTATTGAAAATTTCACAAATAACAGCTGTACAGTTATGTAACATAACATAACTGGACATTCCATAGACATATTGATTTTTTATACTGTACAAACTGTATATCCTATCCTAAACCTAATCACAATCATCACAGAAAACTTTCTGCATTTTTACATTTTCAAAAAACCTCATTTAGTATGACCTTGGTCCCCATAACGTAGGGTTTACCAGGAACACCCACCCACCCACACACACGCACGCACACACATTTCTGTCCCTTAAACCTAACCCTCACAGAAACCTTTTGGCATTTTTATATTTTCATTAAAGTCAGCATGAAACAGAAGTTGTGATGGTCTTTTCTTCCCTATTGTAATGTATATCTGAGTGCTTCTCGAACAAGGAAAATTTAAATTAAATACTGCAATATTCCATAAAAAACAAGAATTGTACATTTTGGTTTCATGGCGACTTTAAGACATCATTTTGTATCCTAATTAAGTAATTTTCCTTGATATAGGTAATTTCAGGTTTTACTATCCCTGAGAGGACATTTGGTTCCTCCTAAGATGGCACAATCTGACCCAAACACACTATAACGTGAGACAAATGGCAATTTTTCCCAACACCACATCCAAATGCTCTGTATTCATGATTGCACACCAGGAATCATGTGTTTGACCTTCAGTTCCTAATGTTCCTAATGCCATTACCTTTGGGGTCAGAGGTCATCAGAGACTGGTCTGTGGGGTGACGATAATGTCGTGCAGTGGGTCATTGATTACGATCAAGCATGCTTCCCATCAGCTTTTTACAAAGGCTCAAAACATTTGATTGTGTTTTTTGCTGTTTGTGTATTTTTAACTCTAGGGGAGCCTGAAGTCATTTGTATTGCTCTCTGTAAAGGGCAAGTTTTTTTTGTTGATGCTTAATCTTTGTCTTAAATCAGCATACCTTTCAAATTCAGAAATGTAGGGTAAAACTCTATGATAAAGAATGCTATTACACGACTTTATTTAAAAGCAGACTACATCTTGTAAGTCTAATAAGGTAATTGATGCCACAAAATGTCTTTGCGCCACCAAAAATGGCCAACAGATGGCAGCAGTGTGCTATCCATGGTTTATAGTTAAAAGGGCCTCTTTATGAACTGTACATGAGATTATAAAAATGCTCTGTGGTATATGACTTTCAGCTACAGTAACTACAATATCTGCAGTTCCTTTATGTCCTATTAGTTATGATAAACTGAACAGCTGGATGGCAGTAGAATTGAGGCATGTTTCTTCTATATGATGATGATGATGATAGCGAAAAAATAAAATGCATATTAGTGTGTTTTATAGTAAAAAATATAAGCAGCTGACATGACTGTGTACTGCAGATTATGTCTTGCAATTCATGCAATATTGGCCATTTTAAAAATTAATTTTGTGTTTGAACAGCACAAGAATAAATAATAAAATGGTGCAAAATAATTTCATTTGAATATAATTTAATATAAATATATTTTTGTTACAACAATATACACAATGATATAAAAATATCAACCCTATGTTATTTGTCAACTGCTTTATTTTTTATTCTTTTAAAAGTAATATCCAAGCTTCTAATTATTTTGTAAAAGACTATACTAAATGACTGGGTAAACACTTGAGAACACGTTGAATATATTTATTACATAAATCAATTTTATAATTAAAATGTATAATCAAACTGTTTTTAATCATTTTTGCATTTAATTAAATAGTTGTAAACAGGAGATCATATATTATCATTCATACATTTGATCTGTTATTCAGAATATGTATTCATACTCTTATGGAAAATATAATTTATGATATTTTCATAATAACATATAATTAAGCCATATAAAAGGGACATATTTACATTTTCCTCACTCCATAACGCATTAAATGAAGAATGAAGTCATTCTTAGCAGAGAAACGCTGTTTTATTATTACAGCAGTGTGTTTAGTCTCTGAAGGTGAAAGTGACGGAGCTTTTCGGAGGTGTTACAGTACGGCTTGTGTGCTTCGCGAGTCAGTGGGACAATAGGTCATCTGTGCCCCACACAAGAGGGTGGAGACGCCATTGCCAGGGAGACTAAAGCTCCTCACCTGATTGGCTGAATTGGGGTTTTGAATCGTTTACTTTGGACCGACTCTGTTTGTAGGATTTTGTTCTCAATTAAATGTGGAATGCAGAGTTTTTTTGAGGGGAGCCTGTGTGTATATGTGCCCTTTCTTTTTATTCATAGGCAAATATAAAGGTCTCTTTAAAGAGGTTTGTGGGAGTGAGGGAGAGTGATATCACCTAATTCGAAGTTAGCATGTATGAAATCTGTCTTTTTAGCGCTCGGATTTATGTCAAAGTGTTTCTGCTATAGCCGCATATACACTAGAGCCACTTTATCACACTTTAAATCTTAGAACATTCATCTTTTTTTGCTCAGATCAAACTAGAAAACTTTAGAAATGCAGGACAGCGTATACATGTATTATTGAAGTAGAGTTTGTGTGGTTTGAACTTAAATAAAGTGTGTTTAACGCAGAGGACATATAAGCTTTAATGAACCTACATTAGAACAAACACTCTTCCACAACTTTGAAATGTGCCTCTCCAGCCTTCAGACGCAGGGAAAACATAAAAGGCTGACCAATCTTAGACGACACAAAGGCAAGCTTTATTCTGAGCATAAAAATCAGGCTGATCTAAAATAATTAATATGTCCTTGAGAAAAACAAAGGGCCCTCACAAAGCGAGAGAGACGGAGCTATAGAGATAGGAAAGATGGGTGATAATTGTTTTCAAGTCCTAGGCTATCTGTAAATGAGTTTGTTGTGTTGAAAACACTGTGTTTCCTGTCTTTTATTCAGCTCCCAGTTTTTTCTTTCTTTCTATTCCTTGTCTTTGTTTCTTGTCATCCCAGCTCTCATATTTACTGTCTCCCTAGCTTTCATGAAGCTCCCGCTGCAAATTCTTTTGTGTACCAGGCTTTTAACATCTTTGCCCAGCTATTTATTTCTCCTCTCTGCTTTCACCCCAGACTTTGAATCTGTGCAACAGAAGACATTTTACCTCAGCTTTTATTGGTAATTAGGCGATGTCCTCCCTCACCCCCGTGACCCCTGAGAGATGCATCAGGATCACAGAGTAAACAAGCACAGAAGGGCCTCAGCGCTGCACGAAAAGAGATGGTTTGTTGCGCACTGTTTACTTCTTCCGATGTCTCAGTGCAAATGTTTTGAAATGAAACAATCTGCAGTATTTGCTGTAACATTTGCCCAAACCAAAGGGAAAGTTCCCATCAAATGCTTTTTCATGAGGATAATCTTTTTTGTTTCTAATAATTAATATATATATATATATATATATATATATATAGTGGGTAACACATTACAAGTAACTTGAGTTATGTAATCAGATTAATTTTGCAAGTAACTAGTAAAGTAACATTCATTTTTCAATTTACAACAAAATATCTAAGGCTTTTACTCATCTCACTTGCGCAAAAACATTTACTATTCCTCAAAATGAATAAAAACAGTGAAATGCAATCTCAGAATTTTATGCAAACCTGTAATAATTAACTATATTAAATTACACAGGTTAATAAATCTCAATTTATTAACCAATGTCTTTGCTGCTGACCTTCAATGATCCTATTTAACCATACTAACAAGCAAAATTTACTTTATATTAGATTTAGAAATAAGAATGTTGAACTTTCTTCTCCTGTATCCTGTTCTTCTTTAATCCAGAATGGCAGCACAGCTGAAAGGTTTGCTTGAGATGCGCCCTCTACTGTACAAGCGTAAATATGCATTTCTTTCAGCCTATGGCTAATTCATTTCACTTTTAGTGTGAAAAGACCTTAACATTTGCCAAAAATAGATTTTTTTTTGTGTTTATTAAAAAACAAACAAACAAGCCCAGCCCAGGTGAGAAAAAGTAACGCAAAAGTAATGTAGCGCATTACTTTTCTTAAAAAGTTACTAAGTAACGCAATTAGTTATTTTTTTAGGGAGTAACGCAATACTGTAATGCATTACTTTTAAAAGTAACTTTCCCCAACACTGTATATATATATATATATATATATATTACTTACAAATTACATGACAAAAATTGTAGTTAGTAACGTAATCCATTACATTACACATTTAATATAATTGGACTACTTTTAGATTACTTTTGACCTAACTCGTTTATCACCTTATCATCTTGTACCATATTGATATAAAAATATACCAAATAATATAAAAAATATCAAAAGAAGCAAAAGAAAATATATTCCATTCTTTGTTATCAACAACATGTAATCAATAAAATTGTAAAAAATGTAATTAATATTTAGTATTTTAAAACATAATATATCTAATTATTTATGGAATCTGATTACGTAATCCAGATTACATAATCAATTACATAATCAATATACATATATATAGATACAGTCAAACCAAAAATTATTCAGACGTTTTTGATATTTTTGATATATTTTTACTAGTGGGTGCAGGACACTATAGTTCATTTATGTAAGTGAGGATAGTAAAATAAAGTAAACTGTGACATATTATACTCAAAATTTCTTCATTAAGTGGACTACCAGTAAAATTGATAAAAAATTTGGAACCAAAAATTATTCAGACACTTTGACCCGACCATGTTTTGCTTAAGTGTTATCTGACATAATTAAGATTAATTTTTTCTGTCACAGTTTAACTCTGAGATCTTGTCATATTTTATTACCATGTTTTTAAACTATAATGAATAAACTGTATCAATAAATGAAATGTTCAAGGTGTCTGAATAAATTTTGGTTTGACTGTATATATATTCTACTAATAATTGAAGAAAAAAAGTTTTTATTTGTTTATTTGGTTACATTATAACTTCCATACTTCCATTTGTTTTATTTAATATATTCAATGACTTGACTATTATTTTAAAACATGAGAAATTATTAAAAAATGAGTAGATTTGTTCAAACTTCATACAAAAAAGGTCAAAATACCAATGCAGCACAGCTGTAATTGTCACGAAAAGAACCTTATGGCCATATGAATAAAGAGTAACAAAGCTCCATAGACCAACAAGTCTTTTTTGAAAAATAACAGTTTTCATCTCCGCAGAGCCATAAATAAGTGCTCGCAGCAGTTATGTGGTGTGAAAAGATGGCCAAGCGGTCAAAAGAAAACAGGTGACTGCTTGATAACCTTCCACAAGAGACTGGCACATTTCTATTTCAAAAATAACCAAGATTGCTTTGCGGTCAACATTTCAATTGAATCCGAGGCGTCATCCCAAGTTTTTCAAACACGGAGCCTGGGATGTGTTGCAAATCGTTTACAAAATGTTTCAGGGTTCACCATTAGTCTCAGTAAGGTCATGTGAGCTCTCATGTGGCCGGTCCTTCGGTTCCCCACCCCCACAATACACTCGTATTTTCCACAAAGTAGACTCAGGGGAACGAGGCTTCCCCAGACGCATCTCCAAACTTCACTCATTCTGTCAGATGAACGCCGGTTATACATAGCCCTATTTGCATTGCAAGTTTCATTAAATCCCAGAGTGTCATTACAGTTCATATTCTTAATTATACCACAAAATTTCCCTCAGGGAACTTTGTGGAGGCCACTTCTCCCCACGATCTGTCCATATGGTGTTTAATTAAAAGTTTTCTTAAAGAGTAAATTGCATTCAATTCAATTAAAACTGTAATGTCATAGCCAAATAATGGTCTCAGCCAGTGAGGAGGAAAAAGGAATATCATTTCGCAATATTTGCAGCGAAAAAGTGCAGATCTTGTTTTTTTTTTTTCACTTCTCTTTCTTAAAAAAAAAGGAAAAAGAAGAAAAGAAAAAAACCCCGGAACAAAATATGCAAGAGGCAAATATCACTAAAAACCTCCTACATGTTATCAGGCCTCAGGCACTGCACATTAACATTGCTGGAGCTATTTCTAGATTCCACTCTTGGATTTCATACCATGACAAATGAAGCGTTGGAGTTTGGAATTCCTATTTATCTGCAACGAACAGAGGCACCTCTTTGGGGGAGAAGAATGGAGGGTTTAAGAGCGAGAGACAAAAAAAAAATCCATTTTGCAGGATAAATAAAAAAATAAATAAATAGATTGCGTTGTGTTTTGGAAGGTAAACCGGCGTGATTGCGTCTGGTGAGAGGGCGGCATGGTGCCGATGTCAAAACATTTCTATCGGGCCAGCAATGCCAGACTGTTCTCTATGCACTGAGAGTTTAATAATATGAGGGCAGATACAGTCCTGAGGGCAGAGTGGGTGACCACAGAACATCTTTAAACGGGGGGAATTACAGATTGTTTTTAAGAACACGCGGCTCCAAACAACCATCTGCTGGGACTGAGGTGTCATCCTTTTTTTGTAAAATTCGTAAAAACCTCTAAATCGTCATGGAAAGTAGAAGATAAGTTCTCGTCTCCCTCCTCCTCTCTGCCGTTCTCACATTTCTGAACAGTGGAGGCCCCTGAAGCATAAACAAAGCCTAGTGTATTTCCTCTGTGAGTGAGGAAATGGACTGCGGAATATTGGCTCCGTGTGGCCCCGTGCTGACGGACCGCAGCACAGTATTTTCCCCCTCTGCCCACACGACACACATGGGTCAGGGCCAAAGACAGACCTTCACACACGAGCCGCTGCCACGTCACTCCCACATCAATGGATTCAAGAGGAATAATCAGTTACCCGGATCATGTGACCCACATTATTGATGTCAGCACACTGATCCAAGAAAGTTATCTCAAAACTTCACAAAGCCATGCAAGGACATGCTCACAAATTCAATATTCAGTGAAAGTGAAGAAAATTATATTTTATTCTATTTTGCATTTTTTAATACAATGCAACATTTTTTCTATTATAAAATCATTCTGAGTATAAAAGTTGAATTGAAAACATGAATTTTATAATGGTATTTGGTTTTTCCCTCTTATACAGACAGAAGCTGCATGAACTCCACAAATTTACGTGAAACCTAAGGATCATGTTCTTCAGTATGATTTGAGATGATTCAAATCTGACCGCCTGTACAAAGAAGTCACATGATCAAAGTCACAAATGTGCTTATTTCAGAATCTGAAACATTTCTTACTCGATTAAGTCAAATAGTCAAATTTTTTACAGTCCTAAAACTTTATATGTAATTCCAGGTTTAAATTTGATTTTAAATCTCACTGAATAATATATCAAAAACATCTAATTTGCTTATTCTAATAAATTATTCTTTATTGATTATATTAATTTATTTATTTAGTTGCAGCTAATTAACACCTGGTAGACTAATGGTTACGAATCTGGATTTCTAACTCTAAAGGTTGCCGGTTCAGACACCAGTTGGTTTGACGAAGGGATGTGTCACTCTATACATAAATGTATAGCTGCTGTAGGTCTTGAATATATGCACCTAAAATAAAAGTGATGGGGTGGTGCACACAGTGCTTACCTGGGCCTGTTGTGTGACAGAATCTCATCCTTGCAGCATCCTGTCCAGATGAACATGCAGTAGCCTATAGCACAAACTCCACTGACCTCATCCTGCAGTTTCAAAATAGGAAACAATGACTCTTTGGTTTCTAGAAAAAAAAGTTGTTTTTATCCTTTGACAACATTGTCCACAACAAAATTCAAAGCCCCCATGAAAATTTCCAGTTGTTTGTGATTTACTGGAAATAAATATATATTACTGACAATTTCTACCCAATAAAATATTTTAGAGCTTAACAGACTTTAGACTTTATGCTGGTAGTCAAATGTATAACTAGAAAAATGTATATTCATTAAATGTATTAAAAATGCCAAGATTTTATTTATTTTATTATTTTTCCAGCTGTTGAGATCACACATTTAAAATTAGGCTTCCTCAAATATTCAGGTTTTCTAAGAGAGTGGAGTTTTTGAGGGGGTGAATTTAATAAGAAACATCTTGATTTTTAGTTGTTTCAGCTTATTTTAATGCTTGTTTTGTCTTATTTTAAATTCTTTTAGGTCATATTGAGGCCTCCCCTCCCCTCCCTGCCTCCACCAATGTTTTAAACTATAGCCTCGTGATGAATTTCAATTTAATTCTAAAAAAAAAAAATCTAAAATAAGTTTTTCCCATAAAAGTTCTCACATCTGTTTTGAATGTTATTGTAATTTATACAATTTATTAATTACAAAATTTGTTGGCTAAAACAATTAGATTACACTTTATTTTAAGATGTCTTTGTTACACTGTAATTATACATTTAAGTACTGAGTAATATTAAGTAACTACATGTACTTATAGGGTTAGGGTTAGGTTTGGTTTAGGTTAGTTGCATGTAATCAGTTATTACTATAGTAACTACACAACGCACTGTAAAATAAAGTGTTACCCAATTGCTTTATATTTTTATGTCACAGATTTGGGTTTTTCATTAATTATGCTTCATAATTCCCTTACAGATTGCATTTTTCCTGACTTTTGCTGTTTCATGCATGGTGGATTCCATTGTGACAACTTACCCCTGCGACAACATGCCCCACTGTTACCTAAACTGTAACATACTGCTGAGAAATATTCACTGGAGTAATTTACGTTCTCACTGGACTTAACGTTTATTTCATACTCCATTACAGTGTCACCTGACGTATTCACATTTGCTCTGTCTACTGCATTCAGTCTTCAGACAGACGTACTGTTATTATTGATTCAACATACAGAACTAGCCTCAATTTAAGGTTCTTATCTCGACTCCTCCGTGTTTGTTCGTATCAAGTCCGCAGAACTAAGCTAAACAAGGCAGCCAAAGGCTCTTGAGATCCCAACATGTCACCGAACTTTCTCATCTCCATGTATTTTGCAAACGAGCGAGAACAGAGAGCTCGCGGGCACTGTGAGGGGGGCGCGCGAGCGGATGGTGCGCGCAGATGTCTGCGAGCGCGGTCCACCCTTGAACTCCTTCGAAACTCGGAGAGGGACACATTCTTCACTTTTAATTGAGTGTCAAGAGTGGTCCACAGATTAACTCGGCTCCCATCACACAGATAAAGCAATGCTTCATTATTTGTTATTGGTATTTACGGAGTGTCATCGCTCCCCACTGGCTGTAGGGGATTAGAGTCCGAAAGCTAGCGGCTTAGCGGGGACGCTGAGAACCCTTCCCAAAAAGCTATACGGAAGAACTCCACGTCCACCCCTCGCAAAAACAATCACAGAGATTCTCCACCCCTGATGACATCCCTTTCAACAGCCTCTTAGGGAAAGAAAGTTGAGGAAAGTGTATTTCACAGCGAGCATCAAATGAAGCCGAAGGCAAGATGAATGTAGCCTAATGAGGAAACTTAAGAGAAGTTGAAAAACGGTGAGTTTCATGACATTAATGGAGAAACATTAATCATGTAGGATCAGTTTCCTTGAGTTTTAAAGAAGTGAAATATGTACAAAAAGAAAATAAAAAGAAATAGACCTCAAATGAAGGATTGAATAAATAAATAAACAGATTTTCTCAGATATTTGGTGCCCACTGCATATATATATATATATATATATTTTTTTTTTTTTGGTGTGTGTGTGTGTTATTTTCTGGTTTGATTAATTAAAAAAAAACAAAAAAAAAAAACAAAACAAAACAAAAAAAAAAAATAGCCCCCATTCATCTCTCTCACAATTTCTCTGTAATTTTTTCCACTTCCACAACACTACAACAAATATTTTAATTGGGCACTGAAAATCCAACACTGATTGACCACTGATCTAAATATTGTCCTTCTCAATGTCTACGACGCCCCAGTTAAAATAATTATCAGTTGTTTTCTCTACTTATTGTGTCAATCAGTGAGGCATTAAGCTTTTTTGCAGCCTTGTTTTTCTCATACAGTTTTTCTCAGGTGCTTTTACTTCTAAATTAACGCCAGTGCTTTCAAAACAAAATAAGCCCGACCCACATCAAAATAAATGTGGTATGTGAAAAGAATGTCATTATGCAGTGAAAGTGAACTGTTTTTGAAAATTAAGAGTCAGTTTCAATTGCTATGTTAATTGTTTTGACAGCACTGACCTTAGTTTGGAGATTCAGTGGCCCTAAAAGTATTTGGACACTTAAAATGCATGAAATGTCATTGAATTAAAACATAAAAACTAAAAGAAAAAAATCCAAGCAAGTGGAATCCTCAAGCAAATGATGCTAGAGATTTACTCAGAGCTAAATTCACTTAATTGTGACTAAGTCCACCAGTGACAGAAACCTAACCAAGTTGTTTTTGTGCAATATTTTACTCGAAACATCCTTGTGCTACATTTCTTTAAAATAAATGCCACTTGGTATTATATTAAGTCTCTAAATACTTTGTGGCCACTGTCAAATCAATTAGAAAAAACTGTAATTCTTGAGCTATTTTTCCTTCATAGAAGTGCCTCTTCCCTTGTTTTCCTGTACATTAGTATTTTTATCTCTCCTCTCCATCCTACAGTCTCTGCTTGTGTCTTCCCGTCACCTTCACTCCATCTTTCTCTCTCTCTCTCTCTTTCGGCTTGCTCTGTACTGCCAGTTTTGCTGACAGACAGCCATGTTCCGATGGCATCTGCCTGCTGCTCTACAGCTTGTGTGTGTGATCAGCTGTCTCCAGCTTCTCAACTCTTCATCTCCTCTTCTTAGCGGCCTCTTCTGAGCGCGTGCAGCTTGTGTGCCAGTTCCCAGCCTCCGTTAACTCCTATACCATCTTATGTACTGCCAAAGCAGATTGTGTTTTGAGGGCAAGCAATTAAGGGGTAGAAAAAAAACTATAATGTAATTTTGGCTGCAATATTTACAAAAATGGTAAAGCTTAAGCGCAGAAACATGACAAAGTCAACACCGTGGAGAATAATGATTTAGAGCCCAGATTTAGAGGGAAGGGAGGCTGGCACATTCCTAATTACACAAGGCCAAATGTCAAGCCTGCTTGCTGTCAATGCGTTTCGTTACCGTTTTTTCTCCCGTCGCTTTTTTCCGAGCAATTTCAGCCATGTTTTATGAATCTCATTATAAGTCATTAAACTCCACTACACATTTCATGGGCTCCTCTCTTCGAGGCCTGGATGAGATGGAGTTTTTTTTTGATGGGTGCCTGCGAGCGCCCGTGTCCGTTTAATGGAATGAGGAAGGGCGAGAAATGACCACCATTAATTCACCTATGCTCAGGGGCACCCAGGCAGCAAACAGCGGTAAATGAATTAAGACACTCCACAACAAGACGTTTAGCCTGGAAGACGTGAAATTTCTCACAGTAATATCGCACTCAGAGCGTAATTCAGTGTGTAATATCATCAAGCCCTCATGCTCTCCTCTCGGGAACGATCACCTGGGACCTCGATTACTGAGAGATAATTAAATAAACCTGTGGGGCTTTTTTTTTCTCTGGTAAGAACTAAAACATTCCGCTTTGGTCATACATGCGCTTTCGCTCTCCACCGAAAGGATCTTCTTTGCCTGGTATGTGCTCTTCTTTCTTTTTACACTGCAGTCAGTGTTTGTAGGGAATTAGTTTCACCTAGCTAGACATTTGACTACCAGCACAAAGGTCAAGAACCGCTCACTTACACAGCAAAAGACCATCTGACTGACATATAAAGCAACCAATCACAGGTTTATTTTGTTTTTACGTTCTGTTTTAAGGCGGGTTTGTTTGAAAAAGTAACACTTTACAACAGAGTTAAAGGGATAGTTCACTCAAAAATAAAAATTCTCACCCTCTCAAGTTGTTCCAAACCTGTATGAATGTTTTTCTTCTGCTGAACACACAAGTAGATATTTTGAAGAATGTCAGTAACCAAACAGTTGATGGGGCCCCCATTGACTTCCATAGTATTTTTTTCCATACTATGGAAGTCAGTGGGGTCCATCAACTGTTTGGTTACCGACATTCTTCAAATTATCTTCTTTTTTGTTCAGCAGAAGAAGAATAAATCATACAGGATTGGAACAACTTGAGGTTCCAAATTCCAAATTCTAAATATGACAGAATTTTCATTTTTGGGTGAACTATCCCTTTAAGTTTGTTAGTGTTAGGTAATGCATTGGGTTTCATTAACTTACAAAAAACAACACAGCAGTAATACAGCAGTCATTAATACATTTCTAAACATACTAATAGATTTTTAACATTTCAGACTGATAAATAATACATATTATACTCTCTCTCTATATATATTTAACATTTATATCTAATGCAACATCAAACATATGTTATTTATAAATGATATAAAAAAAATCTGAAATAAAATATAAAATAATTTAACAATATATACATAAAATTAATTTAATTAAATTAGAATTTTTTTTAAATAATGGTACAGTAGTCTTTGCTTATAGCCAACAAAATATACTATAAATATTTAATAATTATTAAATATATTGTTTTTAATATACACTGTAAAAAATATTCCGTAGTTTTTACTAAATAATTTTGGCAGCTGTGGTTGCCAGAATAATTTTGTAAAAAATACAGAAAAACTGTAAACACATTTACAGAACAAACTGTCAATTTTACAGTATAAAACTGTAATTTACAAACAAGAAAATTTGAATGTAAACAAGTAAATTCAACAATGCATACTACTACTAAAATCTGTTTTGTACCTTTAACATATACTGACAACCACCATAATAATGCAGGTGGTAAAAGAGAAAGCCACATGAAGAATCAGAGTTCAGCACAAAAAACTTTTCCACTAGCTGAAATATATACTAATGTAAAGAGGGTGCAAAGAGTCATTCACGCAAACGCAAAACACCATCATGGTAACCCACAACACTTACATAATGCAATAAACATTCATTAAACAACAGAAGATGTAACATAAAACCCTAATGTACATAACTGATAACAAAAACTATTAAGAAACATGATTTTTTAAACAAAATACTTTCAAATGTGGAGTGTCACACAGGGAATTGTGGGAATATCAGTTTACAGTTTTTGACTGTTAATTAAACATTGATTTTTTCTTTTTTACTTCTAAAAATTGTAAAATGTACAGCATTTTACTGTGAAAATTACATAAAATGTCTGGTAAGAGCTTTCACAGTTTTTCCCTGTATATAGTACGGGAACTTACTGTTAACCTATTTACAATTTTTTTTCTGTAGCGTTTTTACAATATTTTACTGTTAAAATCACATTCAAGTATAAATAATATATTTAAATGTATATTTAAATATGAAATTTAAATACTATGAACAGTATATCTATTTTTTATATATTAAGAACTGAATGGAATTTTACATAGACTTTAATATATTTGAATATATTTGTAATATTTTTAGCAATTAAAAGATTATATCCATCTAAAATGACAACTGAATTTACAGGTGTGCTTGTATAAAGCTAAATATACAGGTGTGCTAGTCGATATCTAGTATTATTTAAAAAAAAAGCTTTGATGCCACTACCCTAGTAAAAAACCTATACCAAAATTAATTTAAAATACATTTATTTCATACTAACTTCAAATCCATTAACACATAGGTCTTCAACCCTGTTCACGGGGACCCACTTAAAGCCATTGGAAGGCAAGCCTGCAACCTTTAGCCAAAAATGCGTAACGGCTAATGCTAACTGGTGGTACAGGCGGTACACATTGGCGGTAATTTGAACGGCGACACGATAGGCTGAGAGGTGTCGCATGTGATTAAGTTAGCCGTTACGCTTTCTCCTATGGTAAGAGATATAGACCCTCTTATCTCCCTATAATAATACGATTTCTGATCCACTATCCTGCAGAGTTTAGCTCCAACCCTAATCAAACACACCTGAACCAGCTAATCAAGCTCTTCAGGATCACAGTCCAGGTGTTCGGAAGCAGGTTGGAAAATTTTTTTTGCAGGACAGTGGGTCCCCAGGAGCAGGGTTGAATACATTAACATATTTATTGACATTTCACTTAAGACTTACTGATATAAAATTATAATAAATAATTATAATTAAATTCTTTATTGCACAATGCACATTTCTTAATATTATGCCTAAAAAGTGTTTTAATATCACTAATAATCAGGATTGTATGATCTTTGTATAATACCAATCTTTAAATGCAAGATATTTAAAGCGTACTAAAGTATACTTGCAATAGTTCCACTTTAGTACAATTATATATAATTAAGTATATCTTTAGTTGGACCTCAGCACTACTTCTGCACAATTAAAGTGCATTAAGTACAAAATTAGATGTTCCAATTTAGCAGACTTTAAGTATACCAGTTTAGTATACCAAAAGTACTATTGCAGGGTTTTTTTATTTAGCACATGTAAATGTATTTGTAGTACTTAGCACAAAATAAACATATTTCAAATATATTTTAGTATTTTTTTTTTTCACTATAGGGTAACCTTGCAACCTTTTGCAAATTCTTCCTCAAAACTATTAATTGTAGGCTATCAAACCAGAACCTTTTTAATATTTAATTTCAAGTGCATTCAGACTGCTTGTGCTCCTACTCCTGGAAATAAAGTAAGATCAGACAATTTGAACGGAACTAGTGATTTCAGCCATACATAAAAGTCTAGTATCCATCAGGCGGTCAGCTGACTGACTGGTCTCAGACTAGTTGGGAACAAGCCCTCATCTTCTGTGCTTAAGTGTGTGAGGATATGACAGTTCGTGCATGTGCACTGCACGTATGTCGTGTGTGTGTGTGACTAGGCCGTGCGGGGGCCTGTGCTTTGGCAGTGGCTGGGTGTTAGCAGCGCTGCAGATGGTGAGCGCTCAGCACTGAAGGTGAGAGGAGTGAAAGTGAGTGTGTATGTCTGTATGTGTGTGTGTGAGAGAGAGAAAGGTTGGCGAGGTGCACGTTGCCAGAGAGAGCAAGGAGGCGTCGGCGGCGCGTGATATTGATGCCGCGCTGTCACCTCGAACCCCGCCGGCACCCTGTGACTTGGCGAGGGGAAAAACCAGGCCTGCGTGGGCGCGAGACACAACGATCCACTCTGTTTGCGTGTGTGTGCGCGTGCTCGTGTGAGTGAGTGTCAAAGTCACTTTTCACCTGTCTCCTGTGTGCGATTTGCCCCAAAAGGGGAAAAAACTCTAAAAACAACGCCTTTTATCTAAGTATTGAGCCTTTGCCCGGAAACCTATTTTGAGTACCAATTCACTGTATTAACGTCAGACACATCAACACTGAGCAGAATCAAGAAAAGACATGGTGCGGAATGATCTCATACTGCAGGAATCTTGTCTGCTTGATATGAAGCAATTCACTAATAATTTTCCTGTCAAAAATGAAGTTTGTCCAGAAGTCGAGATGAAAGATGTTAACAAGTGTAATGTGGCCTTACAGCTGGAGTCAGTTGATGACCTCACCAGGGTGACCGGTCTGCAGGACGGTAAGAACTGTGGGTGACTTAAAAAGAGAAACGCGAAAAGATTGCAGGTATGTGTGATCTCAACTTAGAGTGTATTGAAGTTGACTAGCCACTATGTTACCTGACCTTGAATGCTTGTTTAGGCATAACTTTTTCAGTCTCTCACATAAGAGGAACTTTAAGGGTTACATGCACCACATTTGAAACAGACCAGAACCTAAAAAAAAAAAGAAAAAGAAAAAAAGAGTAAAATAAGAATGATAGTAAAAAACAGACTTTGGAGTTGAATGTCCTTCAAAATAAGAGGCAATGAAATTTAAAACGAGCCTTTGAAAGCCAATCATCAAAGTGCTCAATATTTAGGGGGAGGTGACCCTAGAGGGCCCAATATACTCACAACAAAGTTGTTTTCATTCTTAGCTTAGGGGTAAAAAGTTTCAAAACACCTTTTTTAATAGTAAACTGTTAACAAACATCCTGGTGCCGCCCACTCTTATGGGAGTGGCCTTTAGGTGAATATGTGAATATGTGCTACATCAAAGTCCCTTTCAAGGAAAGTCTGTTCACTCGGCGGTCATATTTGCAACACCTCCGGGCATCTATTTCAGGCATCCAAGACCAAGTCCTATCTATTTGAATGGGGGAATCCTGAAATCTCAAAAACTGCTTGGTGAACTCACAATTAAATAACATATTTCAGATCAGCAACGGAATCTGACATGAACTGCCCCATAAATGTTGTTTCTTATGCTCAAATAAGGTTAAAAAAAAGCTTATTTTTCAGTTAGACGAGCCAATGCGCATGTGCAGTCCTAAACGCGAGTCTCAGGTTTCTGTGGGAACTGGAGCTTCTAACGGCAGCTGCAGTGACGCAATAACTTCATCAATTAGTGATTGGCTCTTTTACTTAGAAGGCGGGACGTATTTCGCCATATTGCGTGTTTTAGTTCTCCCATTCATAACAAATAGCACACCTAAACCACACCTATAGAGTGGTGCAGGGATGACGTCAAAACATGGAAAACTAATTCGCCACTGGTTTTCCTATGGGGTTTTATAATTTATAAGTAAAATAAGGCCTGTGGTAAACATACCTTGACGATACTTTGTTCTATAACGTAAACTGCACACACTCACACCCCAAACATTTTTATCTAGTTACTTATTAGAATATAAAAAATTTGCATTTTCGATGCAAATATGTGTGTGTGTGAGTACGTTTTGTCAAGTTATGTTTAACACAGACCTTATTGTACTCGTAAGTTGGTAAACCCCATATGCAACCCCATAAGGGAACCAGTGACGAATTAGTCTTCTGGGTTTTGACATCATCCTTGCACCACTTTATTACATAATTGCCATGGACTAGTGGTTGTTTAGCAGCTTGCAAGCTGTTTCGAACTCCCCAAACAAACTCCAAACAAACTTCATTCTGGCCTGATTTTGTTGAAATGACGTCACAACAGTTTGTTCTTTGAGTTTACTTGAAGTATATCGGGGCCTTAAGTCAGTGTACAATATAAACTCACTATTTTGCAATATAAATAAAAAAAAGACAGAAAGCAAAGCAAATGTACATGTTTGTTACTGTTATTTTACTTTTTGTTTGGAGCCTATTTAAAATGTAGTTTATGAGTCATTTCTGATCAAGTATTATTGTCTGTATTGTCATGTCAAATTCTTGCTATTTGAGAAGCCCTCCAAAGATGCAATTTTTCTAGTTTCTGGTAACAAAACTGGCTCAGTATTGATTAGAATTTTAAAACGATCAGATTAACAATTAAAATGTTACCTGATGTGATTTTCATGGTATTTTAAAGCAATAATATTTATTTTAAAAGATGAATTTTATATCTGTAGCGAGAACAGGACACTGCCTGAGTGATGGTTACGCATATTGATGCAGTAGAACAGAGAGAATGAATTAAACTGTTGATCTTATTAAAGAACATATTTAAAAATCGTCTTGAGTCTAAATAAGATTATTATAATGCTCTGTCTGTAATTATAATCCAGAAATATTATGTTTTTGTCAGATGAGCTTACTAGGATCATTTCATTGACCCCTATTGTTCCTAATAAGCCAACTAAGCTAAGAACACTGTAAACCTCATATTAAACAGCTTTAACTTGATTAATTGTGCTCAAAACACATTATTTTAATTCGTAAACTTTAACCACTTAAATTATTTTCATTGTGTGGACAAAATGGACACTCTGATAAAAATAATTATATAGTCCACACTCTTTAAAATAAAGGTTCTTTAGATGGTTCCATGAAGAACCTTTAACATCCATGGAACCTTTCCATTGATAAAAAGGTACTTTATAATGGAAAAGCTTCTTTAGATTATTAAAATGTTCTTACACTAAGAAAAAAAAAAAAAAAAAAAAAACGTTCACTGAAAGGTTCTTTGGGGAACCCAAAATAGTTCTTCTGTATCATCTTCCATTTTGGAACATTTATTTTTAAAGATCTGTCCAGTTTGATCAGCTGTTCTTTAATTATTTAGGTTGATAAATAAACAATAATCAAACTTTAAGTGTTTATTTATTAGCATTATTATATTAAAGCACACATAGTGGGCTTATTTGGAACACAGGTGGACTTATGCTGCCTTCACGTACGATCGGAAATTTCTTATTGAGTTTGTTGCATTCAAGTGCTTTGTTGTCAGAAAGAACTAGAATCATGGAGGACACAAGATTTATTTTGCCTATTTATTGGGAAAAATCTTATTAAAGCTGAAACAATATCTAGATAGTCAACTTGCTGACGATTCTGGAATTTCTGTCAAAAATTGGCTATTTTTGCTGTGTATAAAACATACAATACGCTTCAAATGATTATTCATATATGTAAATATGCACTACTTTAACAACAAGACAACGTGATGTAGCTGTTGTGGAAAAAAACTAATAATGAATTATTAAAACATCTCGGGTTACGAATGTATCCATGGTTCCCTGAGAAGGGGAACGAGACACAGCATCTTAGGACGCTAATGGGGAATGCCTCCGGCATGACCGGTGTCTGAAGTATGTGTAAAAACATGACAGTAACATTGGCCAGCGACAGCCCATGACGTCACTACTGGTGCGACCAGAGTATAAATAGGGCAACTGTAGTACACGTCATCCACTTCTTGTCTGAAGGAGACATGGGCAGACATGCCTGAAGTACCTTATAAATTCTCATCAGACTTGTCATGTTTGCAGTTTTTTCCCTGTTTATGACAAAACATCATGTTTGCGTTTGAATATTTGATATAATATTCACTTTATGGCAAGTCTATTCAGATATATAGGCAAACATGCAAAACTTAGATTGAGGTGGGCTTAACAGGGTCACCAATAAAATCATAAAAACGGATTCCTTATTGGCTCGTGTGAACATGCATGTGTACTTCGTTAGTCAAGACATGCTCCGCCTATTCTTGCACACCTAAGCACTGTGATTGGATACAAGATGAAAAAACGTCTTGCACACGTCTCTCACTCCGGGTGAAGTGAGGAGTTCTGACAGCGCTTGACACCCGGCTCCACCTCTCTCACACAGGGATGGACGGTGTGGGAAACCCCCACAGGGCTCCAGTGAACACACAGGCCCTGCGTGTATGACACTAAGCCAGTCAGTGGAAAAGTCTTCACCTCTTTAACACAGGCTGGCAGGTGAAGCTAAGCTCTCCACTGCTAACCTGCTAGAGAAGCCAACCTGCCAGCATGGCCTCCAATCAGGACTGTCAGAATAATAACAGGTTTTTCGCTCAGGGGATGCACTCGGTTGCACCCTGATAAACATACACTGTGAGATCTAGACAGTCTGTGCACACATGCAAAGATGGACATGCTGAGAGGGAGAATAGGGCTACTGCCTATGATCTGCCTACTACCTAAATAAGCAGGTGTCTTTTAAAGCAGTGTCATGACTGAAATAAAAGCTCATTAGTGACCGATTAGAAATGCTCTACATATACGGCAAACTCCACACAACAGACAAAGAGCGTTCTGCACTGGAGACTCACAATTGAGTTTGATGTTAACATGTTGCTAAGTAACAGCTTGATACTCTAATAAGTATAACACAACATTGGGTAAAATAATCTATTTTTAATTACACTGAATTTTTTTTAATGATGCTTTTTGAAATTGAACAGAAACATCTTGATTCAAATATTAGAGTTAGCACATTACTAAGCTAACAGAGCGATACTCAAAATAGTCAATTTTATATATAAGCCGCATTTCCACCGCAGGAATTTTCCTTGGGAACTAGGGACTTTGGGGTGGTACTCGGTGTGTTTTGACCGCAGGAACCAGGGTCTAAATGAAATTCCGGGTAAACATTCCCCCCTCAGAAAGTCCCTGCTCACGAGGTAGTACTTTTTCAAAGTTCAGGAACTTTCGGGGGTGGGACTTGGGCATTGAACATGCTGATTGGTTGAGTTCATGCAGCATTTTGATTGGTTGACTCAACGCAGCATTTTATTTCAACCACCATTTTTAAAAGTCTGTTGCAGTGTGTGCAGTAAGAGTTGTTCGCTATTCGATTCAACAATGGAGTTTAAAAAATACGACCGATGGACAGACGACGAGGCTCAGGCTTTATTAATGGAGGACGAAATCCAGTGGGAACTGGAAAGTCGCGCGCAGTCCTATACCGACAGTTCTATACCAAAGCCGCTTGTTGGAAAAAAACTGTAATGCTGTGGTACACAGCTTGATAGCCTACTCTAAAAATGTATTGGCTATCATTTTTGAACAAAATCATTTCACGCAGTCAACACGCAGTTGATTTAAAAAAAAAAATAATTTTAAAGTCTGATTTTAATATGTTTCTAACAACTCAGTAGCATAAAAATACACAAATATCAAGTAAAACAATCTACTTTTAATTATAGGCCTACTGATCCATTTGACACTTTTCAATAACGTTCACAATCAACATTTCTCTCACTTCTTCCATCATCTTGAATGCAATGTAAGTCATTTGGATAAAAGCATCATGCCAGATCCATAGATGTAAGTTACCTTTTGAAACTGCCTTTACATCAGGAACACGTCTATAATGACTTGAGACGCTGCTTCTGTAGGCAGCTCACTCAATGGATCTTAGTGTACACAGTTGTGTGTAAACACTACAAAATGTACCAGTTTAGTGTGTCAGGCAAACTTTAAACAAATGAGCTCAGCTCTGCACATGAAATTACAATAATGCGAGCGGCATGTAATGAATACAGAGGTTTCAGCAGCCAGAGACAGAGACAGTCGTGTGTTGGACGATGAAGGGGAGAGTGGATGCCAAGCACAGGGTACATGGCCCTGAGGTTACAGGCTGCTTGGAGAAGGTGTCAGGTACGTTCCTCACACACACGCACTGCACGGCCGGATAACAAATCACTGCCGGAAGGAGGTCTGTGAAGCTCCTCGGCTTCCCTAATAACATTTAGGAGATGCTTAAGCTGGTAAATTAGCGAATCTGGACTGCAGAGATATTATTTATGCTTGTCTGCAGTGGAGAATAAGGAGGCTTGATGGGTAAATTGTGTTTAATTCTTGGAAGGGGCCGTTTTTCTCCAACACAGCATGATACGAGATTAATCCCTTGACAACCTTTGCGACGCACTTCAAATCGCTCGCAAATGTCAGCGATGCAGATTTGCAGTGGGAGAAATGCAGATGGAAGGAGCACAAAGATGGTCCGTCCACACAGATGCAAAACATTCTGATGTTATCTTATGTTCCTATGCATCATGCATGCATACATATAGCATGCAATGCACTTAAGAGATGGCTAAAACAAGCATTTTCAGACTTTAGACCCCATTTTACATCTTAAATATTTCAAAATCAGAAAAAAAAAAAAAAAAAAATTAGACAAAAGTGTCGCTAAATTCTATTATTTCCTGTTTTTCTAACTTTACCTTCAGATGCTGCATGTTTGATTCAGTTTGAGGGCGTTTCTATACTATGATTTTGTCTGCATTATTAACATTCAGACACTTTAATTATGAAGACAAGGGCAAGGGTGAATCTCTGGCCTTGTCAAAAACAGTCTCAAACTGCTTTCCATTTGAAACAGGTTGTCAGCAACATGGAAATAATGTTATCCCGAACCGTCGAGGGCGTTCCTTCACTTACTCCTGTGTCTTTGGCAAAAGGGGATCCCCAATGCGCAAGGGTCCTCTGCCACCCCTCCCTCATGTGTATTCAGCCCCGCAAGCAGTGGCACACAGGTTGTGTGTGTGCGTGTGTGTGAGAGAGAGAGAGACGCCTCTTGGTCCCAAGTCAAAGCCTAGAGCATCTGGATCACTTTCAGGGGACAGAATCTCCGCATGACCTGCGGAATCAGAGACATTCCAACTGTCAACACACATCCATCCTCTCCCCCCTTCTCTCCATTAATTCTCTCATTCTCTCTTTCCCCCGCGTATGTTTTTCATCTCGAGCCGCTCCACAGCTGGGAACTCTAGAGGGGAGCTGAACACAGTCAGTAATTAGACTGTAAACACTTCCGGATATCAGAGGACTTTAAAGGGTCGAAAATCACCAAAAACTAAGAATCTGAAACAAAAGGCACTGACTTCTGTTTGTTTTCTTTCTTTTCTTTGATAAAGAAAGAAAGAAAAAAAAACATTAAAATGTGACAGAGTTCAACTTCAAAATAAACACATCCTCAAAACAAAGATGTTCTAATGTTGCATTGTAAACTGAGTCTGACCATGGCAATCAAAACAGAAAATGACACGGTGGCTGTTTCCACAGAACAAGTAATATCTGATAATTACTGTTATTTGCAATTTTTCAGACACACCAATTATGTCTGTCTAGAGATTTTTTTTATGTATTTCTACTCTCAAAAGAGCGGTATGTGGACAGTGTATGAAAGACAGACAAAATTTTTATAATTAAAAATAATGCTAGACCTATTCTGTGTAGTTGACTTTTTTATTTTCAACACCAAGTTCTTAAGTTGAAATGTATGTACATATATAAAGGAATATCTATCTATATCTATATCTATGTATATCTATATCTATCTATCTATCTATCTATCTATCTGTCTATATATATATATATATATATATACTGTATATCTATCTATCTATATATATAAAATGACTGAAGCCAATGATTATTTCCATTAATTATATATTATTAGTGTTTTTTTTTTAGAGATGAACAGTGTTAGATGACTGTAAAGGTAATCTAAATTTAAAAATATGTGTTTCACCCTATAATTAAATATCCAATATCGACCCATAATGATAAATATTTATAAATAAAATATACTTTTAAAATTAATATCGACATCCTGCATCTCTAATTATAATTGGAGCCATTTATTTTAATCATGTAGCATTTCGCAAGGCAGGATTCTGCTGTCACTTCTTGATATTTTGTGCCAAATACAAATCATATTTAATGTCCTTTCATTTATTCACATTGTACTTTATGGGTTAACAGGAGTGAATTAAATGAAACAATTTTCTAACAGAGATTTCTCGAGTCTGGTCTCTGCAAAGACAAACATGACATGATGTCTGCACACCATCCTTTCTTCCATATAAGAGCATTCAAACTTATTTCTCCTTTCCAAATTCTTCAAGTTCATTTAATGTGACCTGTGATCTTTTATCAGAGCTGGAGTCTGGCTTGGCTCCTCGAACACATCCCTCAAATAACACAAAGCTTTCGGGATGTTCTCATTGCGATCCCGTTTCTTGTCAAAACTAGGAAAAAAAATAGCGGGCTTGACTTGTATTTTTGGCTTAGAAGACATTACTTTAAAAACATCATAATCCATAAGCCTAGGAAACATGCAGAAACACTTTGTTCATGCGAGTATCTGCTCTCTCCGTCCATCAGCTTGAAAAATAAAACTCTGATTTGACTGCTTTCCTTTATTCACCGATTTCTCTTGAGATATCAAATAATATTCAAGACAAAACCAACATTCCCCATGTCTGTGTGTACTGTGGCTCACTCCCATGGCAGTCAGGCGCAGTTTACAGGCCTGTAGTTTGTGGTGAACAGTGTCCCCATGCTCTTATTAAAGGACTAACCACAGGACTAACAGACACCGCAGGATGACCCCACATCTGTTCGACAGGGCCGCTCTGCGCGAACAACGCTCGGCGCTCAACAATTACACAACCCTGGGATTTATCTGGCCACGGTTAAATCCCCTTCACTCAAAATACTGTGTGTGCTCAATGCACTGTAATCCCCGGACACTGGCACAAATCCTGCCGATCTCGTGGTCTCTGATGTCTTGTCTGAACCTTCTCATCTCACTCTATCATACTATTCATGGCAAAGGCCACTAATGTGTCCCTCATGCAAATAACGTTAGCTGGGCTGTAAAAACACCTACCCTTTCATCCCTGATGGACTTATTCTCCACGCCAGATGCTCCAACTTTGAAAGAATCAGTGATAATTGAAGCAGAGACATGCAATGGTTTTAGATGTTCAAGCCAACATGAAATCAAAATTTATCCTATTTACTCCCTAATGCATGTTCCTGGTTTTATCATGAATAATTCATTGGTGCATGTTGTTCGGAAGAAAAAAAGATTTAACTTTCTTTGCAATCTTTCATCAAAATGTACAACTTTCTATTTCAGCTGACTTCACTTAAGCCACGTAGGCTATTGGATAATGCTAATCAATATATTTAGGCTTCATTTTACATCATTTTGCATTTGGTCTGGCTATATAGCACCTTTTTCACAATCTAAATCCATTTTGATGGTTAAAATAGTCATTTATGTTCACATTAAAGCACATCATGGATGTAAAATGGGTTGTGAACAGCAATTCACACTGACTTTTGAAAGGGTGCAAGGGGGTCTGCAGAAAAATTGGGAAAAAAAGTTACTGAATTTGATTTTATAACTGTTTCTGCTTTCTAAACACTGGTTGGAAATGCTGAGTTTAAGTAAGCAATAACTCATTCACGATACAGCACTAGCCTCGAGTACCTTATTGTTTTTATAAAACGGTTACCACACAATACAAATATTAAAGCCAAAAAATATGTATCAATGCAACTTTCATGAAGTAAAATCACCAAAAGCCTTCCTTCCGCCGGAAAAAAATAGTCCCTGACCGTGAACAGCAACAGAAGTTACATTATTACGCCATTAGATGGCAGCAAAGACTGTCTTTATGAGTGTGTCAGTCAGTAGCGAAGACTTTTATATTGAAAGGACTGAATTGTTTCGAACACGGAACAAGACGCAACTGACAAATGCTTTGACTAGCACTGTCAGTCACAGGAAAACCCTTTAACTGTTAAAAGGACAAGATATTGCAGCGGACATTTAAACATATTTTTTATTATGAACATAGGACTGACCTGAAGGAAAATGCTAAATCTGAATGCAGGTAATATACTCGTTCACTTGATCTCTTTCTCACAATTCTCTTCTACATAATACAGTAAGCCTTAATGAACAATATAAATTGAGAACAAACAGTTTATGCTGCTAAGAGTGGTTGATACACAGAACCGTTGGGTGAAGCGGTCATAGCCGTGTTTTATCGTAAATAAAACACAGCTATTGACCAATCAGAATCAAGGACAGGAACTAACAATTTTATAATCACAATTAAAATAAAGTGTTTGTGAAGTGAGAAATAAAAACCTGCATATAGTTTTGTTACAAATAATTTTTAATTTAAAATGTTTCTCTGCAGTTTTCTAACTGTATTCTAATAATTGGTGGAAAAAAGATACAAAGTTATGTTTAATTACTTTTTAATTACTAATTTGCTTTGGCTTCAGTGCAAAGACAATATAAAAGCCAATTGTTTAACTGTGGAAAGAACATGTTGTCTTTATATAATGCACATGCACTACTGATAAGCCTTGAAAATACATATGAAAATATATCATTCCTTTATGTTTCAGGAAAGGGGTCCCTCGATAAAGGGTTCTTCATATGTGGGGGTCCATGGCATCATAAAAATGAAAAGCCCCTAATTTACAGGAGCATTAGAAAATGTACCATTATTAATACAATTACTATTAATTATTACTAATTTTATTGCATTTATGCAGTAATGAGGCGTTGAGGCTGTAACCCTTAACTTCTGAATGAGGGCACAGAGTATGAAGAAAAGTGAATATTAAACAAATTTCAGCTACAAAGTCAACAGCTGGCAATAGCGGTCACCGCACTGAGGGCATGAGCAATGCTGCCCCAGAACATGCCAGTGGGGCCTCTCTCATTCTGGCAAATCAAAAACAAATATTTGCCAGAAAAAAAACAAACAAACTCAAAAGTCTTTAAGCACAGAGCAAATGGCGACCGGGGCAAATTAAAGATGCGCTCCAGTGCACTGTCAGTGGAAGGGCGAAAACAAGTCTGAGAGGGGGGAAGGTGGTGCCTTTCTTCGGCTAGAGCGACAATTCCACATCCTGAAGAGGTCAGCAGTGGGCTTTTGGAGACAAGGGGGCTGTATGGAGGTAAAGGACAGAGCTGCATCAAGGGATCATGGTTTGGTTGGTTAGCAAAGCCTCGTTAGTCTTTTCTTCCCAATTATGGCATAAATCAGAGTGAAACGGCTTCTCGAACAAGAAAAAAAATTAGAGCGGGACTTGATTTTGTCCTTTTGGAATTGGATTGTTGTGGTTTGCTATTGCTGTGATCTCATGTGAGTGACAGTTTGTCCTGCCCTTGCGTCGGTGAACACGTCTTCAGAGAATAGGTGTTGTTGCAAGAGGAAGGGTACATGAATTTTAAAAAAGGATGTACTGGATGAATAATGTATAATAAATACGTCAATATTCCATAAAAAATGAGAATTGTCCATTTTGATTTCATGTTGACTAACAGCACTTGGACTTTCTGCAGACTTCATCGTTTTGCCAGTAGGTGGCGATAATGGACCGAGTCACTGAATCACTCACTCAAACGATTCATTCGAAACACTGGTTCATTCAGGAATATTCCACTATTGTCGCTGAATGTTACTCAGAGACGCGCGACGGTTGATTCTGACCTAATTTTTGCAAACTGGCAAAACTCTGCTAGAATGTAAGTTACTCAATACTAACTTATTGCTTAATTAGCTATAAAAGCAATATCACACGATAAAGAGTGCCGTTGGTCTGTATAATGTCCGTTACTGCGCACGAGGCGCTGGCCAACTTACATCAGTGCTAATATTTGCTCGTGTGAAATTGCTTAATATTGTGGTCTTGCCATTGAAAGGAACGGGAATGCTAACTGATATATTTTTCCAGGAATTATAGACCTCATTAAGCTGCAAGTGTAGCTGTCTGGCTGGAGAGGGACTTTGGGAGATAGTCGTCTGTACAGATGCACAGTAGCAAGCTGCGTAAGTAGCGCAATTATGAACTTGTGAGAAACATTTATACATTAGTCATTTCTTATCGTGTTCTTTTGTCTAGTTCTCCATCCAAAAAACATTATAGCAGAGAAAGCATATGAAGAACTAATACCGAGAACGCCTACCAGTCCCAATTCGCCTACTTATACTATGCCCTTAAAGTATATACTCTTTTTTTTGTCATTAAAAAAGTACATACCTTCGAATGTGTAGCAGAAGAGTAGGCAAGTTTTGGGACATATCACCACGTGATAATTTCGTCTTTAAAGTCACCATTAAATCAAAATTGACAATTCTTATTTTTTATGGAATATTGCAGCATTTATTATAAATTATTTATCCGTGTAAATATATTTGTATTCTTGTGCCCTCGTAATATTTAATCAAAATAACGTCCCCTCCCTCTTGCAACATCTCTTCTCTGATGACATGTTTTTTGGTGCAAGGGCGAGACAATCAGTCACTCACATAGATCACAGCAATAGCAAACGACTACGATCCAATCAATTCCTGATGGACAAAATCAAGTCCCGCCCTACATTTTTCCTTCTTCGCGAAGCCGTTAATTATGCTGATCTGCCAGTTGTGGTTCTTTCATGCTAAAGACTCTTCTCATGTTTTTGCATAATGATGCATTTAAAAGTTAACGGCCAAATGTATCTTTATAAAAGTTCACAATGTTGTTGCAGATGAATTTTTCATCAGATTAGATATTGATTATTAATCACTCAAACCCCTTTATCAAATGGTGCATTCATGGTGCATTCTCCACCCCATCTCCTCCCCAAAAACCATATATGAAGCTTACAACACCTAGTTTTACTATACATAAAGTTATCTGCATATCATTTGCATGCATATTCCCATCCATGTGATACAATGTTTAACGGTACAAGACATTAGGAAAATATGAGATATGGACTATGCGCCGTCACACTACATTGCTAAAAATCATTCGGTATCCTTGTCTTGTTTTAAAATAAATAAATCAAAGTTGTATAAAACAACATTTTAGAGGATGTTTTCAGAGAAGAGTTGTTCTCAGTCTTTTCCACTGGCCAAACAGTATTTTTAATTGGTTTAAAACAAATAAAATGTATGCAATTTTGCCTATAATAAGGTAAACATATATTTTTACCTCGATTACGATTAATGAATGATTATTTTGTTTCTTTCTTTCTTTTTTTTTTTTCATAGTTCACTTACAAGGTTTGTACTGTAAATATGCTTGACTAGTAAAGGTGGGATATTTTTTCCTATTGAAAGAGTGATTTGATAACAGCTCACTTTCAGCAGTTATTTTATCTATGGTTCGTAACATTTCTTACAGATTTCTGCTCGTTGTAAATCAGATAAAGATAAATTACATCGGTTAGAGGTTCTGAATTTCGGTTTCGATTACTTTTCGATTAATCGTCCAGCCCTAGTGAGACGTCTCTGTTAAAGGATACGCTCCTCGCACTTCATTCTGGATAAGAACCGGTTCTCGGTTCCCAACCCTAGTTACTACTTCTCTCCGTTCTGCTCCAGTGGGCTGAAAAAAACTACACTTTTTTCCCGGAAGACATATCGTTTCATACAGTCGTGTGACCACGATGATATCGAGGCAATTTTGCTATCGCAATATCACGATATTGATAATACCGTTACATCCCTATTATTTGCACGAAAATATTTTCTCAGAACATGAGTTCTACTATTTAGAAAACAAAATACATCTGATGTACATTCTTTGTTCTTTATTTTCTAGAATTAAGTTAAAAACCTTGCTGTATTTTTGTGTTGTTAATTAAGAGAAGGTACACCTCCATCTTAATCCATAAAGTGACCTGAACGCGCCTGACGTCGTACACATTGTTTTTCATTATCATGTAGAAAACACGTGGGGTAAACCACATTCAAATAACACAGCCAACATTCAGAGATACTATACTTCTTCTGAATTTATTTTAAAGAACACACAACTAATAATTACAAGTGGCAGTGCCACCTGCAGGCTCAATGAGGGAATAGCAGTACATACATAACATTTCCTCCCCTCTTAATCAAGAAACAAAGAAAACAATGCATTTTCAGAAACAAAAATCATGCATTTATTTATTCTGCTGTAGAGGGTAGACTGCCTCTTGCCTCGAGCCAGTTCGGTAATTATTCTGCCCCATGTCAGAACAGGCTCACTAACATAACTAATTACAGTTCGGTCCATCAGGGGTTTCTCATGGCTCTGTAATGTCAGATGGTTGGGAGGTTTGATCACTTTGGCTGGATAGTGTCTGACCTGCACTGATGGAATGTTGAGTTTGCCATGGTTTGTCTGAGTCTCTACTGTTGTTTCACTGTGTTAACATCTTGTTCCTTTGTTGGTGGTGCAGAAGAAGTGCTGTTTAAAGAGGCTTATACAGGAACAGACGCATCACTGGTGTCAGGTGATTGTGTCACCTGAGTTTCAGCTGTTTGATTCGGAATGGACAAGAGTTGATCATCATGACGTCTCTATTCCTCAGAAGCTCCTACATCCACAGTATAAGATACTGGACCACTTTGAGCCATTACCACACCTGATGTCTATCTTTCTCTCCCTCTGTAATCATGATCCAGCACAGCATGGCTCTAAACTGTCTCGGCTTCGAATGACCAGCTCGGCGGAGGACCTGGGAGGTCTGTGAGAGTCGCACGGCAGCTGTTACAGTGGGTTTCAAGGCATCTAAACGCATGCACAGCTTGCATCCCATAAACAACATGGAAGGGGACTCTCTTGTCATCGGATGTGGTGTGTTGCGGTACATCAACAAGAATGTTTCCAGCCATCTCTGAAGAGTAGAAGAGCCCTTAGAACTTAAGCACTTCAGGAAAGTTACAAACTCCTGAGAGACAAATTATGGTCCATTATCACTCACAAGGACTTCAGGCAGTCCATAATTCCGCAAAACTTCAGTTGTTTTTCTGCTGATGTTGACGTCATCAACTGCACATCAGGCCACTTCGAGTGTGCGTCAACCACTACTAGGTACTAGGCAAAATCTACATGTATTCACTCCCATGGTTTGCTTGGCCACTCCCATGGGTGGAGGGGTGCTTGGGATGGCATTTTCTGTATTTGTTGACATGACACATTTTCACTTCAATGCAGTTTAATGTCAGCATCAAGACCTGGCCCCCACACATAACTGTGAGCAATGGCTTTCATTCAGACAATTCCTGGATCGCCAGTGTACAGTTATTCCAGTACTTTTTTCCTCAGCTTGTGTGGAACAACAACTCTTATGCCCCGCATTAGGCACCCGTGTTGGACGGACAGCTTATTGTGTGTAGAGATGAAAGGTGAGAGTTCATTATTACCAGTCAGGTTGACAGCCGTTTATGACCATTTGACGACTGTTGAGACTGTTCGACAAGGTTGAGTCACTCATAGTCTCACGTTGTATATCAGTGGCACTGGCATCTGTCCAAGGTAAAAGTTCTACTGCATCCTTTTTGTCTCTGTGCTTTACTTGTAACGGCAGATGGGAAAGACCATCAGCATTTGCGTGATGTTCGGTTCTTTTGTACTCGATGATATAGTTGTGCACAGACAAAAGTAATGCCCACCTTTGCATCCGTGCTGCCGCCATAGACGGAATTCCCTTTTTGCAGCCCAAAGACCTTAGTGAGGGGGCAGTGATCTGTGAAAAGCGTGAATTTCTGTCCGTAGAGATACTGGTGGAGTTTCCTGACCCCGAACACTATGGCCAGATCCTCGCGCCCAATCTGTGCATAATTCTGTTCTGCCTTGCTAAGTGTGCGCGACGTGAAGGCTATTGGCTTTTCTTTACCTCTGGGTAACGTGGGAAATGAAGGCACTAATGCCATAAGGTAATGCGTTGCATGTCAGCCGAATGGCGTTCTGAGGGCCATAGTGCGTCAAGACATTTTGTGACACCAGTTGTTCTTTTGCCTTTTTGAATGCAGCATCGCACTCTGCAGACCACTGCCAGCATTTCCCTTTACACAGCAGTGCGTTCAGAGGGTTCACTATGGTTGCCAGATTGGGGATGAATCTCCCGTAGTAGTTTAACAGGCTGAGAAATGATCTCAGTTGTGTGATATTTGATGGAGTTGGCGCATTGACAATTGCACTAACTTTTTCAGATGACTTGTGCAAACCTTCGCAGTCCTTGCGACTATGTGACCCAGGTATTCCAGTGAGTCCTCGAAGAAGTCACATTTCCCTTTTTCAGCATGCAAGTCAAACTGCTCCAGTCGTCCAAGGACTGCATCCAGGTTTTTCAGGTGTTCAGCTTCAGTCCGCCCGGTAACCAGAATGTCATCCAGGTAACAGTGGACAATAGGTAGACCTTGTAATATTTGGTCCATAGCTCTCTGGAATATGGCTGGCACCGAAGCGATCCCAAACGGCAACGGATAGTTTTCAATGTGCAAGACGGGGTTTACCATCACCTTAAAGTCACCACAGATGAGTACTGCTCAATTATCCTTTACAACAGGGGCTATCAGAGTCAGTGAGACGGTTCAGCTCTGCTTCGACTTTTGGACGTAGAGCATACAGAACGATTCTGGGCTGGCAAAACTTCTGTTTGTGTTCAGGTTTCAGTGTTATTTTAGCTTTGATGCTCTTCATTTCTCCCAACTGTTTAAAGAAAACAGCAGCATGTTTCTGCAGCACAGCTTCTAGTGTCTTCAATTTGACTGTTTTTATTTCTTTCCAGTTCAATTTGATCTGACGCAACGATTCTCTGCCATAGAGTGGTGAGTAATCCCCCTGCATGGCGTATAATGGAAGAACAGCTGTCTGCTTGCCTATTTTCACATGCACATCGATTACACTTTCAGGACACAATGCTTGTCCAATGTGCGCCCGTGTCCAGTTCCATTTCCAGTGGCATACCTTAAATTTCTGGTTTCAACAATGATCCTGGACTTTTCTCCTGGCTGTGACAGTTTATACAGAGCTAAATCAGAGTCTGTGTCATCAGGCACTTTCTTGTCGGCCTCAATGCTGTCAGCTTCTATGAAGTGGTCAAATATTTCAGTGTAAGTGGTCCACGGTTCAACGCTTTCATCAAAAGCTTCCATGTGGCCAATAGTAGCAGCCATCCTAGCTAATCTAGCTCACTTTAGCAGAGAAAATAAAAGCTTTGTGGTAAGTTAATCCACCTTGTTGCCAATTACGTTATATTTTCCACTATCATAACATGTAGAAAATACGTGGGGTAAACCACATTCAAATGACAGTGGCAGTGCCACCTGCAGGCACAATGGGGGAATAGCAGTACTACATGCATAACAAACATGACTTCCCACCTCGTAAATCCGAACTTCCTAGGAGGACTTGAACGCCCCATAAACCTCTTTACTTAACCGTCGGTCTTGCATGTTTGCCATGTTTGTAGTTTTTTAACACCTTTCTATTCGTGTTTGTTGTTCTGAACTAAATCCTTCTCAAAAGAACTATGCTCCTTTTCTATTGTTTTTTATATAAACATCCAGTAGACGGACATGTTTGACTGTTATGCTTGAGCAGGGCTCAACACTAAGGATTTTTTCTACTGGCCCGATCAAAAAGAAAATGGCCCTATAAAATAAGCCTAGTTATTGTTTTCGTTGTTTTTGATACATGTAACCTTAATAAATAAGGTTAAGACACCAAAAGCTACTAGATTAACTCACTTAAATTTTAAATATTGTTAGACAAATAAACAGTAAATAATAAAATAGGAACAAATAATCAAATTAAGTAATAGCACAAATAAATACAACAGAATAAACATAAATAAAATAAATGGTGCTTTTCAGATTATGTAGGCTTAAACAGGAGATTTTCAGGTACAGAATTTGTAAACTAATGTAAAGCTATAGATTAAACTTTATTAAATAATCAGTCAAGAGCAGTTAAAGATGCATAAATTATGTTTTGAAATGTTGAAAATATAAAACGTTAAATACTGTTATTTGAAATTATTTATAAAATGAAAAGATACTTTAAATGTGAAATTAAACCCGCCAGGAGGTGGCAGCAAGTCCCTGTTAATGAGCGAGTCATTGAGATTCAACCGATTCATTCAAATGGCTGATGCATTCAGGAAGTGTTGCTCAGAGATGCAAAACAATTCTGTGTACTTTGTTTGGAACTATTTTCGTTGGCCTAAATGAGCGAAACAGGCGATTGGGTGTCTAAAATGTAAGTCACTTACTACAAACTGCTTGTTTATTAAACTGTACATTGTATAAAATCAATATCACATTTGTAATCATGCTTATATTTGGATAAAAATGGCGCTCCTCGTGTAATATTGGTTAATCTATTAAATTATATAAATATAAAACAAGACATACAGGGGCATTTTTGCCCCTTATCTTGAATTCTGGGGGCATTCTAAATGAATTTTAAAAGACTAAATCATGCAGTGAAATCGTGCACTCTAAATATGCACGCGCACTAGTCTAACCTACTAGACTACGTCACGTAGTGTATGCGTGCACTCAATGGGTGTGTTTTTGTTTGGTTTTTGTAAAGTGAGGGACATACTCTATAATGTCAGATTGGTAAATCAACAATTACGACATCATAGACGATATATAACGCACACCATACAGCACTGGCCCGACTGGGCAAGTGACAGTTTCGTCAACTGTCCTGAGCGTCGTTCACACTGGCCCCGGGCCATCAGGCAGTCCTTATTGTCGAGCCCTGTTGAGTCTTGCAGCGCCTCAAATACGACAGATAGTTCTAAAAACACGGCGCCTCCAAGTTAACAGTAGTTAATCTATACCTGAAATGCGTCTCTATATCTTGCGTTTTTCCATTCCACTGCCTTGCGTCTCGCATTTTTAAACGCAAAAATGTGTTCTGTGTGAATCACCTCTTATCCAGTGACAATGACAAGAGTGATATCCAGGACTGCAGCCTTGCTTTTAATCACACATTTGTTTATTCTGATGAGTGGCCGACTGCCCCCCCTTCCTTTGTGCGTTAACATGCAGCGCTGTTCCCGTAAGCTTTTAGAGATTTGTTTATTTGTGTTGCGGCTCGTTTTGCAGCTTGCGAGTGACCCCACCCAGTTTTCACAAGAGCTCCTGACAGCAGGCCTGCTTAGCAGCTCCCCTCTCAATTAACATACTATTAGCATAATATTAGCATGTGTGGATTCGGGTGTTAATGGCTGGAGAAAAATGCTTCAAAAATCAATTTGATAAATTACAAATGGAGGCCAGCGGGTGCAAACGGTCTCCTCACATACCGCTTAGTCAAGCTGTTCTCCGGATAAAGCACAAACACAGTCAAACTGGTGGTACAAAATGTTAAGCGCTGTATCCAGAACTTTTAAAACTGCCGAAATTTTAGTGGTATTTTGATCATATTTGTGTCGAAAATGACACGTGAACAAACAGAATCAACAGCACAAAGAGCTTTTCATAACTCTGAGCTTAGTTTAGTGTAGCCAGACATTTTTCTTGCAGTATAAAGTCTGGTCCCATTTAAAATATCCTGCAAAGCACGAAGTCACTACAAATGGAGTTAATCTTTAAGCACTGTTTCTGAACTCCCTGAAACGCCTTGTTTGTAGTTTTCTACCAGGAATGTACATGTCACAATATTCCTAATTGAAATAATTCCTGCCTTAGGCACAGGTATGCAAAAAAGGGGGGAAAGTCTGGTTGAGTTGTGTTAGTGTGTTGAAACTGGCGGTTATGTTAAGGGGTGTGACATTTCTGAAACACATCCAAAACGGTTGATCAATCACAACACACTGGTTCAGCTGACCAATCAGAGCACATTGTGCTTTTCAGAAGCAGGGGCTTCATAGAGACCATAACTAAACAGAGTGTTACTGGCAGACTGGAAGGAGAGGTGCTGCAACAATGTAAAATATGGAAAAAAATAATGTTTTTTGAACATTCAAGCTAAAAACCTATTCTAGTAGTCCTCAAAAACAAAATCAAGACTGAAAAAGAACATAATAGATCCCCTTTTAACATAAACACTGTACTGTCTAAATATATAATATACATATGATAATATATAAAATTTACATGTAATTTAATAAAATACATCAATAAAGCTCTGTTGATATCTACAAATAATAGTGTCAAAGTGAAATATATATTTAATATCATTATTTAAAATAATTTATATGAAGTTATAAACTGTGGGTGTGCCATCTCAGGCTGAGACTGTCTGAATTAAGACTTGAGATAAGAACTGGTTAATTCACAAAACAGAGATGCAAGGCAGGCAGACGACAAAATAATATGATTTCATATGAATGAACATTGATGGAGGGTGGGGTAGGCCAGCTGTTGATGAAGTCACTGAATGAGAACAAACGTAATGTGTCGTCTGTAAGGGGAAATATGTGTCAGAGCTGATTGGACAGCAGCCTTAGGCTGTGCTGTTCCTCTCAATGCCATGCCTGTCTCTCACCTACTGCTAAACTGAGGCAAAACAGCAGAATAAACCATCTACAGCTGTGCTTACAGGTCTAGCACATCCCCAGACCACACACACACACAGACAGACACACATACAAACTGAACTCTCATGCTTTGACAAAACATTATCATTTTTTTATATAAAGGTGCACTCAGTAATTTTTTCATTATTAAAAACATTCTACACTTGAATAAATTAAGAATGCTAAAAAATAAAATAAAAATCACATTTACTTGCATGAGATCAAGACTACATTCACACAGTCAGTCCAAATCTGATTATTTGAACTGACTGATCCGATTGGAATCTGATCTAAAATTATTGACTGTCCACATTGTGTATCGCAACTGTTCAGATCCGATTTGTGTGTCCATGCCGTTCTTTCATTTTCCGGAATATCTGAATTGGTTTCTATGGCATTGATGTTGCATTGGTAGGTATACAAAAAACAACAACAACCGCAACATGGAGGGGTTTGCAATACAGATGTCTTTTTACAACATGACAATATGTAGCCGGCGCACTGGACTACTGCGTCTTCTGAGGCAACGGCAGAAATGTAAGAGGCTGGTATGAGCGGCTTTATTCCGTGCTGTCGTCTCCACCGGAACCTTGTTTCTGCAGCGACTTTCAGCATGTTTCCTATAATAACGTCTGATGTTTACATTTTACGTGGCATGAGAAAGTCACATAAACCTCACGAAATCTGATCAGAGCGGTCAGACTGAAGCAGATTTCCAGAACTGCAATTTGAATAGGATTTCAAACCACATATGAATGTAGCTCGAAATGGATTTGTACAAATCGCATTTCATGTGATTTTTTTTTTTTTTTTTTTTTTTTTTGCCATTCACATTTGCTAAATCTGATCGGATTTCAATCGGATGTGCACAAAAAACTGACTGGACTGACAGTCTTTTGGGAAGGCTCACATGTTCTGTCTAAAATGATTTTAAACAGCACTTATAAATCTTTTATAATTATTATACATTAATATTAATAGAGAAATTATGCAATATTTGTACTTTTAAAAATGTGCATATATCGTATGGCAATTTAAATGGATATAAAAGTGTTTAAAATTATAAGAAACCTTTAAAAAATGGTGAACAGTTACAGAACCTAAATTTCATAAACTTTTACCTTAACTATTTTCACTACTGTTCAAAGGTTTGGGGTCAGTAAGATTTAAAAAAAATAAATTAATACTTTTATCCAGAAAGGATGCATTAACTGATCAAAAATGACAGTAAAGATAAAAAATTTCTAATTTCAAATAAATGGTGTTCTTTTAAACTTTCTATTCACCAAAGAATTCTAAAAAAAAATGTATCAGGGTTTCCACAAAAATATTAAGCAGCACAACTGCTTTCAACATTGATAATTAATAAGAAAAGTTTCTTAAGCTTCTTCTTTAGCTGCTGAAAATTCAGCTTTGCTGTCAAAGGAATAAATTACATTTTACAGTATATATGAAAATAGACAGGTTATTTTAAATTGTAATAATATTTCACAATATTACTAGTTTTGTTCAAATAAATGCAGCCTTGCTGAGCATAAGAGACTTGTTCAAAAACATTAAAAAATCTTACCGACCCCAAACTTTTGAAAGGTAATGTCATTTAGTGTATTTGTTTAGGTTTTTGTCATATTTTCGTGGGTATGTGAAGTTCTAAGTGTCTGGTGGTTGGTGATTTTGTTTGGTTAGGCTTATTTTTAGTGCTTAACCTGTTGTCTAACATTTGCTTTGGTGGCAGTCGTACGTATTTGGCCCCAGTGATGTTGAATGGCATGCGTGTTAACATTTCGCCTTTGTAGTGCAAGTGCAGATGCGTTTGGCTTCAGTCGCACTAAGGTGTCGTGTGCGTACACATTTGTCTGTCATTGGTAATGTGTGTGTGATTGCGTGTGTGTTGGAGTTCTGAGTACTCTCTAATCCCCCCCTCTTCATGAATACATTAGCGGAGTGTCTTAAACTCAGCTTAGCTGGCGGCTCTGGAGGCACATCACATCCTATTACCTACTTTAAATCATTAATGTGACATCGTTTTCACTCAATCTCCAAACACCCACGCTTCAAATCTGCACATTTCACTGAGCTGTCGCAGAAGCTCTCTGGAACTCACACACACACAGACATATGCATCATGTACACAGACATGGTAACTGTAAAAATACATAAGCTAGCATGAGCTTACAAACATGTAAAAACAGTAAATACACACTCTGAATTATGCAAATTGCTTCCCTCAGTTGATGTTGTTGCCTCGTGAAAGCATCTTGCCCTCTTTTTTGTTCAACACTCAGCAGAGACGGCAATATAGACAGCAGGAAAGATAACTCAATGAATCAGATGTTTCTTTTCTGTACTTTGCCTTATACTTAACAGAAACGCACACACACTCTTACAAAACACTCTATTCAGTATTAGCTACAGGCAAAAAATCAAATATTTACAGTGCCAGGAGCTACGCTACTTCACTTAAAGACTTAAAGACTCAATTTTCCAGCCCACTTTCCACTGCGTTTATACGAAAATTTGGAGTACTTAACTCCCTCTCAGACAAACACTCAAGACAGCAGCACAGACCCACCAGAGAGGGAACACATTACAGGGCCAGAAAGACAAGAGCTCTGAACCCAGCAGCTTTTACAAAAGCATTAACACATTAACACTGACTATCACATTTCATTACATAAAGTTTGTGATTTTCAAAAGATAACCTTACCTTCATCCATTTTCCTTTCAGTTGTTTCCATTCCACCATGCTTGATGTGGTTAATTAAATCATTTCATTGGATGTGATCCATTGTGCTTTCAACATCTGGCCTTCTTATTGGTGGTAAAATTGAGTGCACTGCTTTTGGATAACATACTCTAAGTACCTAGTAAAACTACAACTAAAAGTTAAATGCAGTGACTTTTTAAGCAGCCTTGATTTCGGAAGCATTTCATTTATTTTCTCCAGAGGCATTTCAGACATTTCTCTTGAGAGTTATAAACCTTGAAACTAAGTCAAATAGAGTCACAACATTATAAGCCTTGATTTGAAGCAAAAAAGTATTTGAAAATTGGAAAAAAGACAAAAGTACAAGATTGTTTCCTTTTTATAAGGGAATGAACTTTGAAATGATGCTACAACATAAAAACATAAATTCACTTAAAAAAAAAAAAAAGAAATATCTTATGCTTACCAAGGCGGCATTTATTTGATTTAAAAAACAGTAATATTGTGAAGTATTATTACAATTTAAAATAACTGTTTTCCTTACTGAATAGAAGTATTAATTTCTTTATAAAACAACAACAAAAAAAATCTTACTGACCCCAAACTTTGACCAGTAGTGTAGAAAGTGCTTACAAAAGCTTTCTATTTCAGATAAATGCTGTTCTTTTGAACTTTCTATTCATCAAAGAATTCTGATAAAAAAAATTTACACAACAGTTTTCAACATTGATTATAATAAGTAATGTTTCTTGAGCAGCAAATCATTATATTAGAATGATTTCTGAAGGATCATGTGACCCTGAAGACTGGAGTAATGATGATGACGACAATTCAGACAATTGCATCACAGGAATAAATTACATTTTAAAATATATTAAAATAGAAAATATTCTTTTAAATTGTAATAATATTTCACAATTTTTTTTTATAAATGCAGCCTTGGTGAGCATAAGAGACTTATTTTAAAAACATTTAAAAATCTTACCGTTTCCAAAATTTTGAACCGCAGTGTATATAAAATGAATGCGATTTTTACTTCCAAAATCCTACTGTTACGCTCCTTTGAGGGCAGCACCAGAACCTTGTTATTTTGACAAAAATCTAATCCAGACATACTCTATACACACATAAAAGTGGAATTTTTATTGCGATGGATGCTGTAATTGTATGATAACACTGGGCAATTTTTTGATTTGTGTCACAAATATTATTTCTAATTGAAATGAGTGGTTTAGAAAGTCTGGTATGAAAGTATTTTCTAATGATATAACATCTGTGACCACCTACTTGAGGGGGAGTGATCAAGACAAACCTTTAAGATTTGTTAACAATACTGTGTAATTCATGAAGACTCTTCTACAAATATTTGTAATCTCAGCAGGTGTCCTACTGTCCAGTGTGATTCCAGACTCATACAATGACGTTCGGCGCTGGGAATTCCCTTTGTTTGGCCTAAAAATCTTGCGATTGCTTCATATGTTGGCACGTAAGCGTAGACAGATAGTATTTAGTGTGCAGTGTGTTTTTTGGCAGTTCTGGACTGTCATCTAACAGTGCTAGAGTTTAATTATGGAGTTGGTGAGTTGCAGTAGGGCAGAAAAAGGAGCCACAGACACACAGTAGAGATACAGAACACGTTGCTGTTTTTATTTGAGCCTTGACTGGCAGTAATACTGAAAAACGTCAACTTAGAACAGATGGTGGTAACCCACGGCTTGCTTTTTTTTTCTTTTTTCCATAAGAGTACAGTAACTCTTGCTTTTATTGTGGCATGAATAACATCAATAAAAGAGAGAAAGAAATATACAACTTATATTACACTGTGTTATGAACAAAATATAAATCTATAACTCTATGCTATATTTACATAATTATCTTTCTCGATTTTCAAGTTGAAATGGTAAGTTTCTAAGTACTTTTTGTTTGTTGTCATTTAACATTGTTTTGAGCTCCACACATGACTTTGATTGTCTTATCAATTATTGTTCATAATACAGGCCATCATCAGAGTATGTGTTCAAAAAGACCATGAGGTTACCATGCCGACAAATAATTAGTTGACAGAACATGACCTTGTATGTTAAACCAGCCAGTCCTTTCTCCAGCATACGTGTCTCTATCAATTGATATGATTGTGGGAATTATTGTGAAAGCATGGTCACACCAGATGGCGGCTATTCTGTGATTGTGACTTTCGTTATCTGACAAGGTGTGATTGTGATGTCACTATAGTGAGCTTGATTGACAGAGGGAGACATAGTGTGGAGCTAAAACAATTCTGTAGATAAAAACATCTAATATGACCATTCAATGGAGCTTCACTGGAATCAGACAATCTGATCGCCATTTTAGAAAGGCCATGTCTTCTGATTAAAAGAAATAGTCACCCGCCACCTTGTCTTTTAAACCCATTTCACTTTTTTTCCTTTTGTGAAACACAAGATGTTTTGCAGATTGTGAAAGCTGCTCTTTTGCATACAATGAACTGACTGGTGACCATGGTGCTCAAGCAAGATTTTCAGTGAATAATGACTTACTTTTCAGTCTGTTTCTCTCCCAAAGCTATTATATGGCTTCAGAGAAGTATAGTACAGTTTTATGATGTTTTTCTTTTTCTTTTTAGAGCTTCAGAGCCCCTGGTCCCCATCTACTGTCACTGTATGGAAGAAAGCAGCTCGGAGCATCTGTTAAATGTCTCCTATTGTGTTCTACAGAAGAAGGTAAGTCATACAGGTTTTGGCAAAATTCAATCATTTTTGGGGTGAACTATCCTTTTAAGGGTTAGGTGCTGTGTACGGCAACCCTGAACTGTAATTTGACACAATAGGTAAACAAATGTATTCATCTAAACCAATGATGTTCCAATGAAACACAAGGGAGAGGATGACAAATATCAGTAAACAAGATCCACGCCGCTCTTTCTGTTCAATAACAATTGGGGTATAATATAGCTGTTTTCTTTATCTTCAGTAAAAGTAAAAGAGAATTAACAGATAGGAAACTTCACATTGTACATAAACCATTACAAATAAAAATATCATGTTCTTCTTATGTTTGTCTCCGAATGTCCAGAGTCCTAGTGCTTTAAGTAATGTGTTTGGAGTTCATGAATGATGCACGGAGGAGAAAAAGAAAATGAAAAAAAGAGAAATGTCTCTTTTCCTTCATATCAGCAGTTCACCGTGACCACTTTCTCAGAGAATATACCAGCGTCAGAACAGGATTAATTCAACAAAAAAAACAAGAACAAATAATAATAAAAAAAGAAAACAAAAAACAGAATATTGAACATAATAATTAGATCTAAATACCTACCCAGCTAAATATAATGCTTTATCAAGCGCAGTTTTCATACGATCATAAAAAAAAATCCAACTGGATGAAAATAATAAATTATACTGTACATAACTTACTAAACTTAGGAAATGCTGCCTATTCTTATAATTATTGTTAATAATATTATTACACTAGAGGCAGTTTTAATGAAAATAAAATACAGTATTTGCAAATACAAACTAAAACATTGACATGCAGAGTCTGAAACGGCTCCTCCCAACCTCAACAGCAGAGTGACGTTGACATGGAGGCAGAACATAAATACAAACAACAGACAGGACTGGACCTCATCGAACCGAATAAACTAGACAAAGACGTGCACGCAAAATGCGTTCGGTCATCACTTGGCTAGCACTGCAGACGTCTGAGTACCTTTAACATTTTTTTGTCAAAAAAATCTCAAGTAGGCCAGAAAAGTCGAATATGTTTTTACTTATATGTGTGCAATAGGAATATATGATTTGATATGCGTTGTGAGTGGACAGCTTTCGGGAAAAAAAAACAGAGATATTAATGGTTGGAGTCTGGCTGCTGTTCACCTAACAGCTTGTGACTCTCTCTCATCCAGCTGCCGGCTTATGCCCACACCAGGCCAGAGAGAGGCTGGCAGAGTAGTTACAGTTGGGGCAGCCGTCAATCAAACGCTGTCGCCGTGCCAAAAGCAGCCACACAGGTGCAGTAAGATGGAGTGGGTCAGTCAGAGCCACACAGAGAGTGGATGACTGATGGCACGGCTCGGAGACTCCTCTGCACTGATAAACGGAGTGATAGATGGAAAAAAGTGTGGGAAATAAAGGGAAGAGAGAGACAACACAAACCCCTGTGGAGGAGGAGAGATGTGAGATATATTAAGGGGCGCTGATTGAAACGCACACTCGTGCTTGTCTTGTGCGGAGATCCCTGGTTTCTCTCAGAGCTGTCTTTTGAAAACAGTGCTGAGCACTGGGGCTTGTGGGAACTCTATTCTCCTCCTCTTTCAATACGCCATTCAGGCACAGACTCTTCTCTAGAGAGCTTTTCTCTCCACATCTCCTCTTTTCCTTTCGGAATGAGGTGCAATGTTCCCTGCACCCAGCTACGACAAAAAGCGGGTTGTTCAGGGAGACAATGAGAATGACAGGCAAAAAAGCAAACAAACAAATGAACAATCGATCAAGGAATGATCGGTCGAAAAGGAAAGTAAAGGAATGATAAATGCAGTGTTATTAAACATTTGGTTTCCATTCGCACGGATCTGGCAGCTAGCATGAATCGTACGTTTTGAATATTATAGTTTTTTGTTGTTGGTAATGTTCACATGACCAGCACATCAACTGTCTACATGTAACAAAAATTAACTTAAAACCTAGAAAAAGGCGCATTCATCCACACACACAAACAAAGAAATGTGCACGCGTACAATAATTCTGCTCGAGGCTTCACTCTCCATGATAACCATCGTCATGTCAGCTGTTCACCAAACACAAAGTTTTGTGCTATCTCATAAAGTTTGTCTCCACACCTGAGAGAGACGTCAACATCCAAAGTTCCCACAGAAGAGGAGGAGAAAGGAACAGTAAAAGCGTGTCAAGAGGAAAAGATGTGAGGAAGGAGGGATTGTCTGTCATCCAGCGGTGTCCAAACTCCTGAGTGAAGGGACGCAAATCCTCCCTTCCCATCCTTTCGTCCAAAAGAAAAGACATCTTTGAGTGAGAGAACATGGGCGTGATGATGATAGAAAGAGATTCAGCTAATAGCACGCCGAAGAGAAAACAAAAATAGGAAATTTTTGTCATTTTACTCCTGTCAGGTGCTTTACGGTGAAGAGGAAAATAAATGTCTTTTTTCTCTATTAAAACTGTAGCACAAAAACAACAAAATCACATTCACAAGCCACTTGTTGGCACTGTGTACCTGAGTGAGAATATTATAGAACCAAGAAAAAAAAAGCGGTTTAAAAGTGTCTCTTTAGAAACAAACAGGTCCACCATTTTAAAGTGTCTATGACAGGTCGACTGACAGGTCCTTAGTAATAAATGTCTTGATAACAAACCGGTCAAGGGTCATTTTTCCTATGTAGTCATAGCTTACTCGTGATTCAATAAGAACTTGCCGCGGTACGTTCGCTCAGCGGGAGTCAGGGCAAGTGTTACACTTCATTCACAAGACCCTCCTTTTCATGTAACAGTCACTTTGATTGACAGGTCCTGTGCTTTGCTGTGAATATCAGGCTTGGCTCCGGAGGAGTCCTGATTGGACGGTGTATGGGGGGCGGAATGAAGTTTGCTTGCGTGAGATGCCTGGTGACTGGTGAGATGGCTGTGATTGGCAGGTTTACTGAGTGATGTGATTCTCACTGTCACTGCCATAGTCTCCGTCGTCGTCTTCATAGTCAAAGTCATCGTAGGCGTCGCCATTGCCGTCATCCATTCTGAGCTCCTCCTCCTTCACACGAGGCTCCTCCCCTTTGTGTGTGAGGTATGAGGGCTGGCTGGTGGGCGGGACTGGTTCGGGGCTACTCGACATGCTCGAGTGCTCAGAGGGCATCTGTGGAGAGGGCATTCCTGCCATAGAGAGTGCACCCGGGTACACAACGCCCGCTGAGGACAAGGGTAATTGGGTCTGCTGTCTGTAGTACAATAAACACACAATCTGTTAGCAGGGCCTGGGCGAAAACATTAGTCAGATTGTTGAATACATATACATGGATACAACTTTGTGTTAAAAATGCTAGCAAACTAACCAAGTTGAGCCAGTTTGAAAACTGGAAATTTAACAAGAAAAAATGTGAGGCAGGACTTTATTTAATCTATTGGCAATTGATTCAATAGTAAAAAAGGGAGGGGTTGAAAAATATGAGGGTTTGGTTAGGAAAGTCGTTTCATAGGCGGAGCAAATGAGTCGTTTACAGTAAGATCAGGAATGTGTGTTACAAAATTGATAAGGGTCAATTTGATTTCATGTTGACTTTAAAAGAATACATTAATAAAAGTTATTTAATGAAACTACGAACCCTACGGTGAAGTACTGGCGCATCTCCTGTCTGCGGTTGCGCATGATAGCTTTATATTCACCAATGCGCAGTTTCTTTCCATCCACCAGGCAGGTGCGTTTGGGCCGTGGTTTGTATTTGTAGTCTGGGTATTTCTCTAGGTGCTGCTTACTAAGACGGGCCTGTTCTTCATAGTATGGCTGCTTTTCCAGGTTGGTCATGGCCTTCCAACGAGAACCTGCAGAAACAACAAGGTGTTTAGAGAAGCTCACATGCATGCACACTTATGATTCAGACAGAATGGCAGGGATAGCTGCTACAGCCATAAACATTTAGAGGGTCGTGTTTTGGCTGTTGTATTTTTGAGCTTCCCAATGCAAATGTCCCCTAAAAAAATGTGCAGGGTCAGGTGAACTCAAAACAGCCTAATTATACAGGGCTTCTTTAAGACAGAGTAGTTGACTGATCATTCAGTCAACCCAGTGACTATTCGATTTTTAAAATACGTAATTTTGCACATCTCTAATACACTCACACTTCAGTATGGTTTTTAAGTGCCTATCGTTAGCCTTAAAAACTGGCACTTTGCAGTAAGAGAGGGTTTTTGTTTGGTCTAATGAGTACCTTTGAGTGGAGCTGATGTCAAACAGAGAAGAATAGAGTGTACTCTTTGCCCTCCAAAACACACACACACACCAGTGACGTGCGACATTATTCCAGGTGACAGCGGGTTAAGTGGGCCACTAACACAACTCCATCTAATTATCAGAGCTCAACAGGCGTACCTGTGGCCTGTCTCTTTTTTCTTATTAATAAAGACGTGTGAACACATATATATACACACACACACACACGTTTACACACTGGTACACAGGCCACTGTCCCAAAAACTGCAGCAAATGTGTGTTCAGAGTGTTATGCGTGTGTGTATGTGAGTCTGTGTTGAATTTACACAGTCCTACTGTATGTTTAATGGGTAAAAGCTGTCACCACTGGCCCTGACATGCACCCAGTGCTGGAAAGGGGAAACTCCTTCTGTTAACAATTGAGAGAGCGGGGCCTTATTAAAACCAGATTTTCCGGCGTTATAAAACGCTTAGGAGCTCTTTAAAATGTCAAACACAATCCCAGAGGTCTGGAGAAAATGTCAGACAGACTGGAGAGCTGGTTTAATGCATAATGAATTATATCATCATTGTTGGAGTCGGCCCTCTAGAGCGATTCATTAGGCGGTGGTTACACAATGCAGTGCGGGAGAGGGCTTTGTGTGTGTGTGTGTGTGTGTGTGTTGAGGAGGAAGAACAGAGGGGATTCTCTGTCGATGACTGCATAGTTCTTCCCAAAGGAGCCAGCCTTTAAGCCCCACCCACATTTAATGTACCCACAAATCTCAGCCTATTAGGGAATACAGTGTGTGGTGAATCAAAGTTGGACTGAAAATAAATCTCTATCAAAATCCTTGAGTCAAAAACTGCACAAATGGAAACAGAGACGGAGCTAGTAAACCTGAAGTGGTTAGATAAGTGGTTGGAGAGATTTACTGGTGCTGTCTCTATCTCACCGAGAATCTTGCTGATGTTTGAGTTATGCATGTCAGGGAAGGCCTGAAGGATCTTCCTTCTCTCGTCTTTAGCCCAGACCATAAAGGCGTTCATTGGCCGCTTGATGTGCGGTTCGCTGCTGCCACGCCCTCGAGCCTCTCTGAAGATCCGTGAGTCCGACACACTCGGGCTTCCTGGAGAAGGAAAGCGGGGGGACAAACATGCTCATATGTACCATACACATAAAAGAAGACATAAATATATGGTTGGCTGTGATCAATTAAATAAAAAAACAAAAACAAATAAAACCTGGCACTTCAGATCTTAATGGAGTATGATTAAAAGCAAATTTGCAGACAAAAGCTAAAAAAAAAAAAAACCAAAAAAAAAAAAAACAGGTAGCATCAGCCACCAAGATTACAATAAAGACAAGATTACAATTAAGATTATAGGGAAGTAAATAGGGTCAATTTTTATTTCACGTTAACTTTATCGCAATGTCTTCTGTATGTCAAATATCCAAGTAAATCCAAAAGAAAAAAATTAGGATGGGGTCTTGGTCTTTTAAGAAAGGGGTGGGATTTTTGCAGACAAAATAATTGAAGTCCAGCATATGTCACCAGAGAAGAGTTCACCAGAAGATCAAGCTAATTTTTTTTTTTTATTAAAACATGCATGGATGAATTGTTCAGAATAAGATCAATAAAAAGCATTCAGAAAATACATTTGAATTTTCATTTCATGACAACTTTAAACCGAACTTTTTGATAAGACAATAATATCAATTGAGAGATGAATTTATGATGGGCGGTAAAAAAAAAAAGTTACCATCTGAATCTCCACTGATGCCAAAGTCCATCATTGCGTGAGTGAACTTGCTCTCTTCAGACTGTTGTTTTAACTGTTGGCTTAGGCTCTCAAGAGCAGCTTTATCCTGTACACACACAATATACAACCAATCCATTTAGATTCATAATTGACAAATCAACAGATTAATTTGCATAAACACCAATGAACTGATGAATCAAGTGCATGGAAAGAGAATCGGAAGAAAAAAAAGAAAGAAAATGTGAGTTAATGTTTATCCATCAAATACGAGTAGCCTGGATGCCACCTGCAATCTATTTACACTTATTCTTTCCCTCTCTTACTCACTCGATCTCTGTCTCTCTCGCTTAGCCCTGAGGTCAATGCATTAGAGAGCGTGAGCGCTCTAGAGATGAGAGCGGGGCTGGACCGCACAGCCTCCTGGGTATTTATTACACCCAATAAAAAGAGATTTACTATGCATTTACATGGCTAATGTAGCTGGGCTGCATATTTCAACACAACACCCCCTGCTCTCTCTAAACATGCACACCCCCCGTCACCCCCCCCGGAGCTGCATCTGGGGCTTAATTAGTCAATTAGACTCCATCCTGAATCCACGCTACGTTTAAAACACACTCGCAGACAGAGTCCTCACCATTAGAGAGTGACCTGGGCCTTCTGCGACTCTGTAATGAAATGCATTACACCATTTTGCAGCCATCGAGATTTAATTGTTCAGACTGAGTTAGTGAGTGGGGTTTAAATGAATGTGTAATGGAGAGAGAATCTCTCCCCAGAGAGACAAAGAGAGAGACTGAGAGAGATGATCAGGTTTGATAATGTGACAACATGAAAACTTCGGCTTTATACACAAGAAGGTCTGTTATATTGGTGAAAGCTATCCGTTAACACTCCAGTTCATCTCAACTGCAGGTATATGTACTTTAATAAATTAGTAAAAAATCTTCTACACTATAATGAAATATTAGCCTTGTATACATTTGTTGCTAGCACAAATTATATTTCGTCAGAATACATAGCTAATTTTAGATAAAGATGCTTTTAAGCTTGTGTAGTTACATGTACCAGCCGTGGCTAACTAGGCCTAAACCTTGTTTGGATCGACGCTAAAACTCCATCTCATAGACGATTCACCTTGCTCATCTCCCACAATCCATTTATCTTAGTGTGACACAAACGGCTTTAGGAACAAGGCAGGGGTTTGACTGTACCATGTGTTTCTGGGTAATATGTTCAAAGAGCGCAGCGCACTCTCTCTCAGAGAGTTGAGGTTAATACATAGAGGGACAGTAATTGTCTAAAATCAGGAGATAATGGACTGAAGAGGAAAACAAACATCAGATGGGCTGGCTGATGTGGACCTCAGTCACGTAGGAGGTAAAAGTTGAGTAACGGGGGAAAAAAAAAAAAAAAAAAAAAAAAATTGTGAGAGAACAACTGTGCCACTTTACCATGTGACATTTCAGCACAATCCACCACAATCCAGTTTAAAGACTCAAAGATTATGTTTTGAGACTTTTAGTCCATGTCCGTTATCTTTTAAGTTAACTATATGCTACTGTACTTCTAAACGTTGACAAAAATACACATTTGAAAATTACAAGAAAATGGACAAAAAATATTGACTCATACTGCACTACAGATGCTCTATTAAAATAAGTATACCCCTCCCTTAACACCCCTGCAAAGAAGACTATTAAGTAGCAAATCATGGGCCATAGCTGTGACGTAACTAATGCTTTTAAGGGAATTAAGTCTATTTTTCAAGAAAGCTCCTTTTCAACCTGAAATACATCAGATACAGGAGAGAAAACTTTGCTTGCAACAGCATCATTCAGATGAACTCCAATATCTACTTTTCTCTAAGACAGAGATCATTGATAACACTCTTTCTCATGTGCTGCCCTCGCATTGACCGCAACCAGTCTGGTGTTTTTCTCAGCATCTGAATGTGTGGCCTTAATCAAAAATAACCCTCTGTACTCTAAACATGTGGAAAAGTGCAGCGTGGATGGCAGTTGTGTGTGTGTGAGGATGTAAAGCTGTGGTCAGGGTAAAGTGCAGCTGATCTGTGGTAAATCATAATAAGGATAGAGTGCTTGGGAGATGTGGATTATTCCTAATGCACCTTCATTAACCTAGTAACAATCAGCACAGCCACTAAGCCTGACCAAGGGAAGAAAAAAAAACCCCCGGCAAAGTGTGAGCGTATGGGTGCTAAACTAGAGATGTGATCAACGCATCTATAAACATGCTTTTGTTAAGCATTTACCTACTGTGTATTTGGTGATGTTGATATGAGTTTACACACAGAGCTTTATGAAATAAACCAAATCTCTGTGTGGCGGAGGAAATCAGGAAGCAAGGACACCTGTGTATATACAAGCGTCTTCCTCTGCTGATGTGCACAATCACGCCATTAGCGGTGGACGAGGCAAAAGTGTCCATAATTTAATGCTTGTTTACTGACATACTCTGCTTTTTGAAGCATTTGTATGCAAATTCCGCGGAAAGTGAGTGTGTTTTATTATCTGCGGTCGAAGGCGTTTCCTGTGCTGTGGCTCGTGGACCAGCTGACTTCAGTGTGTTTAGCAAACAAGCCCAATTTAGCCGTGTAGCCGAGGAGTCACTCCAGTCACTTCACATTAGCATCAGCTACGCCATTAAAATTAGCGTCCTGTTCACTGCGCCCTGCCTGCCCTCAGCTTGCCTCCCAGACATGTAGCGTCTCCCAGCGTGTACAACAAAAGAGCTTTCAGATCTTAGTCACCTCTACTCCCCCTCTTCACAAGAACAGCTTTGGGAAATCACTTTGTTCAGAGATAAACACGTTCTGTTGTAATTAACGCTTCTGTTTGTGTATTTTCATCTTTTTAAACTTCATTTGCACTGTTCATTGGTGATGAGCAAGATGGGGTCTGCAGACTTGACTGAGTGAATGTGTAAATGCAAGATGAGAGTAAAACAAACCTTTTCTGAGCGTCCATTGTTGAGGCTCAGGCTGTTGACTGCCGCTACTTTGGCGTCCAGTACCTGCTGCTCTCTCTTTAGCTGCTCTTTCATCTGTCTGGCCTCCTGGAAAGCTTTGGTCACGGCCTCATGGTCGTTCAGGTAGCCGCCGGAGGTGATAGACGACAGCAGGTCTGAAAGAATGACAGGTGTGAGTGAGACAGAGCACAGACGTATGACTGTAAGACAACAGACAGATACGTGTCTTGATATAAAGCGGTTACTTTCAAATGCATTTACCAAATCATCAATTTTCAAGCCATGCCCTGTTAATAAGTTTGCATATTGATGGGCATAATTATTTCATTATAATATCAATTTCAAATTTTTGGTACTTGCCACTGACATTTCTGATTCAATTTATGGACTTAAAACACTAAAGTCACCCAACACTAAAACACTGCTGGCACTCCGGGCATCACACATTAGCACTAAGCATGCTGTGAGGTCACCTATCAGCATTTGTGTTAACATTACCATACACACACTGACCATTTGACTGTCACCTCTGTGACTCAGTCTGCCTATGGCACAACTAGCTCTTAACATTCACTCAAAGAAAAGAGAAAAAAGAAGTGTGGAAAATAAATATTGACTTCTCAGGAATATTAGCATTTAGTTAAATCAGCTAGCATTATGGTCTGTCAGCTACTTTAAACATGAAGTACTAGAATAATGAAAGCCGGTTGGAGATATGTGGTTGCCTAAAGTCTGTATACATAACATGATCATGTGAAGCTGAAAAAAGATCTCTATTCTTATTTACAGCAGAAACTGTCATCAGAACCCTGTCGCTGACGCACACACTCAGACACAAGCTGTTCCAAAACCTAGCGAGCTGCCTCGCTGTCTATTGCCTACATAGGCAGCAACAATGTTCTTTACAGCAGACAAAATCTGGGTAAAATTAAGTGTTTTATTCATACTTTATAGTATTGAATAAAAGTTTACTTATAATCAACATTTCTATATTTTTGTCTGCTGTATTGGGTTTAAGGGTTAGTTCACCCAAAAATGAAATTTCTGTCATTAATATTACTCACCCTCATGTCATTCCTGTTTACGTCCGAACGGCGGCTCAGTATTGGCCAGCGTTCGGACGTAAACACTGAAGCTCTGCAACGTAAATAGTTTAACAGAATGACAGGGGAGAGACAAATTTGTTGAATAAAGTTGTTGCTTTTGTTTTGTTTTTGAGCACAAAAAGTATTCTCGTCGCTTCAAAATATTAAGGTTGAACCACTGTAGTCAAGTCGACTATTTTAACGATGTTTTTACTACTTTTCTGGACCTTGAATGTGGTAATTTCATTGCTTTTTAATAGAGGATAAATAAAACCTCTTGGATTTCATCAAAATATCTTAATTTGTGTCCGAAGATTTTGGGTGAACTAACCCTTTAAGGTGTCTACCTTTTGAGATAGCCTTTGCCTTAAAAAGCTGCCTCCGTAGGCAGCTCACTAGATTTTGGAACAGATCAACACTCTTTCTCACACACAAATAAGGGATAAGAAATCCAGTTGAAAACAGATGCTGAAGTCTGATGAAAATCTCACAAATCTGCATTTATACATTCAGAGATTTGCTAAAAAGTGCCATTTGTCTCATATCTCTCTCTGTCTACCATTTTGTGGGCTTTTATTCAGACCAAAGCTCATGGAAATCTTAAAAGTGGGAAAAAAAAAAAAAAAAAACCCAGTGGAGATTACTTATATTAAAGCCATAAGCAGTCTAATTTGGCCCATTCCGCAACATCTGCCTCCGAGCATATCAAAGATGTTTCCAACCATCTTTTCATGGCTATTATTTGTATTATTCTCAGCAGCTTAACCGCCCAAGCCGTTAGCTGCATCTGTTGGCTAGTGTGTGTGTGTGGTGGAGCATTATCTCACCAGGATAGATCTAACAAAGACCTGTGCTAGATTATGAGTCTTTATCTGGCCTAATCCGGTCGCTAATGCTGGATAGGATGGATTAAATGCTTTCATTTGAAATGATGGAGAACTCTTTTAAAAGTCATATCTCGGGAATCTGCTAAAATGGCCACAGGTCAAAGGGTGAGTGGGAGCCAGCACACTTCCTGACTGTCAATTTAATTGGGGGTCAAAAAATGTCTGAGGTGTTAATTAAGAGCACCGACCCCACTAGACAGAGATGGATATGAGATTTTCTTACATTTAAAATGACTTTTTTAAATAGAGATGTATATCAGCTTAATAACTCAAAACATAAACAGGACCTCACACTTCACGTTACAGTGATCTTGAGAGTAAAACTTTCTTTTCGGCCTCTGAGAAAAAGCAAGGGAGAGTGATGGCCTTAGAGGACACAGCACTTGACAGCCTCTGTTGTGTTTCCGTGGTGACAGTGACACAAAAAGAAAGGGACAAATGGGGTCGGGCATGCTGGAAAGTCTCAGGACAGATGTCACTTAGCAAGGTCAAAAAGATGAGAGAGGTGGAGAACATGGATGATGGAAAGATGAGGGAATTGCACAAAAAGGGGTGTACAAAGATCTGTCAAGTTTAAATATAAATACTCATCCAGGTAAACACACATACACCTAGAAACCACATGTTAAGTGGGGCTCTGAATACGTCTTTGACATTACAATACTTCCTGAGCCTTTAAAGATGTGCACCAGATGGAATAATCAAGGGACATACGGCACTCTCAAACTTAATGATCTAAAAGAACCTCTTGCTGTGACATGTTCCAAAGGATTCCAGTGAAAACTTTACTTCCTAATCCATTTTTCAGAACAAAAAACATCTGGGCGGCAAATCCACTAATCTGCTATTAAATCCCAGGATTTGTTGAAAAACACAGCGATTACAGGGAAGTAGTCTGAAATGGCTAACTGTTGTGAGGAGGGGAGGCATGGGGAGGGGAGAATATTGCTTGATTGTGTTATTAATGTATGTTGTTTGTGCTGTGGGTGGTAACAGAGTTGTATAAGAGGCTTGTCTAATCTCAGCGCCTGTCAGGAAGGCTTGTGTTGCTCTATTCAGCACCTCTAAACAACAGAAATAAACGCCGCTAAACCTTCCTATCCGCTGTCTCCCTCTCTTTCGCTTCCAAACACAGCTGCTTAACAAGCTCTCCCCCACCATTTAGACTAATAAATGTTTGACAATGTGCCCTTCAGGCAAAATTAAATTCTACAAACCTAAAAATGTAACATCAATTACCGTCTCATACAAGAGTCTGTGCCAGCAGAAAAACATATCCTGGGAGTAGGAAATGCTCTTGAGAGATACGTTCAGGGCAATATGTAATAACATTAAGCAGGTTATGCTGCGATTTATGTGTTTATTGAATTGCAATGAACTGTGGAGGTGCGGGTACCTATGGAGCTGAGTCTGGACGGCGGTCCTCCGATGCTGGAGGGGGCGCTGTGCTTCAGTGACCCGGGGCCCAGCTTCAGGGCAGGGACCTGTGGGGAAGCGGGGGAGGTGGGTGACTTGCTCTCGGATGCCTTAGGCTTGGACGACAGATTCAAGGGCTGAGCGCCCTCGTCCTGAAAAACAGCAACACGTTTGGCCCGGTGTGATTTTTCTCCTCAGAGACTTGGGACCCAATCAAAACTCCCAGCAGGGGGTCAAATCAGCTGACTGCACGCCGAAAAAGGAAGTTTTCAGCAAATGCGGCCAGGCCACAAGGAAAGGATAAAAGTAATTGTGGTTGCGCAGGCCAGTTGAAAAACTTGCTGATATTGGATTGACGTTGCGCACTGCCATGGCCTAATCAACATGCAGCACACCCATGCTCAATCAAACAGAAGAACAGGGACAAAGCGAGCATACCATGTAAAGAAACATGCTTAGGTGAGAAGATTCACACACATTTACCAAACATGTTGCGCATTGAGAAGAAAAAAAACACATACAAGCATACACGCAAACACAGAACGGCCAAGTATTCCATAAATATAAGCACAAATGATTATTTGACACACACGTTACAGCTTCAGATATGTTCACAGATGTCAATTAGACCCCATTAGATAATAATCAGATAACCCTGACTCTCTTTTGTGATGGTGGACGTCTATCCATACGGTGCAAATGACTGCTACTAAGATATCAACCATGCTGACATAATCTCATCAGAGAAGGCACCATAAGGGGTAATTAGATCTCAGAATGACAGATGCTGCCCCATACACAGCATCAGAACACTGCAATGAAGGCCTAAACTTGCCATCAAGACCTTCATGTTCTTAACAGCTTCATAGCTCAATACCAGAACTACATCAGAAGCTCGTGGGCACTCTGGCAAACCTCCAGGATCAAATGACCTCCCCAGCCCTCGTCCAAGCCATAGCTGTCAATCATCCTCGCCTGGCAGAGGGTCTCTTAGGTCACTATTGTGCTATTGTCCACTGCAGTGGGATCTCGTATGTGCTAACATGGGGAGTGCAGCATCTGTACTGACACCTGTTTCTAGAGCCTTCCCGTCTGTCATAAATGGCCAGAAACACAAAAGGCATTTGCAACAGCCATAGAGGACGACTACATCTCACAGAGCCACAGTGTCTCTCCTTGTCTTGCCTCCGCAGTAGTGTGAGCAGAAATTCGCTCTGTTTCAAAGGCAGTAGGCAGCGAGTCAGCATGCTAGGTTTTGGAACAGAGCTTCTGAGGTCTGGAGAGCTTGATTAAGACCTTTCCCTCACCGCCCGTGCTGTGATGGGCCGTAACAGGATTGTCCTCATTAGCGCTGTTCTCAATGGAAGGGGAACCAGTGGGATGTGGACTCCATCATAAGGGAGACAGACAAAAGACCCTACTCAATGAGAACACTAAGACGTGATTGAGGAGAATACTGTATCATGACCCATATTGTGTCAGGATGTGTAGCGACGCTGCATTGAAGAGGAAAACTGAATATTTATGACAGATAATGCCTGCCTCCCGCCCCGATGGTGGATTGTTCTTCGAGAAGCAAATCCTTGGGTGGGATGTTAGCCAAAGAGAATGAAGCCGGTGAGAGGAGAACTAATGAAGACTGGCAAAGCTGTGTGAGAGGAGGAAAGCTAGCTTTAAGACCCGTCATACATGTTATAATAAGGAATAAGCTTAATTCTCATATAAAATGACAGAGTCACTTACAATTTTATATATATATATATATATATATAAAATACCAAGACAAGTGTGTGTCCAGCTTTTCCAGTGTAGACGAGAAAATGAACAGTTTTTATCATTGACTTAGCAAATCGCTAATTATTGTTCTTAATTAAAACAATAGTTTTAATCAGTTATTTATCGCTAATTACTGTACACTGGCTGTATACATATATACAAAATATCACTTGCACAAGCCATATATACTCATTGTCCACCAAGTAGTTTTGTGATCTCTTATGAATTTTGCATGAATATATACATTCGTCACATATACTGCTGACACATACAGTCTACTTCAGAGACTGTAAAGAAACCAGAGACACTCCCACAAGATAGAAGTGTCCAAGCCCACTGTGACCAACACATGGGCAGCACCTTCAAGAGGAATCCCAAAGCCAACTGTGGCAGCACTGAGCTTGAGTGAATGAATAAGGGTGTGAATCTGAGTAGGTCACAGAGTGAAAACCGTGATATAGTGAGTCCGTGATGCACCTGAGTTGTGAGGCCTCCCCCAGGGTAAAGCACTTAAGCTCTGTACGCCTCAGTCCAACCAGCTGTCTGACACACGGCACACATCTCAAAATGAGAGGAAGAGTGGCAACTACCCCAGGGCAGCAACCTTGAAATATACATGCCTTCCCCTTCATGATGGCAAAAGCTTGCAGACGTGGAGAGAACAAACAAGAGAGCCATGATTGAGGGAAAATTTGAAGAGTGAAGAGGAGGTAGAGAAGGTGAATGGTAGGGCTCTGAATCCACTTTAAGATTCTTGACAAGGAATATGAGAGAGAAAGATATATTTAAGGAAAAGGTCATTTTCTCATGGCTCAGTGGCTGCGGAGGCCTAGCAGGTGCAGGCGGCACTGCCAATTATCTGTATTATCCCTATCCTCCTCCTTTATCTCCATGTACTTGGTCATGTGACAACAAAGGACCAAATGTTTAAGGAAAACGGCCTTTATTAGCCTTTGACACAATGAGCTGCAGGAGGCCAGATCCAGTCGATGGCGACCGCTGAGATTGACGGAGGGAAACGTATCCTGAGCGCTTCCTCTTATGCAACAGGCATGTGGTTGAGCTCCAGGTCTGTTCTCTTCCCTCTGCAAACAGGCATCGGGCTCAGCTGTGGCTCAAGGCCGGAGTGAGAGCGGGCAACAGGCCTTCACACATGTTTATCCAGCCCTGGCCGCCCCACGGTCCAGCTATTGTACTGCTGAGCGGGACAGAATGGGCTTGCTGGGGTGTCCAGGCGTCTAGAATGACCAGCCCAGCAGGAGGGATGAGAGGCCAGACAGGCTGCTTTTATTTCTGCCCTGCCTGATATTCATGGAGCTTTATTCCGCTCAGATAGCTCTGGCCTCCTGCTGCCAGACTGGCCGAAGGGAAAGATACCTGCTTGGAGCCTTATACGCTATCGGAAAAGGCACAAAGCAGTGGTGGTAGCTAGACTTCGGGTTCAAGGACCAAGGACCTTCAGAAGCTGTCATACAAAGCACTTGAAATGCAACAATGTAGTGAGGCATGGAGAATTGAAGGCATGGTGCCAGTTATGGGTATTCAACCAAAACCAGTACATACAAAGACTATTAGCTCTGGATGGTAAATGTACACAGGCGTTACAGCCTAATACGCATCCACAAACACATACCTTGGGCTTTGGTGGTGGGGTGCTTCTGTTTTTCTCGCTCTGGCCGCTGGTGGGCGAGAGTGTTCCGGTTGCCAGGTTGGCCTGAGGCACTGTGCTGTGTTTGGCCCCCGGAGACACCTGCATGGCAGCTAACTGAGCTGCATACAACTGCTGCTCAGAGACAGAGAGAGATAGAAAGAGAAAGAGAGAGAGGAGAGACAGAGGGAGAAGGGACAGAAGAGTGGATGAAGAAGAGAGAAAGGTCCATGAATAAATGAATACACAGAACGCACAAAAAAACAAAAAATAAAAACAGGCTAAAAAGCTGGTTTGGCCATTAGTGGAGAGGGCTGATGGTTGTTTATGTGTGAGGGGACAGAGCTGTCACTTTATGTTCCACCATCCGGCCTCAAGGGGCTACGCTAACAGCTAGCAGACGCCTGAGTGAGACATGTCCCCGCCAAGGTGCATCCTGGGAAAAAACGCACTCACCATAAGGGTCAAATTCACTAAGGAAAGAAAAGACTGAAAAAAGGGCCTCTCAAGGTGAAAAACTGGTGGATGTGTTTATGTAAAGAGAGAAGTTGTGAATTTCTCTGCCACCGGGAGTGGAAACAAATGCTGGACCCCCTATTGATTCTTTTACTCTCGTTTAAGAATGCACACCAGGACAGAAGGACCCATGAGAAAACACTCTTAAAACTCGAAAACATATCTGCCAGCATGATTCAATGTAATGTAGCATACTGCCATTTGACAGAATAAATAAAGATTTTGCTCCTTTTTGTTTCTATCGTTTCAAATGTATTAAATGACAGATCAATCTTTTGTGATTAAAGTAACCATGAACACTTGGCCAATAGTTTCATCAGTACAAAAATGTCTAAATTTTTTAAATCAAATATAATAAAATAAATTAGCAGTATATAAAAACTTATATAAGCAGTACATTTAAGTATTGAAGTTTAAATTTCAGAATTATATTGTATTTATTAAATACTGAAGTAAAATACTACAAATAATTGAATTTATTTTTTGACTAAATTAAATTTTATTAAACACGAGCGTTATATCAATATTATATTGGCTTTCAAGTCTCTAGATATTGTTATCTGCATAACCAAATCGAACAAACCTGTATCAGTCGACCACAAACAATAACATATCCCAACTGTTAAACACTCAGCTCAGGGATGTACTCTTCAACGCTGTGTATTTGTGGACCAGAGCAAATGTTTCTACGGTAACAGGCTAGTTGTCGTGTAAAACAGATTCCCGGAGCTGTCTGTGCAATTTCTGCAATAAGTGCGTTTGTGCAGCTTTCATGTGCCATTTTGAGGACTTTGAGGAAAGCAAAGAATGAATTGAGAGAGGGAGCTTTTTATTGTATTTGTGGGAAAAGATGAGGAACCAAATCTGTGTTTACAGTAGCAGCAGAGACGGGCTGTTTTTTAAATTGTATTTTTCTCTTTAAGGTTTGGAAGCGAATGGCTGTTTGTGAGTAAAACTTCCGTCCTTCTGTTCGTCTCTGGCTGCCAGCCACCAGCAGGAAACAAAGACTGGTTTATGCAAATGTCCATGGCAGTTCTATCTCTCTCTCTCAACCTCGACAGCACATTCTCCACAATCTTCTGTCGGCTGTATCTGCTAGAATTAAATATTTCTATCAGATGAGAACACAGAGATTAACACACCATCATGCTGAGAGACATATCTCCGTTCAGAACATCTCTATCCACTCACACTGGCTTTTATCTGCCTAAATTTGCACCGCAGAGAGCTAATAAAGTTAATAAGTACAGATTTTTTTCTTTAAAAAAAGGGACACTGCTATATTAACTGTATGCCTGAAAGTATAGGTGAACTGATTTAAAAAAAAAAAAAAAAAACCTCTCATATATATTGAATTATGTTTATGCTATGGCCAACCGATATGATGGCCAATATTAAATCTACACTATTTTGCCTGTTAAAAAAAAAAAAGAAGTCTATAGTAAGTCAAATAACACATTTTAGAAAGAATATGCTGTTTGAATTGTAAAAAAAAGAAGTGATTTTTAATATTACCTACTTACAATTATGTCTTACAATTATGGCACTACTTACGGCTGATAACAATATGATCACTGATATATTGTGCATCCCTAATAAAAAAAACTAATACACTGCTACTTGGAATATTTGATTCTGATCGGTTTTCCACAGCTAAACTGTATAATCGACTGTTGTCCTATGAAATTCATTTAATGTAGCTCTTGTATCACTCTTTCTTCTAACATAAAATAATTTCAGCTCAAATCTATACTTTATGTGGTAAGTAATAAGCAGGATAATGTACATTCGCTCAGTCATTATCTTTAAAATGGACACTGACAGGGCGACTCTTCTATTTTTATTCCTCAGTTTGTGCATAGACATACAGCACCTCAATGCGCACACACATTTCTCTTCTTTTTTTTTTTTGATCAGGAGGTGACCTCAGTGTATGAGCTGTAGTCCACACAGGGGAGCAGGACATGAAATAAAGCTCTTGTTGGTCATTTCTGTTCAATTACTCCCACCATGGCCCCTGGTTGTGTGTGTGCCTAAGCGTGACATACGGCCCCTGTCGGAGCTTGCCCTGTCTGCGTGTGTGTGCGCGTGAGAGGGCGAGATGCTCCGTGTCCGGTCCACTGCATCAGACTGCTTTATTTTCTTTCTGAATTGAGTTCTATTACAGGGCCAGCTCTTGTCAGTCACAACCGCTAGACCGAAACACACATACACTGCACTTCCAACAGGGGCTGCCACTGAACACGCTCAAAGCGCTGCCACCCCGCCGTCAACGTGAGCAAACAGGAAGTGACAGCACAATGCCCTTCGAGTGCCCACGGGCTCACGTGTGCACACGCAGCGAGAATGGGGGATGAAGGGGTGGCTGATCTCAAAAGTGGGGATGTAACAGAGGAATTTAAATGTCAGCCTTACACAAAAACACACACACAGAGGTGCTGAATGGGGGAGGGTGTATCTGTGAGGGATTTGATAGGACTCTTGACTCCTTCAGTCAAGCTGCGTCCTTTTGAACTCTTAAAGCTTCTCCCCTTGCTTCTCTCACTCTCTCTCTTTGCTAATCCCCACAGAGGAGTCTTAGGCCAGCTCTAATTCTCTAACCAGAAGTCTCTGTGTGTGTGTTTAAGGCAACAAAGGTAAGAAAAAACACACCGTCAACACATAAGAAAGATCACAATGTCAGTCCGTAATGCGTGGCCTGTCTGATCTAGTGGGTCAAATGTGACTCCATTAAGTGGTGTGTGTGTGTTTTTACGTGTCTATATGCAGGATGACGGGAGGAGATAGATTGGCATTTGCGCTTTAACTCGTAAGGCTGATTGGAGAGTATTAGTGTTGGTGACACATGTTTTAACAAAGCCACCACCCCATCCTCACTAAGCTCCCATCCCCTCCCTGAGCACAGGAAGATGGGCTGCTGTCAGCGCTATCCAGTGGAGTGGATCTGTGCGTCTTTATGTGGCTGAGCAGACATCTCTTGCTCTCCAGTAATCCCCTGCTTTACTCAGATTATGAGCTTCTTTTCCCATCTTGCTTTGTTGTCAAAATGGAAGCAGTTCGGAGTGATCCTCTAAGCTATTGTCATTTTGGTCACCGCTGGCTATTGTGCGTCTCTTGCTTTTTCCATTGTCGTCAATTCTTCCTATTCTTGTTATTTTTTGCAATAAACAAAACACTGGCTGTCGAGTTCTGTGCCATTTTGATTAGTGCGCCAGGCAGGATGAACTTTGACATGAGTTGCGTCTGACTGAAGCCGCTGCCAAGAAATCTCCCTCTTAAGTGTCAATTAGAGCTAAAGCTAGTGTTTACAAAAACTACAAAAGCCAAATGAAAATCTATTGTGAGGTAGGATAATTTCTCTCTTTTCTGCTTAATTATTTTTTTTTTCGGATTGTCAAGGAAGAGACTCAGCACTCGGTCCAGGTTCTAGGTCTGCTTGTTGGAAGCTTTGAGTCAGAATAACATTCTCATTGTGTGATACACTGGGAATGTTATGTAAGCTTATTATGTTGTGGAGCAGATAGGGCAAGCTGGACAGGATCAATCCAGCCTACTATCTATTAACAGTGTCACTGACCTCATCGTCCTTGGACAATGCCACCAGATCACTATCTGAAAGGAATTCAGTCTGCTTATCGTGCATACACATGCAGTCCTCCAAGTGGCGTCAAAAAAATAAATCACTGGGGGTTTGAACTACAAATGGAAATACATGTACTATTTTTTTACGGCTCATATAAGGCATTAAATACAGTCTCCCTCTCGCTTTCTCTCTCTCGTTCTCCTGTGTGCTGCAGTAATCCGGTGCAATATGGTCCAACATCTGCCTCTACATATGATGGCTGACCTCCTCCATTGACCCACTTTATACCTCTTCAGTATGCTGCTCGCAGCTCATACCTTTCTATTACTCCCCTCCTTTTCTTTTCTTATCTCTCTCTTCCTCTCTCTCCATTCCCACATTTCCAACAAAGTCATAGTCACTGTCCCTCAGCTTCTGTGTGTGTGGTTTTGGTGGGTTACGCAGGTTAATTTAGATGGTTATGGAATATTAGGCCAGTGTGAACTGTTGTCGCAGTTGTGAAAAGTGGTTTTGTGGCCAGGTTTAAAAACGGCTGCTGTGACTAATGGCAAACACCTTTAAGATAGTGACCCCTGGTGCAATGACTCCCTCTCACTCACACATGCACACACACACTTAGAGGTCTTGTTTAATGGCCAGTGTGTAGGTGAGCAGTCTCACGCAGCTGCGACTTCATCCATCTGGCGTCTACAAGTGTGCATAAAACTTGAACAGAATTGTTATACAAAATTACTCTGAACACTTTGGACATGCACACTACTCAGGACGCAAGCGCCAAATTATAATGTGTTAAAATTACAATAATGCGCTACAAATTACAATCAACAAAGCTGTCTACACTCCAAGTAACCAAATGCAGCATGCCTTCAGTTGACGTGCTGCACAGCAACTTCAGACACTTTATTTTCCTATTGAATATAAATTGTACTTATGTATAGAAACATACTTAAATAAGCATTCCTCTAGTTCAGTAGGGCATGGTGCTAGCAATGCAAAGATCATGGAGGTGATTCCCAGGGAATGCGTAAACTGATAAAATCTATACCATAAATGCAATGTATGTCGCTTTGGATAAAAGCATCTGTCAAATGCATGAATGTAAATGTAAATAACCGAATATATCCTGCCTACTAAACGATCTCTATATGTATTTTACAAACAAAAAAGTAAATTTTAAATATAGTATAGTTGAGAGGACATAAAGTGCATTGAGAAGAGGGGTAAGGAATCGCAAAGCAGATTCAGCACATCATGTTGAACGCCTTGTGGAGTGACCAAGGCAAATATTTTGGGCCTCTCATCGAGTTGGGGGGTCTGAAGATGAGACGTGCAAATGCGCAGATTGTCCCAGAGGAAATCCAACGTGCTTCTGTCTGAGACATCTGTATTTAGGTTAGCCTTAGTAAATCATTTTCATTGTGACAAAGCCCTAATCTCTCGCCCTCTCTGTGTGCGTGTGTGTGTTGCAAGGGAGATTTGAGGATGAAATGAGAGAACAGTGGCATTGGATGATGTTGTTGTTTTTTTTCCAGTTGTTTTTCTGGCAAAATCCAATTGCGCCTGACAAAGCTGTTCAATCTGGGATTTTTTGAATCTTAACACGAAGGAACATATGGAGACAAGCTCGGAAGCAGATAAAATCAGACGGGACAAGATTCTCGCAGTAAGCCAGTCATACGGAGCACAGCGGGGTGAGTGCACAGACAGCAAGTGTTTAAAAAAAAAACCAAACAGAAAAAAAATATCCTGTTTTATTACCTGTTATCCACAGGGCACCTGGGAATACCACCTGTTTCTGTGTGAGCGTGTATGTGAGAGAGCCATTTATACCTCTTACATATGCTTAATCTGTGATACAGATGTGCAGGTGTGTACATATCTTTACATGTGTGTACGTAAGTGCAATGCCCTGTTAAAATTCACTCTAATGTGCATCTATGTTTGGCTAATGGTGGCAGGGTGAGATTGGCCTCTTTAGAGAGGAAGGGCCATGTGGGCCCCCAGGTGAATGCATCTCAAACAGCCAGGCTCTTAACCTGGTGACAAGGGGAACAGATGCAGTCAGTTCATACTTTTCGTCTCCTTCCAGAGACCAAACTAGGGAGGAAAAGGAAAACGAGGAGACGCATGTTTACAGCGTTTTCAGTTTCAGAGCAGCACAGTGAGGCTGCATTAGGGTTTGACTCTATTCAGACAGCCCATAATATCTTTTTGTGTTTGCCCTCTGTTCAGTGTCCCTCTGTGCTCTGTCCCCCTTAAAAACAGTTTCTATGGTACCCTTCGCTCCACAGTGAACAATATCAGCACCCCAGAGCCAGCAGTGCGGCATTCTCTCTCTGGGCTCTGGCCCCTCACAAAGGCCCATTTCTATGGCAACTTGCAGTTGGCATGAGGAAAAGAGTTGGGGAGAACAGTGGGCATTGTTGTTCTCTATCGGGATCACAAAACAAAAAAAGGGGGAAAAAAACGAAGGAAGAAAAAGAGATTTTGTTTGAGAGGTTGGGAAAAATGTGTCCCACAGCAAAAGGACACACACACACACACACACAAACAAAACCACAAGATGGACGTTACCTGCAGCTGAAGAGGGCCGAGGCCAGGTGTTGCCGCAGCAGCGGCTGCCATAGTTGTGGGGATCAGCTGTAGAGGGTAAGGGTCACCTGAGGAAAAGACCATTATGGGTATGTCAGAATCTTTAGATTTTTTTTTTTTGTTCACACATCACCCATCCCTTTCGTCTTCCAACACTTCTGCACAGGGTCTGGGCCCCATCCCCCTCTCCTCTTCTTCGATGGAGCGACAGATTCACTGCTTTCTCTTCTGTCGGTAAAGACCTCCATTGTGAAGTCCCCCCCTCCATTCTAATGAAAGGCTGATTGTGTGGCTGCAGCTCTAATACCCCGAGCACAATAGCAGTTGAAGGCTAAGGCATGATAAGGAGAGGACGGTAATTAACGAGGTAACGTCAGCGCCCCGTCTCCTCGGGCCCCGCACAAGAGCCTCTGCGTTGGAGAGATGAATCAGAACACGAGGAGTGAATAGCGAGAGTTATTAGCGTCCACCTGCAGATATGGGCTTTATAATTACATGACCGGGAGGTAAAGGTCAGTCCAGTTCGGCTAGAGGAAGTAGGGGGGTTATTAGCATCGCGCTGAAAAGGCCTGTGACATGAGAAACCATGAGTGTGCCCTCAAATCGGTTCTGCAGGTTTTTTTGAGTGCAAAGTGTGAGGAACAATGGAATGATGTCTGTCAAAAAGGGAGGAGAGGTTGGATATAAGCGATCTGAGGAAGAATAAAGGGGAGAAGACGCATCTGCTTAATGTCCAGATAGATGGCCTTTGATAATTCTGTTATTCTAAAAGAAACAGTGATTTATGGAGTGCATGTCTGGTCATGTTTTGAAGCCAGCATAGATATGCCCTTCGCCTATGATATCCCATGCAGTTTGGCAGAATTGGAAGTAAATCTGCATCTGATGAAAGTAAATTAATAAATGTACATTTTTATTAAAAAGACAGGTTATTGCTTTAGTAAAACTGAAATGTAACTTTTAAAGTGCACATGAATGCACTTGTTTTGGATACAGCCCGGGAATCTAGAGTATCTGTTAAAGGGGGTTTGTAGAGGAAGTTGGACCTTGTCTCCGTAAGCAATAAACCAGACGCTCCTATCAGTCAGTCCAAAACTTTTTTCCCATACACTGTTTCCCTCCCCCCAAAATACTCATCCGCTAGGTTAGAGATCGCCCTGGACCCGGTTCAAGGATGTATTCTGGGGAGATATGTGTGTTTTGTCTTTTTTTCTTGTCTTTCTCTCAGTCCCTAAACAAACACAAATATTCCAGCTATTTTATGTCTCTCTCGGGTACAGCTGTAACAAAAGAGCAAAACTAAGGAAAGAAAACATGTTGCTTTTGGCGAGGAGGCAGTATCTTCAGACTCACTGGAAGAGCTCCGTGGCCTGGCTCCGGGGAGCAATGGGTGGGAACCAGCGTCCCCTTAGTCCAGACCCTGCGACCAGAGGGATTTCGTCCCCCTTTTTTTCCTCTCTGGTTTTGAGGGTTCAAACGACGGCTTCCTCCCCCGTGAGCAGGCACTGTAATGGTAACTAAATGACATGCGTAATTGAAATTTTGGGCAGGGTTTGATGGTGCTGCTGGCTGTAATTGAAATAGAGGGTGTATGGATAGGAGGGAGGGGGGCCGTCGGGAGGAGGAAGAGGGTGGGGGGACTTGTTTGGGAAACTGTGAAGCGCAGTGGGCGGAGCTGGAGATGCGGACCGGTTCGTCTCACAAGGGAGATGTACGTTTATGAGTGTGCGCGAGTGTGTGATCTATGCAATGTGTGTGTGCACGCGTACAGTTGGAGAGGAGTCGGAGGCGTGTGCGAGGCGTACTGGACGCGTGTTCTGGCGGCCGCCCGTGTTAATATGAAGAAACCTGGGGCAGGTCACTCTACCCCCCCGTGAGAGCGCGAGCGTTCTGCTGCTGCGCTGCTGGCACTTGCCGCCTCGTTTCTCGCGGTAAACAACACATTGCTTCACAGTTGGACTGCTACGGCCAAAAACACAAACCCCAGAGGAAGTTTTCTTTTTACAAATACAGAGACACAAAAGCAAGCGAGTTTGTCTAGTCTGAGAGTCTGTCTTGTGCGGGAGATGACGGGCATCAGTGGTGTTGGCTGATCTTAATAACACACCAGACAGGAGGGAGATGCTGCCCAACATTGGGTTGAAGACTCCACTTTCAGCAATCTGGTTTGAAATCTCTAGTGTGAACAATAAACTGGACTGAAGTCTTTAATTTTACAACCCATCATTGAAATGCTGCTTTAATACTTACTGCAGCCTGGTTTGTAGTTGAATCCTGGAGGAAGTAGAAATCCTTGTTGTGCTGCAGCGGCTGCCAGAGTTCTCTGATCTGGAGGAAACACAGGTATCATCAGCGGAGGCAACTGACCCTGGACCTGCTGAGGAGATAGAGAGACAACAATTATGATGTTAGTCATGAAAAAAGAGTCTAGCCATAATAGGTCCATTATGAAGAAATCTTGTCAACCAAAGTCCTAGATTGAGCTTCAGACCGCACACAGTTTGATCACTGAACATCTGAGGCCATATTGGACATAAATTGGTCCAAATCTATTGGATATTTTCTCCACCTAAATGGTTTATAAAGGCAGAACTACCTGTGGTAGGTTGCTTTACATGTTGATTAGACTTCCCGTCTAAATGGACGTTTCCGGCAAGAATATGCTGCATGGCGGACCACACTTTGGCGATGTACACACTGCAGCTAAATCCGGTTGTTAATTCACCTTCACCTTTTTTTGACAAAAATTCTACGCAGTGTGTACAGAACAGAACTGAAGAACTAGTTGTTAATGCTATGAAAGATATGTATACGTATATAGAAATATGTATTTTAATGTGCATCAGTGATCTCTCGTCTGTATGTGTGGTGCAAGAAATCACAAGGAAAGCGATATGAGCCTGACTCATGTTGCCAGAACTTGCAAGCAAATCAGCAAACAAGAACAAGCCCATAAAAAAACAAAATAAATGGAAATGCTTTGTGCTGAAAAAAGACTGAAATATCGTGACCCACACCTGCGCACTTTAATAACTCCATAAACTTGATAGTTGTATGAGCCAACAACCCCAAAAACACTTAATAAGTGGACATGGCAACACTGCAAGCGCACTCTGTGAAGCAGCCTTTAAGCATAAACAAAACACGATGCCTCCGTCAACTGTGCTTTAGTTAAAAAAAGTCTTTTGTTTCTGTAATATTACTTTAGTCAGAATAGCGGACACTAAAAATGTAGTTATCACGGTGTCAATCATTGCAGTTTCGGGAGTGATGTTCATGTTCTGTACACACATGGAATTATAACTTAGGGGACTCATCCCACATTTAAATGAGGTTGTCACTCCTGAAACTTTACAGCGTACACGTGGCTTTTATATCTGGCTACACTATTCCCCTTTCTAGCCAGTTTATTCCTAGGATGAGTTCAAAGACTCTACTTGTCCAGCAACTGTCGCCTGAGGACAAGTGAGGTATGGATGGGTGGCTTTTGGGGTAGCTGGTCCCCTTGACGTATTGTCACGTGAAGGAGCTTCTTCACGATCTGGCAACAGCTAGCCTCCATTTCTGCAGAGCACCATGCTCGGCACCTCGCCACACCACTTCACAAGGTTTCCAGAATTAAGAAAGGGAGGAAAGAGGGGGGAAAAAAAAACAAGCCAGAGACTTTGGCAAAGGGAGAGTCTTGAGACACACAGGCCCAAAGTAGAAGAGGACAGATGGTTCTACTGATGAGAAAAACACAAAGGCTCCAAAAGTGACAATACTCTATATATGAAAGTGACATGCTCTAAGAGGAAAGGAGGCACTTGTTAAGATAAACAGAGGTTAAAAATGTATCCCTCTCCCCTTCTGTCTCTTTAGTCTCAGTAGCATGTCTGAGAATTTTGAAATTCCAACCACAGAGCAATCATTCCTCCATTTTGGTTAACCACAAACGGCAGGCCTCCTGTTCCCAGATCAGGAGGCAGTGGCGTTTTATTGTTGCGTTTCAACAGGACCCCCCACGGGCTGGTGCAGCTCTAACTTCCAGTCCTAATTGGACATATGCTCCTCTGGTTTTGCCTGCGTCTTCTCAGTGCGAGCTAAAGCTCTGTGGTCACAATAGCATGTGCTAGCCAAAGCGCATGCGTGTGTTTGTGTTCTCCAGTGGTTTTGAGCATGGAGTGTTTTTGTGGCAAATTACAAGCACACGCTCTTCTCTTAAACACATAGACATGTAAGCAAGTGTGTGTGGGAGCATATGGAATTAGAGGCTCGTGGATCTCCTCAAAGCGTTCGAACACACCGTCATGCTGTTCTCTATTCAATCAACATAGCAAATAGCATTACCCACGCAGAGTAGGTGAGGCTGATATTGACGTTTTCAGGCCAGTTAATGCAGTTTGATGCATCCAGTTGACGTATCATGAACTAGAGAACAATAGGACTGAACTTTACAGTTGCTTTCAAAGGAGATTTAAATTTGAAGGCCTTGAACAGTTAGCATCACTTGCAAAACATCTCCTGCATCATCTGGGGCCAGGAACACATGACGTGTTTAAAAGTAGAGGGCTGAAACAAAGTGGACTCAGGGTTTAGGAGAATATTCTTGCACTGGGACAACGTGCCTCAACTGTAGGGATTGGATTGGTCACAGCTAAACTAGTAATAGTTTAGGGAAAACATAAATAGAGGACTTCCCTTATTGTCTTTATCATAAGTAACTCACTATTAAAACTGTTGAATATTGCAGAAAGCTTATGACAAAAGTGTCAACTCCAGCTGCAAGCTCTATAACGGTTTATTAATCAGCCAACAGCTGGCTGTGGAATTCCATACTGGCTCTTTGAACTCTCTGGTCGGAAGAATGGCTTACTTGAAAAGCTTTTAAAAACTTTGAGAAAGCAGAAGAGTATGTCAAATAATTGGCTCGGAAATGGGTTTCAGAACTGACATCTAAAAACAATATGATACTTCTTGCTTTCAAATAAGACAAAAATAGTGTCTTGTGAACTGTCCTATAGACCAGCTCCACAATAAAGACAGTACAAATAAAACATATATAACAATTTATCTTAACTATTTATCTATTTCAAAATAAAACCTACAGCAAATACAACTAGAACCTTAAGAACTCTCTAATCAGCCATAAGAAAAATAGATAACACAAGGATAACACAAACAAGAGCGTGGCTAACTTTGCAACTTTCTCAATTAATAAGAAAAGAGAGAGAGATTGAGAGTGAAAGAGCAAGAAAAAAATGTTGAAAGAAACAAACGGAAAGGGAAAAAGTGGAAAGTTGGCACAAAACTGAGTCAGAGCCTCTCGCCAGGCGGCACAGCTTGAACCTAAAGCTTTTTGAACATAATGAAGATGTGCAGATAATTAACATATGCAGTGTGAACAGGTTTGCTGGCACGGAGGAGAGAAAAACTCTAAGGTAGAGCTATTATTAGGGAGTAATTTGCTCTAAGAAGTAAATGAGTGAAACAATAGCTGCCAGCATTGACAATATGGCTCACATCTGAGAATGTGCGCAAGAACGGTGGTTAAGAACGAGTCCCACCGCTAAAATCTGTTTCCAGCCATATGCTCCGGCAATTAAAGGCGGGCCTCAGTGACCTCGTGCTGAAGAGGGGACACATAGCCATATAACTAATAATTAATTTGCGCCTGGATAGCAGCGTTAGCACACACGCACTATACTTGCAGACTGGCACTTAATATTAGCCCCGTGGATGTGGGCATAGGCCATTAACTTTTACAGAGTGCCTGCGACGACTGCCAGTCTGGTGCAGGCATCAGTACGAAAGGACAGTCCCTGGTGGATATGATTGAGATTGCGCACACACTCAAATAAACATGCAGACAGTCAGCTTTTGCATACATGGATACTTCCTGCTTCTCTTTATTAAGTGTCTAGGCTTATTATATACCTGGTTAAACATTGATGGCTAAAAAAGGAAGCTGTCAATGTTATCTCGTTCAAAAGAGTGTTACTTCACAACAATTGTAAGGTGTCACCTTAGGTTGTGCTATCAGGGACCTAATACAGCGCAACAGTTACTGCCGCTTTAGTATTTTTCCTAATAATTTCCTACATTGGAATTTCAGCCAAACCAACATGCTCTTTCAATGTGTGACAGCATTATAAAGTTTAATTTATAAAAAAGGTATTTAAAAACTTGAGTAAAAGACAATTGTCTTTTATGAGGCAATGAATTATGCATGCCATGAAGCACTTTGAATGATGCAATCCAAAAACTAAAATGTAAAAATATTGAATTAGAATGATTGATTATATTTATAAAATACAATATTTTGAAAGTTTATTTTTGCAAATAATTTTTGTAATAAAGTTACCTGAGATGTAGGGAGTATACTTTATAGGAGTTCACTGCTGAGTTCTAGTTTCCTTTGTAACAATGACTTATCTAATTGTTGGCTGCAAGGAACAGCTCTCTTTAGGATTATGGGCTGTGTAGTTATAGACCAGGAATTTGGGAATTAAACATGATTTTTTAAGTAAGCTGAAAATCACACTAATTTGTGGCTACAAAATCATATATTATTAGTTAATCTCGCCTCTCCAGTAGGTTTTCTGTATACATTATCTTTAAAAATCAAATACTCTATAGAAAAAAAAATTACAGTCGGAAACCCGACTGTTGCTCTATATAAGCGGGTGAGATTTGAAGTCTAGACCAATAAAGAGTTGCTTTAAGGTCACGTGGCTTCACCCCAATGCTTGATCTCTCTTCTCCATGCCTGATCGCGGTTTCCAGACAAACGTGGCATTTCCAAACCCCACCAAAACAACAACCCTGCTCTTTCAAATCACTAACGCATGTCCATTTTCTCACTCATGCCCTTCGTTCTTTTTTTTTTTTTTTTCAAGTATGCCTCTCATTTTTTTCCAGCGAACGGTCCTTTTCCGTGAGCCAAGGGCACCTTTGGCTGATTAGCGGCTAATGAAATTGAGTGGCGAGCCTGTGTCTGCACAGCCAGCCTTTTATTAGGCCCCCATTAGGTGTGAGTGCAGGAGGTGCGTCAGCCGCCCGCTGTAGGTGGGCATAACGCAGGGCCCATCTGCTCCTCTGCCTGTGTGTCCTTCCTCAAATAGCTCCCATTAGCTGCCAACCACCGGGCTGAGAGAAGCCTTCCCCACACACTCAAACACATGAAGACACGCATACACGGGCACACACCAGGCTGTTATATGCTGCTCAGGGCCAGTCGCTTAGGTAACACACAGTTGTTCGGTGGTTGGAGAGGAAGTAGAGGTGGAAATGGACACGTATAACACTTTGTATCTGTTAATTTCTCTCCTTTCGGCTTTCTTGTTGAGCACTTTGGAGAATTTTCTCTGCATTCCTACTTTTAAGGTTGAACTTCCTACATCATTCTCTGTCTTGCTCAATGTCTTGTTGATCCTGTGGCAAACCTTTACTTAAAAATAATGTGCAATTTTGTTATTTTAATTTGAACATAATATGCAGAATCAACTTTAAATGAGTAATTTGTAGGTTGAGTTTCTTGACACGTGCACACTAAAGTCCTATCAGACATTTATTAAAAAAAACAACTGATAATGCTAATAGTGCAGAAATGCCACCTGAAATATTCTTAATAATATAAAGCGAGTGCTCATATCAATCGGGAACATGTGTTGGGAGACCCCCCCCCCCTCCATAATCCCTATCGTCATCCGCAGCGCTGCACAAAGCTCAGTTCACACAACCAGTGCGGCCACTTCATGCAGGAAAAACACCAATTACATTCATTTAGGTATAATGAGACAAATTAAACAATTACACAGCCAATTGGGTTAGCCGCTCCTGTGCACAGGACCTGGTCTAACTCTGATGAGCTAACGCTCCTGTTGTCTTTTTTTCCTCCTCAATCGTTTTCTTTTTAACTCTCATTCCGTGGGAAAACGAATTTACTATCTCAAGGAGGCACTGACGCATGGCAAATGAGTCTGATTGAGTTATGAAGCGATCATGCTGTGTTTGACATGTATAAGGTACTGCCGTGGAAGCTCTTTATTAGGTTAGATTTCCCGAAATGTAGGTTGACTCTAATATGTGTTTTATAAGCAGCCACCGGTTTCTGTCGCCATCGTGTCTGAAGATTTAAACTAGTTAGTTAGCTAAAACACGCGACAGCAGTGCTCGTTTTGTTAGCTGTGGCTAATGCCGTTGTGCTAAATGACTGTCGTTCTACGACAAATTAGTCTGCAAAAAAACAGCTCCTCATGGGAGGTCTGGCTACTTGCGTTAACTGCCACTTTGACAGCGGAGGAGCCTCATCTCGGCCCCTGCGCTGGCTAGCGGAAATTTTCTAACACCAGCGCGATGCCCCGCAGAGCCGGAGGAGGTGTGCTGAAAGGAGGTTGCTAATGAGAGAAAAGCGAACAGACAGCGGGAAAGTGTTAGAGTACAGCGGAGCTCAGGAGGAGGTTGTACCAGTGGGCAGCTCCCAGCCACAGCGCCCACAGGTCTTTCTCAACATTACACCTCTCGTTAAGCATGGAAATGCATTATATGTATCCTGCATTTCATGCCTCATGCTTCTCGGCAGGTGTATTCTTTCATCCAAAAGAGCCTGTCTTCCTGGTTGGATAACCGTCAGGGGTGCTGAGTGGAGACACAGCTTTAATAAGAATGAAACAGTGTGTATGCATGTTACCCCCAAGAGCCTAAAGAAGTGGCCCCACACTGAGAGGTATATATATATATATATATATGTGTTAACTGTGTGCATATTTCAGGAGAGAACTAACTCTTCAAGGAGTTTTGAATGCGCTACAGGAACAGAATTCAGTTGAAATGTCCATGTAGGTTCTACAGGCTCTTCACTTTAAAGTCAACATGAAACAGCGTTAGCAATTCATTTGACTTTCATGAGACTTTTTTTTTTTTTAACCTGAGTAAAATTATTCGATTATTTGACGAGGATAAGGGCGGGATTTGACCGAATTGCAAAAAAGTAATGCCAAAGAGATGATGTCAGCCAAAAAGGAAAATGATAATAGAAACATTTTTTGTTGTTGTTTCAAATGACATGTACTGAAGAATTGTTCAAAAAGAAGACCAGGAAAATTGTACAAAAAAATGTAAATAGGGAAAATGTATATTTCATGTTGACTTTAAAGCTTAGTTTCCTTCTTTTGGACAAGGAATCTGTCTCTTGACCTCAGTAACGTCTTGTAATAAACTCTAAACATACTCTAAAAGTTCAGGACTGCTATATTTGTCTCTGACGCAAGTGTTTGCTCAGAGTATGTTAGCGGCCTGTGTGTTAGACACAAGTCAAATGTGTGTTTTTCAGGAGGTGATTTAGGGCTAATATATGATTGGCCCATAACAAGGGTCTCCTCCTCTCGCCCCCCTCCTCCTCCTCCGTGTTGACTGTGAGAAACTATTGTTCCACTAGGCTGAATGGAGAAGTGCTTGTTTGGGAAAAGGTTGCAAAGTCATGGGAAAAAGAAGCTTTGTTTCTGTGAGCGACGAGCGGGGCTAGAAAAACCCAAGCGGACGTGTTTTGGGGACTGACGCACACACAGCTGCTACTAACATACATAAGGACATGAGCTGATGCAGATTTTGAAATAGACACAGATAAGTCTCACATACACATGTTCAGGCTAAGCTATGTAGTATGAACATGTTACACACAAACAAACACAGCTGCAACACACACACACACACAGTCAGGCACTAAAAGAGAATGGCAGGGGTCCAGCGGACGGCAGTGATCTCTCTCTCTCTCTGTGTGTGTGTGTGTGTGTGTGAATAGTCTCAGTGTGATGTGGCTTCCTGGCCAAAACTGCCGGAGTCCCTCTCAAGGCTAAGTCTCAATTTATAAACCAAATTAGAATCATCTCATCTCCTCTTGCACACAAAGCCTTTATTGCTTCACACCTGCACACACAAAGAAGGCCAGTGTCTCTCTGCCCCATGTATAAGTCAGCTGGGACAAACCCATCAAAAAGTGTCTGTTTAGTTTTTCACATGCTTCTTTACCAACCATCAGGACATTACCTACACATTTATTTAAAAGATCATACAATCAACAAGTTGATTTGCATGAACGATATGACTGATTACATACTCTTTTCCAAAACATATTGCACTGCTTTTCTACTGCCTATATAGGCAGCATATTACCCAAAATGGAACCTCTTAAGTGATTTGAAACGCTCTTCATTGGCAGCTATTTTGAGGACCACACAAATAGCTAGCAGCTGACATGCTATTTAACCTAAAAGCTTTGTTAAAAAAAAAAAAAAAAAAATGTTATTCGAAGTGCATGGGAGAATTGTTTCCAAATGTTGTTAACATTGCTAAGCTAACTACATGATTATCTATAAAAATATGCAGCATGCACAAATTTTGGGGAAAATTTTCTTAAATAGGCTTTCTGAATTATAATTTTTTTTAATATTAGATCTTTTTTTGTGAAACTGTATAATAATATTTATAATCAATGTTTCTTTCAACCTTAATGTTACGAAGCGATGAGAATACTTTTTGTGCGCAAAAACAAAACAAAAATAACAACTTTAATTCAACAATTTCATCTCTAAAATAGTCACGTCTTTACTACTTTTCTGGACCTTGAATATGGTAATTTCATTGCTTTCTATTGGAGAAAAAAAAAAAAACTCTTGGATTTAATCAAAAATATCTTAATTTGTGTGCTGAAGATGAACGAAGGTCTTATGGGTTTGGAACGACATGAGGGTTAGTACTTAATGACAGAAATTTCATTTTTGGGTGAACTGACCCTTTAAATCCGGCAGTAGTCTTGGATGATTTTTTTAACGGAGCTTGTCATAATGCATTCTGGATTGAGATCTCTACAGTATTTCAGAAGGCAGCATAATGTTGATTCTTACACTTTGGACCAATCTTTGTCTTCATTTGTGTAGCTACATTTTGATTGTTCTAGAAAAAGTACCAGTGCTGATGCTCGTCTATGGTTGGTTGATTGTGATTGGGGGATTGATTGCTGATTGGTGGACTTGAATGTTTGATTGTCATGAAACCCCACAGTCATTGTGACAAGTGACTCGCACTGCGACATCTCACAACTGTTCAAAAGCATAAAAGCAAAACATGTACAAGTCTACTACAAGTGGACATGCACATATATAGACTCACCTGGATCTGTTGCTGCAGGAGGTTGATTTTGTGTTGTTGCTGCAGAAGTTGCTGCTGTTGTCGTGCAATCTGCGGACAGAACATGTCAAACTGTCACATACGTCAAACTCTTTTCCAACAAGAGAGGACATTATTTGTGCAGAGGGGGGTCACATGCATGTATGGTGACTGTAAACAGTGTGTTTGAAGCTCTTGGGTGTGCTTTTGTATTTCATACATATTTGCCAAGGAGTGGCGCCCAGTCCTGGAGCATTTTGTGTGTGTGTGTGTGTGTCTGTGTGTGTGTGTGTACAAGGGTGTGTTAGTGTATGTGTTAATACAGATCTGTTTTCTTTTGTAAAACTGAGCTCCCCAGAAGCAACTATACACACAACAAAGCTAAAGCACACTCTTCTGTATGCAAACACCTTTAGTCTCCTGCCTGCGTGCTGGAGGGGACCTAAACGCTACACGCACACACTTATAGGGGGAAGGAGACAACAGAAGGTTTCTTTGTGAATGTGGTTCAAAGTAAAGAATGTTAGATTGTTACACACCCATACCTCTCCTCCACACACACACTCACTGATAACACTGTTCTGTGCGATTTAAATGTTCATCACAATAACACTGTGTCCTAATCAGACATGAAAGGAAGGAATGGGTCACAACGGTTGATTAATATACTGGTCATCCAACGACATACTATATTAATAGTGAGGCTGACTAGTTTATCGTTCACTAATTTGTTTTTGTTTGAATATTTTAGCGGTGGTGCTCTAATTAACACAAAGAATGTGTCGGAAAAGCCCCGTCAATAAAAAAATGTGTCTCAAGAGTCCTGCATTCTATTCCATTAAGTTGCGCTTTATCTAGCTTTTTATGAACAAACACACACAAAAAAGCATCTAATGTTAATGCCCCCTAAGAAACAAGTATGATTAGAGTCAGGAGAAGCTGGAACCAGTCTAATACACAGGGCTTCCTTAACCCATCAAGTAGTCAATTTTGAAAATATATCTGCTACTTATGTGAAGTTTCAAGCAACAGACATTTTCCTGTCCAAAAATTTCCAAAATTCCAAAATTATTCATTATTGATTAATATCCAGCTAATTGGAGCAGGATTTTTGACCAATGAGATTTCATTGGGTACAACATCAAGCTTTATTGCATTATGTGCAAAGTCCCTTTCAAGGAAAGTCTGTCCACTCGGCGGCCATACTTGCCACGCCTCCGGGCAGCTATTTCGGGCATCCAAGACCAAGTCCTATCTATTTAAATGGGGGAATCCTGAAATTTCATAAACTGCTTGGCGAACTCACAATTAAATAACATATTTCAAATCAGCAACAAAATCTGACATGAACTGTCCCATAAATGTTGTTTCTTATGCTCAAATAGTGTTAAAAAAGCTTATTTTTCAGGCTAGACGAGCCAATGTGCATGTGCAGTCCTAAACGCGACTCTCAGGTTTCTGTGGGAACTGGAGCTTCTTACAGGAGCTGCAGTGACGCAATGACTTTATCAATCAGCGATTGGCTCTTTTACCTAGAAGGCGGGACGTATTCCGCCATATTGCGCATTGCAGTTTCTCCCATTCATTACTAATAGGAGTGAACTGTCTTTCTATATCTATAGTCTTTGATTATGTGCCTGGTTATGACTTACAATAGATGACCAGGCCAAATCAATCACACAAATATTTTTGAGTACATATTGTGTAAAATAATTGTTTATTTAAATTTGAGATTTGAGTTTTCAATTATCATGTTATGAAATGTGCTTAACTGATGAAACACATGACACATGCATGATGAAACATGGTGGAAAAGTGCTAACCTGGTCCTGTTGCTGTTTCGCCAACTCCATTTGCTGGCGCTGTTTTTCGATCTGCGAAGCGGCTAGTTTCTTCTGCTCCTCATGGGCGGCCAGTAGCTGCTCTCTGAGACTGCTGAGCTGCGTGATCATCCCCATCAGCTGGCGCTCTTTCTCCGCCAGGCTGTCCGGGGTGCCTGCAGGGGTTAAAGGGCACAGGCCACAGGTCAAAGAGCTAGTCGAGGAAGCCTTGTACCCAGATGTGCTCCTTCTGAGATGTGCTATCGCCCTGGTGTTTACCTAGCCATCGCTACACATTTAGCATGAGTTGACCTCCGACCTCGGCTAAAGATGAGAACGCTCTGACATACGAGCAGCCCCAGAGCAGACGGCAGGAGGGGAAGACTAAATCACTCGACAGGATGTCGTTGCACTGCGGTATTACCCCAGACTACCACCAATCAGACAGTGTGTGTGTGTTTGTGTGTGTGTGTGCTAAACCCCTAAAGCGTTCAAATGTCCAAATGAGCACGTCTGTTAATGAGTTCATGTGTGTGCAATTGTGCGTCTGAGGTCATATATCTGTGTTAAAACACACACACACAGACACACGTCTGCACAGCCCACAATCCCCCATTGTTCTCGGCCTCTACCTTCTGAGGGGCCACATTCCTCACCAGGGAAAAACAGATGATGAAGAAAGCTAGAGAAAGAAGGGAGTCATAGCAGCTGACCTGACCCTTTGCCCTGGCAGGAAGGTGAGAGTAGGCTCCATTTGTAACCCCTTCACAAACACACACACACACACACACACACACACAGACTCAACAATGCACAATAAAGGCAACTGTCACAGGCGGCCAGTTGGAAAAATAAACCTGCAGCTCCCCTTAACAGCTCCCAGACTGGGCTTTCACAAGAGGGTGTGCATCCGAGCCGGCCTGGGACAAGGGAGGGCCTTGTGTGAAAACTGACGACTCTTCCAGAGAAAAGAGGGATCAAAGCAATCTTTATTTCTCGCTTTCTTTCCGAGACCCTGTTGCTCATACTAGGGATGGGTCAGAAAGGTTTATCTAGATTTTCTTTCTTAACCGTCCTTCACGTCTATTTTGGTCTCAAAATTCTGGCCAGTTGATAAGAATATCAAAAGAATATCAAAATCGATTGCGGGCGGTAGAATAATTATCTTTTTTAAATATTCAATTTAAACGTCTAAACCAACATTATTATTATATAGGGCTTCCTTAAGACAACCTACCAACAAGTTGATTTTAGAAGTATTTGTAGCTTTGCACGTCCCTAACTCAGTAAGACCGTCAGTAAGATTCACTCATTAAAATGTGACTGAACCTCTGACACAATATACTCTTGATGCCTTAAGACTAGAGTTGACAGAAGGTGTTTATACACACACATAAGAAAACACACCAGCCTCATCAATCACAACCGAAGGCTTTTTACCTCGGCTACTGAAAGTTCAGCTTTGGATCAATAAGTGGTTTCCTCTCTCTCTAAACATCCTAAGGCTGCCTTTACTGCCTTGCCTCATGTCACAAACCACAGTAATTAACCAATTTGTAACAATGTAATACCTGTCAAGCAGCTCTCACTGCTAATTAATGACTGGGCTTAAAAGATAAATCCCTAAAGCAGCACAGTACTGTGTTACATGAGGGAGAGAAAGAGAGAAAGAGCTTAGCCTGAGGCTCTTATTGTCCATTACCACTTTTCTTTCCATCTTTTCTTCTCTCATTCTGCCTCTTTCGCTCTGTAATCATCTCCTATGTGGTTAACACAGACTGTTTTTTTACTGTACAATATAGTCGACTTTTTAAAGTACAATTCTCTTATACAGTATCTGTTGTATAAAATGCATAGAATGCCAGTCAATAGAGTGCTTCAACTGTGCGATAATACATAATATATTTCCATATCACCATACCACTATGCAGCACCCACAGAGACCAACCATCAACCTTGGTTTAATTTCAGGGAATATATCTGCTAGTGGCAAAATAGCATGTAATGAATTTACTTGATACAATAACATTTTTATGAACATTTCTGTGCTTAATTCTTTTTTTATTGTTTTATAAAAGAAGCTAGAAGCAATTTCAGCTGTTTTACTAACTTCCACTGTTTTGAAAACTTCACACTCATGATAAAAACCCATTCCCAGAGACATGTAAGCAAACCCAAACGTGAACATACAAAATTATTCACAGACTGAGAGTGTTTCTGATTGGCTAAAACGTGATATTTTAAAAAAACTTGCTTACAGCATCCTGTTTAAAATGACCTACTAGTTTTTACACATTTGTCTGCCTATTTCTGATCTTAAAGGGTACGCACACACAGAGAGAAGACAGTTGTGAGGGCCCTTTTCAACCGCTAGTCATCGGTGGTCGTGGCGGGGATGCTCTCTTGCTAAAATGTCATCACAGTGGGGTTACCGCACTGACGGCTTGATCAATGGCGTTCCCTTTTCTGCTCCAGGAGCGTGAACAAGCTTCATTTGATTAAATATTTCTGAGCCGCTTAATGAAGTACATTTACTCCAGAGTTAGCCTCGCGAACACGCCACTAGCGCGAGGTAGGTGTACAGAGGCTTGTTAAAGTGACAGTGGAGTGTGTTCTCGCTACGGCTGAGTGACCTAACAGGATGTATCATTAACCGTGCTAACACGAGCAAGGCTGTTGCTTAGCAAGTCATCCCGGCAGATCATTAACCGGGGCCGGCGAAGAGGCTAGTGCTAGGTGGATTAGCATACCTGAGCTCTCAGAACGCTTGAAGATGTGACATTTGATACGTACACTTGTAAGTATGATTATAGGTTTAATTCAAAACTAGAACCGCAAAACCAGCTCTTCTGACCCAATCGCCAACTGGAATAGCGAATACTTCAGTTTTGTAGTGCTAAAAAGAGATACACCAGATATATCAATGGCCGAACATGAACATGCATACACTCAGAGGTCAAATGAAGACACAAAGTCTTTTGTTTTACCTTTGATCTCTCCAAAGTTGCCAGAACCCATGGCCAATAGCTTGTCCTTCCAGTCCTTAGACAACAGCCTCTCAATACTTGGGGCCTCTGGAGGGGAGGGAGAGACAGAAAGAGAGAGAATTACCACGGGCAGGCAACATCACAATATAGCTCATTTAAAGTCCATTTGCTGTAATAAAGGCCCGTCTCTCTAATGGCACCAACAGTAGGGCAGGAGGAAGAGAGGATGGAGAGAGAGAAGGAGAGAGAAAGACAGAGAGAGAGAGAGAGAGAGAGAGTTGAGCGGCTTCCTCACCTGCTGTTAGCCAATCATTAGCCCTATGCTCCAGCTAACACAAAGAGGCTCTTAATGCACCGGGTACAATGGACACATTATCGAGGCTGTGCGCTTTGTTTTTCTAATACACCCCACGGACCCGCTAACCCCTCCACCCCACACGCTAATTACTAACCTGCCAAGGACGGACGTCTCAAACAAGAGAGAGAGAGGAAAATTACAACAACTCTCAACACCCCCCCTGTATTCCTCTCTAACGCAAATACATGCACACACCAGTAACAGCATCACCATCACAACAATTAACTGCGATATGAAACAAAACAAGAGGAAAAGAGAGACACAAAGGTGTGTGTTTGTGGTAAATGACAGCAGTCAGTATTTTAGCAGCCTGAGAAACTACACACACAACTTTAGACAAATTTAGATTCAGTTGTGATTTCCTTTGTTTTATTTTTATCCTTTCTTTTTGTCAATCGACATCCTGTTGCTCAAAGAGTAAAGCATTATGCTTGCAACAGCAAAGTCATAGTTTTGATTCCATATTATTTTAAAATGATAAATGTTGTCTTGAAAAACATCTTTAGACCTTTTTTTTTTCCAGACTATTCTACATCTTAATCATTAAACCCGTCAGAAATTTAAAATTCACACACACACACACACACACACACACTTGACATTCAATTGAAATTTCTTCTCCGTTTAATTTTTATCCTTTCTTTTTGCCATTCTACATCCAAATAGCCTGATAATTGCAACGGCAAGGTCATGGTTCGATTCCATATAATTTTATATGATAAATTGTGTCTAAAAAAACACCTTTCTCTCATTAACTTATTTATTCAGACTCATTTAAATCGTAATCACTAAACCCTTCGGAATATGAAAATCACATCTCCAAAAGCAAAAATAGACACACGCATGAACTTTACATTCAATTACAATTTCCTTTTTCTTTCCATTCATTTTCATCCTTTCTTTTTGTCATTCTACATCCTGTAGCTCAGATAGTAAAGCATGACGCCTGCAATTTGAAGGTCATGGGTTTGATTCCATATGTTTTTATATGATAAATCGTGTTTTGAAAAACATCTCATTACTCATCCCAATCACTAAACCCTTCAAAAAAAAAATCTCCAAAAGCAAAAATACACAAACATACATACAGTTAAACTCTTTTCCACCAAAGCAAAAACACCAGGTGGCACCATTACCAATTCAGCTGGAGTTAATGCACTGAGAACTAACCTGTGTCTTTGCGACTGATAGACTGTACAGGCCCCAGGTGGGCGGCACACACACTTGCACTCAAAGACTTGCCAAATAGAAGAAGACTTGCCAAATATTTCATGTCTGATTAGTGCTCAAACTTCCTCAGTGGCATGTCTGCAATTTAAAGTTTGTGGCATTCTTGCCTCTTGTGTATTTCTGAATATCCTTTGCATTCCTGGTCTCGCCTCTGGACTTCAAAGTTTGACACTTTCAGGCCTATATCAGACACAGTCTTGGGTTTATGGACGCACTGCCTCACCGTTCAGCCAATCACCTTCACTGCTGCTGTTTCTACTGACAGCTGTCTCACTGTCACCCCAACAGGTGTTATTAGCCCTCGGCTCTCTCTCTCTCTCCTCTATTCTGGCATCTGTGCGTAACAATGACAGAGGCTTTTAAGCCCAAGAGCTTTGACAAGCGAAAGGTTTCAACAAATGGCCACTCCGTCTATCCCCCCTGCCTGCTCTCTCTCTCTGTGTATAGTATAGTACTTTCTCCCCCTCTCTCACCGCGGCACCATAATAGTTATTATTTTTATTTATTAACATGGACGCTATTGTCCCTGCTGACAGCTCCTTCACTTTAACTATTAATAAAAATAGAAAGCCTTCTTTTATGTGACAGCCCGCAGCAGGGATCTGTGCAATCGTTTACTGCAAAATGGACGGAGAAGGAAGCAGATATGCTGATGTATCTTTCTTTCGTGGCAGCTCCCCTGTCTTGATCTCGTTCTTCATTCTCTCTCATAGTTTGGGAAGAAAAGGACTGTTGCGGTGCCCCTTTTCTGTGGGCCTTTGATAGAAGCACCTTTCAGTTCAGCCTGTGATGTTTTTTTTCTTTCTTTTTTTTTTTCAATATGAAAAACAACATGCTGGAATTGTACAATTCTAAAATAAGGACTTTTACCTGCCTCTTTATATGAGCCTATAAGTGTACTAATAAAACAGACTCTAAGTGTAGTGAACTAAAAATCACAAATGAGACTACTTTAATATCTCAGTTGTTTCTTCTTGATAGCGAAGATATTAAATGGATTGAGGCTTTAAATTAATTGAGAATTTTAATGGTGTGTCCTGCATCTTTAAAGAAAATGCCGAACTAATCTCAAATGACTCCTCTACAACTTCAGAAATCCCACGATATGCTCAGAATTCTGAAATGAAAAGTTTATACTAACTCAAGCATTTCTCATCTAATATTTAAAAAGATCAAAGCTAACCATATTAATGTTATAGCTCTATACACTTACTGCATGCCAAATTGGTCTCATTTGTATCTCATTTATATCGAACAAAGAATTTTAAAAGAAACATATGATAAAAAGTTAATACTTAAATAAAACCCATCTGAAAACTCCATTAAAGGGTTAGTTCACCCAAAAATGAAAATTCTGTCATTAATTACTCAATCTTATGTCGTTCCAAACCCGTAAGACTTTCGTTCATCTTCAGAACACAAATGAAGATCTTTTCGATGAAATATGAGAGCTTTCCGTCCCTCTATAGACAGCTACGTGACTACCACTTTGATGCTTCAAAAAGTTCATAAAGAGATCGTAAAACTAATCCATATGTATTGAACGGTTTAGTCCAAATTTTCTGAAGAGACACGATCACTTTATATGATGAACAGATTGAATTTAGGCTTTTATTCACATATAAACATTCATCAATTCACACATCAGTTGTGGTAAATGGAAGCTCAAGCATGTTTGCTTGAAGCGTGTGAGAACCAATGAGGTTCATTCTCGTGTTACGCAGCACGTTTGAGCTTCCCCAAGAGGTTTGTTCTCACGCGTAAAGCAGGTTTGGTTGAGCTTTTGTTTATGTTTGCTGATTAATGTTTATATGTGAATAAAAGCCTAAATTCAATCTTTTCATCATATAAAGCAATCAAGTCTCTTGAACTCTCTTCAGAAAATTTGGACTAAACCACTCAATTCATATGGATTAGTTTTACGATCTCTTTATGAACTTTTTGAAGTGTCAAAGTTCTAGTTGCAAAGGCAGTCTATGGAGGGACAGAAAGCTCTCAGATTTCATTAAAAATATCTTCATTTGTGTTCCGAAGATGAACAAAAGTCTTGCGGGTTTGGAACGACACGAGGGTGAATTTTCATTTTTGGGTGAACTAACCCTAAATGAGCAATCTAAAATGTTCTATAAAGATAAAAGATAAACATACTAATACATATTTAAAACCAATATTTAAAACCAATATTTGCTATGTGAATAGGTTATTGGCAATGAAAATGTGTGCATAAAAGAGACAAAAAGAAGTGAGAAAGGGCAGAAACTTTGGGACTGGTCCCATTATTTCCAATACAGCAGCACAGCTTGTATGCATTAGTGTAAAGAGGTCTTGTTTGTGGCAGCTGGGTGGAACCCTGTGTATGCACCCTTAACAAGGTGGGGAGCACATTTTTGGTGGGACCAACAGTGCCTGAGGGGTACAGCGGAAAGAGAACAGTGGAAAAACACAGAGCAATGGTGTGTTTGAGAGAAGGAGTGTGTGTGCCTAGATTTATGTCAGTTAGACCTGTTTGAGAGAGAATGTTTTTTAAAAGACAAAGCGAGAAAGTATTATTTCTTTGTTATGATCCTATCTGAAATCCTAAGCAGCTTTAAAAAAAAATAGTGGCAAAAACAGTGTGCAAATTAAAGGCAGTGGTGAGAAAAAAATGATATATATTCTATGGACCCCCTAGCACCCCTTCCCCTGGGGGTCCCTGGATCTAATTTTGAGAACACCTGGACCATCAACCAACCTGAACTGTCCCTACTCATACATCTCTATTTGTCTAGAACAGGATGTTTGGCAGACAGATCTGACAAACAAGCACTTCAGTCGCACACACTCATCTGTAAACTGAATATGAGATCACAAACTCACCAACCACCATACCAACCATGCCAAAACTGGAGAGGAGAAGTTAATCTGACAATAATAGGTGAATTATGGGGCATTATTAAAGTTCATTGGCTCCAGAGGACTCCAGCAGCTGGCAGAATCGAAGCCAAGATGTCCAGCCACCTGGCCCAAAAGCGTGGAAGAACCACTCAAGATGTGCCACCACCGAGCGCACTTTCATTTTTCACACACCATGGTCCAACTTAGGGCGGTCCGGGCTCTGTACTTCACAAATAATTTCATCACTCACTCTCTGTTTCTCTAAGCCTTGCCGTTGCGATGCTATTTTTTGCCCAAACGTTCTGACTCAGCCCGGCCAGCTCCATTTTTCCAATTATCTCATATTTGCAAAGCCAATGAGATGTTTTGTTCGGAAAAGAAAGAGGGGGCGGGGGTTGGTTTTGGAGGAGTGGAGAAAAGTGGGGAGACGGAGGGGGAATGAGACAAGGAGAGCCAGGCCCACAGTGGACAACAAAAGGGCCAGTGTCCCAGCGCCAGCTTCACGCGGGTGGGGAGGGCTCACAGGAAAGGCCCTGGCTCGGGCCTGGCCCAGCACACAGCACCAGAACAAGCTCCACATTGACTGCTCTTGGCAGAAAGCAACACGCTGCAGCAGCTCCCAGTCGCCACAGAGGTCAGGATTGAATAACCAATTATACAAGCACCCAGCTAGTTTATCTAAGGTTGGACAGAAAGAACCGTCACACACTTTGAGTTCAGTGCTGTATATATGTCCATCACGAGATGCGCACACACAGGACTCCAGCTGCGCTTAGATCTTTGTGAGGAGTAAATACAAACACACAAAGATGGGTTTCAATCTCAAAACTAGTGATTAATTACTGCCTTTGTGACTAAAACACTGTAATCAATTAATGCAGTCCAGATCAGTAGTCATTTAGGGTGTCATGTTTAAAAAAAAAAGTTCATGAGATTTTAAAAAGCAAACGGCAGAAGTTCGATTCAGAAACAAACACGCTGTGCAAACTCTGCTCCTGAATTCCCCTGTCAAATGAAAAGATGATTATAATCACCCTTGATGATCAATTTATGTACGGCTGTTATTTGCCCAGAGACCACGTTGAAAATTCTTTCTAAAGGACGTTCAAACATCGGCAGTCGCTCGTGTTTTCTCCCAGCGCGGCAGACACTGCGAGACTGTGAGTTTAGAAACGCACAGAGCAAGAAGAGAAAAAAAAAAACATCGGACCAAATCTCTCATCAAAAGCCGCCATTCAAGCTAAAAGTCCCAATTATGTGTGCTGATGGAGGAAAAGGCAACGCTTAGCAACACTCTGTACAAACATTCACACACACACACACACACAGAGAATGTCTTCTTTCTTCTTTTCGCTCAAAAAATGTTCCTGCCTCAGAGAGGTGACACAAGCAGAAAGGAAAAAGGGAAACGTGGAGGAAAAGAGCACGATGGAGTGAGATAAGGTGAGAGTTTAGAGTGTGTGTGAAGTCGTAACGTGTAAAGCGTGTGGAGTCAACGGAAAGAGCAGAGATGAAGTTAAAGGTCAGGATGTTAAACACCCTTCAAAAGCGGTCACCAGGGTAACAGGAACAATTTTCTAATACAAAATATAAAAGGAAAAACACCTTGCCAGAAAAAAATCCCCATTTGTTCTCCATCTGTACAGATTTTTTTTTTTTTTTTTTGACAGTAAAAAAAAAGAAAAAAAAAAGGATTTTGTTCTAGAACAATGACATCATGGGTAAATGGAACTATATATAGGTCCTCATTTGAATGTGTCAATCAAAACATCAGAACTTATTAATGAAACACGAGCAGAAAAGTGTAAATTGTTTGCAAACCCATTTGTACATAAACTGGCAGTGAATTTGCATAAAAATAGTTTTACGAACAATTTACAGAAATTAATGCAGTATTTTAGAAATATTTTTGAAATATGTGGAAAAACCTGAGTGTAAACTACATTTATGTAGTGTGATATAGGAAGTCCCACAAGCACTACAAAGTGTGCTCTTCAGCTCTAGTCCTCACTTAGATGACGCTAAATCAATTTTCCATAAATTAATAGAAAATAATTCCTAACTAAAGTTGCAGGGTGAGATTTACAAATTGAAAAAGTCGTTTATCTCTGACGGAATTGTGCCCTTCACATATCTGCAATCCTTCTCTGACAGATGGTGTTGTGGGTGCTTATGTCCAATTTGATTTGAACCAAAACTCCCGCCAAATTTATTCTGGCACCTCTTGCGCGGTGCCAAATTTACACTGCCAGATTGAAATAACTGCGTGGAGGGCATGACATTGTGAAGAAGAATGTGAGCAAAACCATCACGACGTGTGAGAAAGTCTGAGAAAATTAAGACATTCTCTGAGGACGTCCAAGACTTCAAATCTGGCTGGCATACATCTGAGTATCAGCCATGCTTACTGATACGCACATACGCAAGCACGCACAAATATATGCAATTGTACATACATACAGAAATTAATTAATGTGCACACATGCAGTCATAAAACAAGCCTTTTTATATTCCATATGTATCTTACTGTTGAGTTCTGCTTTTAAGTAGCAAACTAAGTAAATTAGCCTGAACAGATTAACATCTCAAAACTCTTAAAAGCTAAAAGAATTACATGTGATGTTAGCAGACACTTAGGTCTGAAATATAGCATGCAGTGAGGCTTATGTTTTGCATCTGAGGGAATGCACTTTGTATAATTGAAGTTTATGATAATTTAAAGAGGTTGTTCACTCAAAATGACTTGTTTCCCTGCTTTCAATGTATTAGGAAAAATTATATCTCCTTTTGTGTTTTACTAAAGAAAGAAAGTCACATGGGTTTAAAATAACATGAAAGTGACTAAATTTTCATTTTTGAGTGAACTACTCCTATATTAGTGGATCATCTGCGCTACAACCAGATTCCGACAAAAGAGCGTAATTTCTCATGCCGCGGTATGTCAGAAGAAAGGGTTAATCTCGGCTCAGGGCTCCCCTCTCTGAGGAGCGCACACATTTCTCTTGTCAAAGGCATCCTGTTAAAGTAGGCCAGGGCATATTTGTGCTTCCTCCGTGTGCTCTATAATGGAAAATGACACTTTCAATCTGTCTCGTGGCAATAACCCCTCTTCAGCGCGTCTCGCGCGCAGCCCAGTCAGCAGAGAGCTGTCATAGCCCCGGGGCCCTGCCGCCACCCGCTTTCATTACATCACTTTAAAATGACAACAAAAGAATACAACGTGTTCGTCCGAGTCTCTGATGCATTAACTGCGGGACAGCAGGAAAAAAAAAAGCTTTGGACTGAGGCAACCCACACATACGGTTGCGAACACTTACTATCACAAAGTCTGCATCACACGAAGCACGGTCGAAAATAAATAAATAAGTAAAGAAATAAATATATAAAATTTGTCAAAGCGCACGGCAGAGGCCGCGGTGTCTGTTAAAATCACAATTGCTGTATGTCACGTTGAAGTGTACTGTGGCTTTCAGAAAGCAGCTGTCACAGGCCTGTCACACACACAGGCAGACTATGCTGACATGATAATGCTACTTTGCATTTTGGAGGCAAAAAAAAAAAAAAAACCCAGAAAAAAAAAAACAAGGCAGACCCACTCAGAAGTCTCCATTTTAAACTTGTCATAACAAATGAAAAATGAAAACAGTTATTACCCATATTACAATTTGCTTCCTCTTGTCTTTACATTGTTTTTCATTTCTGAGTTTGCGAAATATTCATGGACGACCCTTTTTTCCTGATGGAGGCACGGACACATGCTTATCAATAAGCAAAATGGCTCCGTCTGACCTGTGCAAACAGGAAGTATGGAATCTAAAGGCATGTTTTTCCCTAACGCACTCCGGATTTACACTGGATTTAATTGTTGCTGTTGTCTCTGTGTGCCTGGGGCAGTTAAAATGCTTGCTGTAAGAATGGCCGGCATTGTGTGGGCTCCCTTGCTCCAAGATACTGGTAGCCATGTGAGAGCCATTAGGTGATTGTTAACAGCTCCTAAGAAGCTGCCCATGCCCAGCAAAGCCAGTCAGGCCCCTGCACCCACCACCCGGCACATCCTTCAACTCAATTCCTTCTTTCTCTTCATCTGTAGGACAGGAAGAGGGGAGGTGGACAGGGCGGGGGATGGCGGTAAATGCTTTCAAGTTAAAACTTTGATTGCTTGATAAGGTTGGTCATGGGAATAACTGCCCACTTATAAGCTATATTGCATTTCCATTGGTTAGTCACCAGCAGGGGTACGGGACAGCAAAAACGGCCTGTTTCATCTTAATTCGTTTATTTAAACCCTTACTGTGCGAGTCTGTACAGTGCTCTCATAATAATGTTAACATATTAAATGCACTGGAACGCGGCACTTCAGAGGTCCTCAAATATAGTCATCAGATAAAAATATTAAGTGCGCACAATATCCCAGTACCCAGTATTGAAACATACTGTAATGCAGTCATTCTCAACCAGGGGTACATGTATAGTTACAAAAGCAACAATGATGGATTACTTAAGCATTACTGATGAGCCTGTGGTGAGACACAAAACAAAAAAGTTTGGGAAAGACTGAAGTAATGCACAATAAAGAAGTATGAAGAGGTTTATCTGTGTAGAAACAACAAAGGGGTGGGGGCTAAATCCACGACCTCGCTCTGTTCTCCTGCCGCTGTGTGCACACTGGGGTCCAAAGTCCCAGAAACGTCATAAGCCTGTAAGCAAATATACCAAACACATGACAAACCATACATTCTATTGTGAAAGAGTGCTTATTTCAATCTATCTCTCTCTCTCTCAAAGGTGAGAACAGCCTTATGAGGAGATTAGAATGTGGCCCGGCCCTCTGAAAGAGAATTCATCACTTAAAAACGCTGAAAACCTGACACACTTAGGTTGGAGCGCTGGCCCTAAATGAAGCTAATGAATCCTACATTTCCTCACACACCTGAACTTGTATTCCCTCTCGACTGGCATTGTATAAAAAAGGGAAGGCAGGGCAAAAACTAAACAGCCCAAGTTTCTGAACACTCCCTCTGATCAACCATTTATCATCCACCAGTAATTAACCCACTGCGTTTTTCTGTGCTCTTGGCGTTAAAAAGTAGTAAACAGATATTTAAATGTGCGAGAAAGATTTGCCAGAATGTGTAACCTGTATCTGAGGGGTATGTGAATCCGGATGAAAGAAAAGGAGGTTGAAAAAGATCCAAATGAATGACAGGAACAACACTCTATGAAACACAGCACCTCTGAGCAAAGGAAGGCGAGAAGAGGTGAAGGGGAGAGGAAGCGGAGGTTTAGCGTTTACATGGCAATAATTAAAAATATATATAGTGGAAAGAGAAAGAAACAGGTGATGTGTGCGAACTTGTGTGGTTTACTAAGATAGATATAGTCGGAGGACAAAATTTTCCCCAGAAATTAGTTAAATTTGACAAATATCAGAAACTTAAACAGTACCTTACAAAGCCCAATCTGAACACTGCTTTCTTCTTTATATCAAAGTTCTTTATATCATAAACGTTTTAACATTCAATTTCAGTTTTCTTTTGACTATGCTGATGTGCCGAGGCATTTCCTTTGTGCGTAAGCGTCTGTGTATGTACGTGTGTGTGCAGATCGCTTTGTGGCCGTGACAATGGGCCAGGGAACAGACGGTGAGAGTGTGTGTATGTCATCGGCGACTGCCGTAGACTGGCGGAGTGTGTCAGATCCAGCCTAAAATGACTAGCAGCTGGGGGTGACAGTTGTTTTAACAGCTGAGCTGACAGGATTAATTCAAATGCACTGAAATCAAAAAGTGGAGAACACCTGTTCAGTCTTCCAGCGGTCCCCACATCCAGGCAGGGGATCAGGCTCGGGCGTGCAGCCAGGCTAGAGCTCTCTCTCCTGGAAAAGTATGGTGGGTGCACCGCCACCATGGGACAGGAGAAGGGGCGTAGGGAGGGGAAAAAAATGAAAACAGTGGCGGAATAGGAAGGAGTCCAAGAGCAAAGGAAGGCAGAGAGAGACACACTTGAAGGGAAAGAGGGAGGACTGGGATCCGCCTAGCTTGTTTCTGAACATCTGGCTCAAATAAAAGGCCTATTTTCTGGCAGGCCGAAGGGTGCTGACCTAGGGCCGCTCAGCAGAGACAGATTGCTTCATTTCAAAGTGTGATGCCTAACCACAGGACTGCTGGGGTTAATTCTGAGCTTCCCCCTCATGTTCAAAGACCCCCTACCGGAGCTTCATTCACTCACTGGTGTCCACTACCGGCCTTCTGTCTCATACACTCAACACGAGGAAGTGGAGCATCTGTATGGAGTGTGTAGTATGTGATGGAGAGTCATTAATAGACTGTGTTGTGTTTACAGTCCCCAGGGGAAGATCTTAGTTTGTCATCACATTAATTTCGGCATGAAATGGCATTCACTTTATCTATTATCAAAATGCATGTTGATCTTATTTTGAATTATTCATCTGTGCATATCATTTTTTAGTTTTTTTTTTTTTTTTAATCAAAATGCCATAACTTGATCTTCCGATGCTGTATGCTGGTTTTCTCCAATCATTTATCCTGCTTAAACCCCCGCAGCTTTCTTACAATCAACTGCAAGAACTTTTGATGCATAGGACCATGTCCCCATCCTACATTTTTTCTCCATTTCACTTAAAAGGATGTATGTCACAATACTGATGATAAGATCTGTCGCTACTTCCGCTAGGTTGTGAATTTACTGCCTGAAACAGTCTACTCAAGCACAAAAAAGCAAATGCTTCTGGCTATGCAAGCTAGGTTGCACAATAGTTGAACGTTTTTGCAATTCACAATACAATGCAAATGCATTCTTAGCATCACCACCAGGGGTGCAATAGCGAGCAAGGTCGACTACTGTCAGGTGGAGCAACAGTTTGAAGAGAATTTTACTATGTTAGCCAAACTGTTAGCATTTATAGCTAGCTACCTGGACATAATGCATGATATTTAAAAAAAATATGCTGCTGAATCTTAAGATTTCATTGGTCATGTGCTATTTGCCTACACATACTAACTCCTAACCCTAACTTAAAACCTAAGTATAGCACTGGTAGTACATTCTGATATATAACTTTACTGTTTGTCGTGATCGGATCCATTCATATTTCTGAACTCTGAACTAAAGTCACTTTTCTTGACAAGTGACTGCGTGATTGAATTAACCAATGGAATTGGCTGGACATGGGATTTGTGCTTTGGGGTTTGGGAAAAACAATAACGCAAATATAACACTTCCAGTTTATAATAAAGTCATTTGATAAAGTCATTTGAAAGTAACTATCGCCTCCTTGAGCACTGCGCAAGTGTACACAACAGGACTGTGCGCTTGCAGTGTGTTAGCCAATGAAGTTTGCATACTTGTTTCTGGTCTAAAGTCAAACTTAAACAGAAAAATGTCCTGACAATCTGACTTCTGTGTGTTTACCTTTACCAAAGACTTTTGTGCGAGTGTGTGTTCGACATGTTGTATGCGGGTGAGCAAGTCTGTATGCAGCCTCTGACATTTGGCCTGTGCACATCCACTGTTTGTTCTAATCTACTCCAACTCAAGCAAATACACCTAAATCTGCTTTGTAATTTACTTTACATATCCCTTTTTAACCCTGTTGAGGCTCAAGTGAGTGTGTATATGTGTGTTAGAAAAGAAGTGAATGGATTTAGATTTAGATTTACAGGGGCGTGTAATGGATACGAGGAAGGGATTTGCAAGCCATGCGAAAGGCCTCTAACGCCACATCAAAATAACCAACAACCACTGACCCGCAATTACCCATAATGCAACAGCACGCCAGAGCCTAGCGGTTCAACCATACGCACATGCCTGCTATTGCCATATTTCCTCTTGCCTTGATTCCCTTTACAGAAATCACACACACACACAGTGTTTCAAAAAGCCACCAGTGCAATTGGGAAAAAGTGCTGTGATGGACATTCAGAAAGCTCTCCATCTACTAAAGCATGATCAAAGAGAGGGGTGAGTGATATTTTATAGAGCTCGCTCAGTTTTTAAAAGTTGCAATGAATATTCATGGGATATTGTATTCCATTATTTAGCATTAGCTTCAAAAATGCCAACACACACAAAATAAAATTAGCATGTTAATAGATATGGGTGTGCTCTGCAAATTAGCATAAGAATCACACAACTGCTCAACGTCTGAGAGCTTTATAGGTTTAACAACTAAACAAACGGTGAAGAACTCACTTTATTTGTGCGAACTGATTATTTTTTAAGGGGTCTGCCTCGCCGTACCGATTGTGTGTGCATTGGCATACAGAGAAGTTCTTAAACATCTCACGAAATCAGTCATCTTCTACAGATCTCCATAAGCGATATTCATATTATGCAATTCACAGGCACATCATTAAATCCAGCAAGGCAAACGGAGCTGCTAATATATGGATTCCTCATGTTCAGACCTTGCATTCAGCCATCACGGCTCAGGAGCATTTCCAATTCATGCACGTCAATGACGGCTGTGTGCAACTGTCCAAGTCTTGAGCCACAATGGTGTGGCTATGGAACAGTCAGCTCTATAATGGCCCTGCTATGGAGCCACAGTCTAATTCATGAACCTCCGGCTTTTGTGCTTTTCTTAATGCCACACCAGGAGGTCAATAACAAAACTTTAGACACACAATCACAATCGCACACACACACATAAGTAATGCACAAAGACGTCCATCTCAAAGTCTCTAATCCGATGCCCACACTTAAAGTAAAAAAAGACCACAGCGCTGTTATGCCAAAGGCTGTAAGTGTGTGTGTGTGTGTGTGTCCTTAGACAGCTTTTCCCATCCCGTAAGCGGCATTCAGCTCTAATATCACCCATCCAGTGAGAAGGCTCATCCCTATTGATTGTCTTGTGCAAGGCAGCAGAAGAATACAAACTGAAAGGCAGACCCAAACAATTCAATACAACTGACTTGAATGTGCCTTTCATACGCTGGAACAATAGCTCGCTCACAATAGGGCCCCGTTAACTCTAATGTGTTCAGCTGTTTTGCCAACCTCAAAGAAAAGTACACTGACTTGGATTCAGCCAGAGACAAATTAACAGGCATGCAATCGTCTCCTCGGAAAAAAAGGAGGCATCTTGTGCTTTTCTCAGTAAAGACTGACGGCGCTACTAAGAAAAATCTGTAGCGCTATAATGGCTGAGTTAGAATAGCTGGTGTTTTGTTGCACTAGATTCAGTAAAGAGAGATAAAAACTTTATTCAGAAGGCGTCTGTTTGTCTATCAGGTTGGATTGCATCATTTTTAAACAGATATGCCCAGAGGAAAGGTTTATTGCTCAAAGGTTGCTCTTTGAGAGCTCAGTTATCAACTTTGACTTAGATGTTTCTCCTAAAATTCTTTAGGAGACATAAAAATATTAGATAATTGTTGACAGAGTACTGAGGTATTATTGCATTTGTCATTTAGCTGTCAGAATTAGATTAGCCAACACTTATCAGGTATTAAAATTAAGTAAAAATAGAGCAAAAGAAAGTGAAAAATTAAAGGAAAACAGCTTTAGATTTATAGTGATTTATTAACTGATACATTTCTTCAGGTTACACCTCTGACAATCATCTCTCTCTTTTTGTTTTGTGTAGTTCTCCATTCTCTCTTTTTCTGTCTTCGGTCTCTAACTCAGCCCTCGTTTTTCAGAGCACGAGGGGAAGATAATGACAAACAACTCCAGTGAAAACCTTCCTCCTAATGTTAATTTATACATCTAACTAATTACTACCAAATGCTGGAAATTGCACATGGAAGTTGTTCTCTCCCACGCTCTGCCTCTTCGCTCACAGACTCTATCAGCGCTCGTAGCATGCCCTCCTTGCCTTCTATTTGCCTGAATTTGTCTTTATATGGCTGCATATGGAAGTCCTTTGGTAGTTTTTCTTGTTCGATCTGTTCGATCTTACTTGATGCAGCATCCTAAAAAAACTGCTAAAGAACCTAACTGTGCACAACTGTGTTTATGTGTATTTTCAAGCACATGTGTGTGTTTGGGGTCAAATTATAGTATGTGTGTGTGTGAGAAAACACTTCGCAGCAGCAGTCATATAGCGGATTAGCAGACCCTGGGGAGATTTAGACAGAGATGCACTGCTGAACTGCTTCAGAGCTCTTCTACCCCTTTCGTCTTCATGGAAGAGTGTATCCGCCCTTCTTATTCTCTCTCATTGAGGGGTATGAATGCGTGAGCCCTTGGCTAACAATGACAGAGCCTAAGTGCTGTCTTATAAAATGCCCCAGTGCCTCCAAACACCCCCCTCATGCACATCTCACAAAAGACGTACACTCGGTGAGAGAGTGTGTGCGGCGCAGCCTTGCTCTGATCTTAAAACACCATTTGACGTGCCCTACAGTTCAGTGTCATGCTATAAAACAGTGCAGTCGCACAACTTACAGCCCACTGTGCATTAAAAGCCACCTCCAGTCTGACCCCAGACCGGTGGAAGCAGCGTAAGATAATAGAGGCATCCGGGCAGCAGCTGACCTCAGGACGGGCTTTGAAGCTGGAGCATCCCACAGAGAGAGAAGCAAGGAGAGGGACTCAATTAGTCAAGTCTAAATTGAACCATCAATCTCGGCTCACTCCATGGCCATCCGGTGCGAGGGGGCCAGCACTCGTAAACAAGACCACGCGGTTACTTCAAGAGGGCTGTACGGCATCTGAGGTGGAGAACTTTAATGACAACTTTATGGGAAAAGAGAGGAGAGTTGAGTCTGATTTGTCTCATGTATGTGGAATATTATATGCATTAAGCAAACAACAACAAATAATGAAGAATAAATCAAAATCTAAATCTTCATTTCTAATACTGTAATCACCTGCGCTGTTACAAAAATATTAAAACCCTAAATAATATACATAATAATATAAATAATAATTTAAATAATTTCACGCTTGAACAAACAATAACACACAGAATTATGCCAAAATGCCCGTTTTGTCAAATATCCTCATAAGAGCAGTCTTAAATGAACTTAAAGAGTTGGGAGAAAATGAGATGTGTGTCAGATCTGCGTAATGTTCGGCAGCGGCAGGTCTTAAAGACACAGCCTGAAAAACCAGTTGCTGTGATGTCTGTCATTAATGTTAATCAAAAAACAAAGGTTACAGAGAAAATTGTAGCTTTAATAAGGATTAATCTATATTTAATTTATAATTTATGCTGTGAAGACTGTAAAGTGTTTGATAACTTTATGCTGTTAGACAGGTAGAAAGGCCACAGGTAAATATGACATTTATTATAATGGATTTATGTGAAGATTGTTTTAAGTTCACTTAAATTAAAAGTTATTTTTTAAATCCTAATAAATGTTAAAATTGATAGCTTTTAGTTATACTGTAATGTTGAATGTCTATAATTAATGTTTAAAAAAAAAAAAATCAATTTCATAGAGACATCAGTACCTGTATTAGTATAAGTGATACTGACCTTCATTCATAAAAAGATGCCATTAAACAAATTTTTAAAATATACTGTCTTTAAGTTGTTTTCTACATTAATTTGGAGTGTAACTGTGAAATTATTACAATGTAAAAATATTAAAAACCCCAATGTTTTTAATCACGATTAATTACAGAAAAAAAGTAAAATATGGTATATATTCTCTTCTCCCCATTGCAAAATAACGCAAAATGCAAAAGTTTTACAGCCATTAAATACTATTTATGACTGGAACATTTTTAGCAGGTATGGCAAAAATAACTTTATGGACTCTGGATGAGAGTTACTGATGAGAGGAATGATCTATTTTGTGTAAAATCACACAGGGTGGGGAGACTCAAAGAGAGGCACAGGAAGGTGAATGAGACCATTGTCTGTAAAGGGCTGTGTGACGTATGCTCAGCTTGAGAGTTGTGTGTGTGTGTAAGGTTCAGTGCTAAGGGAACCAAAGCTCGGCCCTGACCATGAATCAAGCTCAGCCCAGCGCCAAGGCTGACAAACACATACACTCGCGCACACACACACGCGTGGACACTCAGGAGACCCTGAACATCTGTGCCCCACATAACACAGACTGCCAAGCACTAGTGAGGACTACATCTCCACAGAGAGCTGGGGGGAGGAGGAGGAGCGTGATCATACCATCAAAGAAGAAAGCGTCTCAAAGATTTGGAGTAGTTCAAGATGAGGATGAAGTTCATTTGCAGTATAGCCGTCTGATTGCGGTCAGTCTTTAAGAGTGTGCTGTGTGTGGATGACACAGGAAGTGCTCTGTGAGTGTGTGTTTGCTGTCCAGACCCCTGAGAGAGACACTGTGCTGCTCCCTCTGAACCCCTGACAGCCCTCCTGCCCTCTTTCCATTACTAAAGCTAATAACACACACACACACTCCAGCACGCTGCTGCCTGACACACCACACACACATGCACGCTGCTGGAAACTGTTCTTGCTGCAGTTCTGAAATATATTGCTACACACATAGTGAGAGATGAGAAGAAGAGGCATGAAATGAAAAAGGTGACTAAATGACAGATCCCCCCTCCCTAGTTTTCACAAATGACAGACAGATATATCGGTCAGGCCTAATAATTGACCATATTGAGATGATGGTATCGCCTGATAACTGTGCCTGTCTGGCAATAGATAATGCACATGGCCTACCAACAAAAATGAATAAACACTTCTTGCACATCTGAATGAGTTAATACAGCAGAAAAACAACATTTTAGTCATAAATGCTTGAAAATGGTCTTTGAAAAGAAGTCTGAAACATTTTTATAGCGCTGATAAATGATTAATCGCGATTAATCGCATCCAAAATAAAAGTTTGTGTTTAGGTCATTGAAGAATAAGTTTTTTTAAAAGTGTAAAAAACAAACAAACAATGGAGATACAATTAATTTTGAAGTTTTATTAAGTGTTAACAATGAGATTATGTAGTTTTTATAATCAATGAACATTTTTGTCATTTTTTACAAGATGGACAAAATTTGTCACCAAAAAAGTCATTGGGTTTAACCAAAATTTCGGTTTTACCGAATGACACTTTTGGTTATACTGAATGATGATATTTTCAAACAATGCTAACAGGCTGATATCTAGCTAGCTAGCTAGTTAGCAAAAGGAAAATCAAACATTTTATATTTAGTACAAGTTTTTAAAATATTACAACATTTTCCATGTTCTATAGCGGTTGTACCAAATGACCTGATGTTTCGGGACATGCGTATGAGCAAGTGAAAACATGAATTTTTCAAATTGTTAAGAGAGAGTTAGTTACTTTGCTTCACAACCATGTGGTCCTTTGCAGGTGTCTGAATGATGTCCCATCCTGTCACAGGATACTGACCACATGACTTGAATGACAATGAAATAAATTTTTCTGGACATTCTTTTTCATAACAAAGCAACAATTTCTACACATAATTTTAATACCATTTTGCACTATGTTGATATATGATGTTATAAAAATCATGCCAGAATAAAAAATATATACATTAATTACATTTTAAGATATTTTAATCACAAATGAAATGGCTGTATTGGCCTTTGGATGGTTAAACCAAATGACCTTTTGACACTTCAAAATCTTTCAAATACCTTTATATGTAGCAAAATATAATTCAATAAAAGAGATCTAGTTGTACTACCTTACATACTTTGGATGACATATCTTTGTTTTTTATTATTAAGGCCTTCGGACAAAAAAAAAAAAAAAAAAAGACCCATCACGTCATTGACCCGTTTACATAATATATGTACTGTGTATATTTATTATGTATATAAAAATACACACACATGTATGTATATATTTAACAAAAATATATTATATTTATATATAGAATATGTATTTTTTTTTTTTTATTTGCAAGCTACAAAAGAGTGCTAAATATTTTCTTTTTAAAAAAAAAAAAAAAATATTGTGTGAAATAAATGTTCATTCATTTACAAATTTTGTTAATCTTATGTGTTGTATATTATATATTATAATATAATGATGATCATGAATGATCATATATTAATATTTATAATTATAATCATTATATATTAATATATGATGCCAGCCTGCTTTCTAGATACTGTATAAATCCATTTGGTTGACCAGTTGTTTTCCCACTTGTATACATCTGTGAATGTGTGCAGTAACAGGTAGATAGGGAAACTGCTTTAAGATGTGCAGTATCATTGAGGCCAGTCGATTAGGGACAGACTTGGACGCTCGTTTATAAAGGCCAAATGCTCTGCTCTTGGTCAAACACACACACACACACACACACAAAACCACACACACACACACACACACACACTCGCCTGACCCAGTATAAGTTTGGCTGGTATCTTGTCGTAACAAACGACTCAGCTTGGGCTGTTTATCTGAGGGGAAGTGGAGCAGCGAGGGGGGACAGGTGAGCAAACGGCTCGCTAACACGCTGACTAACACACTCCCGATTTCACACGGGGAGTGAGATGCATGCAGCCCCCTCTTCCTTTTCTCTTACTGTTTTCTGACCCATTTCCTTTTTACTTTCCCTTTACAAGCCAGCGCTACGTTTCCACCACACCGAGCGCGAGCGACCTTCGATGAATGTGCGTGTACATGCGAGCGTGTGATTGATCCGGCTAGAAGCAGCGTATGAGAATGAGAGGGAGGGTGGGAAGAGAGAGAGAGAGAAAGAGAAAGGTAATAATACAACCCTTTCATAATGATTAAAGCATTCATTAATTTTTCATCATAACCTGCCGTTTGCAGCTAATGGTCTTTGTGAGGTACACAAGCAAACAATGGACAGGCGAGTTGAAAAGGGATTTTTATCAGGCTATGAGAGCCCTGGCTCAATGCACTGCCCACCTCCCCCTCTTTATTTCTCTTTTCTTTTCTGCTTCTTTTTCTCTCTGTCCATGCTTCTTGAGGGACTGGGGCTTCTTTTGTTTGCACATTTCATTTGAACAGAAAGTAGAGAGATAATGCGCTACTGTAGTCTCCTGCTAATGGACTGCCTCTTTTACTTGCTTGCTTTTTCTCAAGAGTTCTATAAGCATCCTTCCTATATGTTTTCCTGGCCTCCTGCATACGACAGCTGTTGAATTTCGCGGCCAGACTCTTGGTTTGACCTTACGGCTTTCTCTAATGTAACTATTTTCTCTGACGTAACTATTAAAATCAAATGCAAATGAAGCAAAAACCTGCTTGGGTTTTTATAGAATAGAATGATATTCACACAAATGAGCAGAATCAGTGCCAGCAAAACTCCAACGCCTGTCATTTACGAAGTCTTACACATCCTTTCCTATTAAATGTTTTGTCTTTCATATACCAATATCATGTTTAAATCCATTCTGCAGATTTTTCCCCAAATCAGAGCTTAAAATAAAATATAATTTCCTCTAAAACTGCATACCTGAATGGAAGTCAGACCGTGGAGCAAAATCTAGTGTGACCTCAGTTTAAGACAAAGCATGGAGTAATTCAACAGTTGTAAGACAGAGAAAACAGAGCACTAAACCCTGCTGTATGTAAATACTACAGAGAAAGCTAAATCAGTGAATGCTAGCTTTGTTTGCCTGCATTCTTCACATGGTTGACAGCTTTAAGTAGCCTTCAGTGTGCACGGGTGAAGAAAACAATACTGTACATTCACATATCTATCTATCGATCAATCGATCAATCGACAGACCGACCAACCCATCCATTCATTCTTCAATCCGTCCAGTGTCAGTATGTTCACATGTTTATTTGCACACACATCGGCTAATTCACATAGGGAGCAGGTTCTGATTATTCATGAGGAACTGGCCTCTAATTACAGAGCGAGTGTGGTGTGATGTAAGAGACAGAGAGAGAGATCCTGTGGAAGGAGCTGAGAGCCGTTCTCTCAGTAATCAGTCTGAAATGAATATGCAAAGTGTGGCACACAATGGCTCCGAACAGCTGATCCCTGCCTGCTTAAACAAAGGCCTGACTTTATCAACAGCTCTCATTAAGCAGAATTTGTTAGTCAGGAATGAAGGACAGATAGATAGAAGAAAGAATGAGTGTGTGCGAGCGAGTGAGGGAGAGAAAGACAGAGATGCTCGCCATGAAATCCTTCACACTTTCAGTTGGTTTCACATTGTAATTTCATCACAATAAGACATACACGTGTGCCAATGTCCTTTGACTGTCTAATACAGTGAACTTTTTCCACCGATAGGGTGCCAGTGCTGATTTCGGAGCCGGTGCCCAATCTGGATCTATTCCATGTGCTTTTTCCCATACAGAAAAACTGGTTCTGGAGGGAAAAAATTGGCTTTGCAGTGACTCCTAAAACCTGCTGGTCTCCAACCAGGAAGTTTTCAGAACAACAAGTTAAAGCTACATAGCTCCCACTAATCAAAGAAACTCTCTACACTGGAAAAAAAAGTCTGATGTGGCAATGCTAAATGTCTTTAAATTAATTTAAATATTTAATTACATTTATTGCTATGAATTTATTTAAAAATACATTAAATAAATTAACTCAATGGCATCAAAAGTATTTATAAATGAATTGCAATTAATTTTTAAATAGATAAATAATAAAAAAAATAAAATAAAATAAATCTTTATAAAATAAATATTAAATCTTTAAATCAATCTTTCTTTCCATGGCACCAAAAGTAGCTTGTGATAAAGATGCTAAATTAAATGAGTTGGTGTTAATATATGTTCTCAAAATACGCAAATAATCACCACGTTATGCCGCGTTCATTAGTGGAGAGGTTATATTGTTGTTGTTCGACTCTCAAGACGTTGTAAACAAGGTGAGAATTGAGGCTTCAGGACAGCTTTTTTTGTGAGAACTTCACAATCGTGTGTCAAAACGTGTATTAAATTCTCCTTCACTCACCTTCTGGCTCATTCTTGATGAGTTCCTCCATCTTGCGCTGTTTGAGCGTGTCGACCACGTCGGCCAGGCTGCCCTTGCGTCTCTCCGGAGTGCCCAGAGCTGAAGCGGAGCTGGGTTCGCTCCCTGGCCGCATGGACCCCTCCTCCTGCTGCTGCTTACTGGGTGAGGTAGAAGAGTTGTGCTGGGGGTAGGGGCTCAGGGCCAGGCCTTTACAGCCATCCTGATCCTGACAAAGAGACAGAGAGAGAGAGACAGGGTGTTAAACAAAGCGATAAACGGGCCTTCCCTAATTATTTCGTCCTGTTCCTGAGTGTTGAGGCATGTTTAGATTTACTTTCATCCTCATCTGCCCATCTGTACTGTAGCAAGTCTCTCTCTCTCTCTGCCTCTGTCGGTCTGAAGTCTCTTTAGACAAAATCATTAGCTGCAAAAAGTTTCAGTCGTTTCACCATCACAGGAACTGTCTCTTCCTCTGAGAAAGGAAGTTTTTCTACTTTGAATCAGCTCCAAACACACAAGAACGTCCAAGTTTTTCAACCACATTTTTTCTTCTCTTCTTGACCAACATGACAGCTGCAATATCAATCACCATCGTCAATGTTTCATGCATTGATCTTCTGTCCAAATATATAACAGTTCCCATCTTATGGTTTCTTATGTAATGTGGCACAGAATTAGGCTTGTACACTATAATAAATGAAACTGTGCAGTTGTTGCTTTAAGGGGCTATTTCTACCCAATCTGGGCCATAAAGACGACTTAGGGATAACCTAATATAGTCGAATTAAATAACTTTTTGACTTGAATAAAACCAGTTCATGAAACAGATTTTGTTTACAAATTACAAAGCATTTTTACAGTGAAACTTTCATAAATGCAACAGCATAATGCTATAAACTGTATATACATACAATATAATTACATATAATTTATTTTTATCATTTTACTAATGTATGTATATGCACACATACTGTAAATTGGGTAAATGACAGATGTGGAGATTTATGATGAATTATCACACACACACACACACACCACGTTACTTTCACCGAGCTCCGGATCTCCTTTATAAAGTTTAATTACAAAACAAGTCAGGTATTTGGAGACAAGGTCAACAGTCCAAGTCCGTTAATCAGGGTTAATCTTTGGTTAATCCTCATCTATTATCTACCTTACCACCAGCGTGACTGACAGTAGCCTCAGCCAATCAGACAATAGCATAATCCCACTGACGTGTTTGGATCCAGTGACCAGATTTACACCTCAACAATCAACATCAGCTCCTCCGTGCCACCTGCATCAGTCATGCAAAGCGAAATATCATCAAACCAAACTCAGGTTCACAGGATTGATCAAGTTCTCCATGCAGGTCTATCACCCGCTTAGATTTTAATAATGACATCTGTTTTTAATCATTAACTCAGAGAGTGAACAGAGAGCAGCAGATGGTTCATTTGCTAGAGCTTAATGCAACGAGTTACACAAGACTTTCACAAGATACAGAACAGTGGCAAATACGTAGATATTAGGTAGAGTGATCTGATTGGGCCCTGTCAACAAAACAATTCATTCTATACAATTTTTATTAAATATGTTACTACTACTATTTAATTATAATGATACATTTTTATGTTGAGAAATTATAAAATGACTAAATGTTGTAAAATTATTCATTTTTTTGACATTTAACATCAGCCGATTGTATGATATTTATTTATTTATTTATTTTTTACATCAAATAATGTCAACAAAACTATCTATACAACAAGGAAAAAGTATAAATGCAATGGATACAAGTTTAATAATAATAATAGTAGTAGTAGTAGTAGTATTTATTTATTAATAATGTTTAATTAATTTCATTAACAATACTAGCAATTTATTAATTTGCTTTTTTAAACGTTTTCCCACATTTTTTTTATTTTTATGTTAATAAAATGATTAAATTACTAAATGTTGCCACTTAATTTCAGCTATTTATATGCTATTTATTTTTAATGACATTACCCACTTTCTTTTGCACTAAATAGACAAATAAACAAACACCATATTTAGATATATACAGTTGTCAACACTTCATATATCCAGTTATACTGAATATAATCACAGATTGACTCGTCACAATCCATCATCATCATGATGATAATAATAATTACTGTAGAACTAATTAAACTGAAACACTTTCACTCACTACGAACGCATAACGAGAGACATTTCACAATGATACTCATTCACAAACAGACTGATGACTGGCAGGCTTAAAAGATCTTAACAGGCTTTTAAGATGCACGGAAAACATGACAGCTTGCATACTGATTTCTTCCCGTTTCTGTAATCTGTCTGCAAAAAAGCATGTTTTTCCTGACACACCCCTTCGTTTCATCCCTCTCTTCCCCATCAGCTCCAGTCAGGCCAGTTGAACTGGGATTAAGAGACTTCTGTAGTCATAAATGACCAAAGAGGTGCGAGATCACCCCGTCATTCGCAAACAAAACTGTCAACTCGCTGTTAAAGAACTAACAGAGAAGAAAGATAGAAAGAAGAGGGGAGGACGAGAGCGAGAAAGCCAGGGAGAGAGTGGGAGCGAGTGGCAGAATGGCAGGCGTTTCTCTCTGCCTGCTTTAGTGTGGCATGCATCTTAAAACACGGTCACACCTGTCACTTCCAATCTATCTAATCCACTGCATACTTCAAACCGCAGCTTGCGTCTTTCTCCAGAGATGTCTAGAAAACAATTCGAAAAGAAGGTGATATGGCGTCGGAGGAAACTGTATTCCTTCGCTTTTTAAAGTCTTCGGCCGTGACACTAAGTCTCGGACAGATGAAGCATCATTCTTAAAGAGCTAATGGCTTATGTGTTGCTTTCTTTCCCCCCATCTTTAAATGGGTAACAGGTCTAGATATTCAGGTTAATACCCCTGTTTTGTCCTTCATCTCGTTGTGTGTGCGTTTGATTTTACGCCGCATATGAATAAGTGTGCAAAGCCTGTGCTTGTGAGTATGTATTTATATGCATTTCTGATGTGCCGTTCTGTGCGGTGTGGGCGGTTCTGCTTTTAGTTGTGCAGATGTCAATTCTTCGTGGAAAGGCTGAAACTGCGCCTCTCTCCACGACCCTCTCTTCATCCTTGAACCACGGCAGCATGGCGACAGAATTAAACAACTTTTGTCCTCTTAAGCTCATGTGTGACAGGAGCACATTTAAACACACTTCAACTCCTGCCAAAAAAGCAAAATGCCTTCTTTTCCCCCTCTAGTTTTTTCCTCTCGTCTTCTCCCTTCAGCATAGATGCCAGCATTCCTCCAAATGCCACCTCTTTTCTCCCTTCTTTTTTTAAATGTTTGTCCTTCCTGTACAGGATTCCAACCTGTTTCCCTCAGAGAATTTTTCTCATTCGTTCTCTCTTCCTAAATAAAGCATGCTTCCATATGCTAACTTAAATCCAGTTATTTTACAGGCACAGGTAGCGTCTAGCTAATGAGTCTAACTCAATACATGGCAGTGTGATTCCCTGGCTTGTGTTCACCACGCGCTAGGAAACTAACCTCTATGCTTGCTATCAGTTAAACTGTCAAGAGTCCCGCTGCTGAAACACACACGCTCGAGTTGGACATCTCTCCTCTCATGCGGTGCTGACGCCTCGTCTGTTGTCTTAAGCCCGTGTTGCTGATCTCTACCGTGTGTGCGCAATCCGCTCACCTCTAAACCTGGCTCAACCGAGCTATTGTCAGCCCTGATCCTGCCGTGAACACACACACACACACACACGGATGAAGATGCTTCATACAGTTTCAAAGACCTTACATTGTCTCATCCCTGTCCTTAAGGAATTGACATGTGATTATGCCATATAAAAAGGCTTTAATTATTAATTTGTATGAAACTTCAAATGTATATTGTCACATTTGTAGCTTTTATTTGTTTGAAAAAAAAAACAAAAAAACATGACAAATACAAGTCACTTGTGACACTGAAGCAGAAATTTCCTCATATATAATTTATATTTTTAGTTTAATTTTAGTAATTCATATAATTTTTACAAAAGCTATATATATATATATATATATGTGTGTGTGTGTGTGTGTGTGTGTGTGTGTGTGTGACCCTGGACCACAAAACCAGTCATAAGTCACAGGGGTATATTTGTAGGTTGTATGGTTTAAAATTATCGATTTTTCTTTTATGCCAAAAATCAATAGGATATTAAGTAAAGATTATGTTCCATGAAGATATTTTGTAAATTTCCTACCATAAATATTACACAAAAATTTATTTTTGTGAGTGGATATGCATTGCTAAGGACTTCATTTGGACAACTTTAAAGGCGATTTTCTCAGATTCCAGATTTTCAAATAGTCGTATCTCAGCCAAATATTGTCCTGTCAAACCATACATCAGTGGAAAGCTTATTTATTCAGCTTTCATATGATGTATAAATCTCTATTTTAAAAAAACTGACCCTTATGACTGGTTTTGTGGTCCAGGGTCATATATATATATAGTGAACTATAGTGAATAAACTGTATTAATGAATGAAATGTTCAAGGTGTCTGAATAAATTTTGGTTTGACTGTATGTATATATAATTAAATTAGCTTTTGATGGCGTTTTGGAAAACTGAAAAAGGATTAAATTGATTTTCTTTCTATATAAAATGTTAATTTTTACAAAAGCAATTTTTAAGAACACTGTACAAGAGTCTAGGCTGATGGGTATTTTGTTGTTTTTGACATTGAAAGGCTGAATTTGACGCATCTAAGTACAAATCTTAACGTGAAACACACATAGGGACACGTCTTCTCTTAATGCCTCTCCTCATTAACCGGACAAAAGGGAGAGTAATTAACACCTCGCTATTATCACCCGCGTGTAAAGCTCTTTCCACCTTTCAGTTTCAAAGCCTTCTACTTCCCGCCTGTAAAAAAAAACCTGGCAGGAGTTTACAGACCGCCGTGGATGCACACCACCACACCAACTTCTATTGAAGCAGGTTCCGTGTGCTGCAGCCCCGCTGACCCCATCGTCACAAACGCGCGTCTCTCTCTCTCTCCCTCTCAGGATGAAGAGGTCAGTGGAGTCTGAAGCGCGTGTGCGCCGCTGCCATGTTAATTTACAATGACAAGATAAAGCGGTAATCTTCCGCTGCGTGCTACCCAGGGACTCGCCGAGTCGATTTACACTTCCCTATCACTTTATACAATTGCCGTGACAAAGCCCCTCCGAGTCCCCACTCGTGTAAATCTCTCTCTCACTCAACACTTCTGCCAGTCAGCGCGGATCGGCTCAGGGAAACTTAATGTCTCACACATGCCAGCCTGCTTTCCCCAAAATCCGCCCGTGCTTGAGACGGATACGCTTTATTAATCCACATCAAATACAGTGCGCCTGCTTTTTCATGCCACGTCTGTCATGTCAGCGCGAGAGACAGAGACAGCAGTCTAGTCTTTCAGATAACACAACAATTACAACTACTGCACTGCAGCTGATACATAATTATTCACATTACGATTAATAAGAAAAACGATCAATTGTATACAATAAACATTTGTTTGCTTTCATCTGGAACTTTACTATTTGAATGACTAAACTGATACATTGCAGAGCCTGAATCTAAACATACTACACTACCAGAAAAATGTAAAAAACTAAATTTTTTGTTAATCAACAGGGCAGTACCCTCTTTGTGCCTCACATACCCCTTAAACTTTTAAAAATAAAGGTTCTTTATTGGCATCTGGTTCCATGGTGAGCCTTTAACATCCATGGAACCTTTCCAATGGACAAAAGGTTCTTTAATGTGGAAAAAGTTTCTTCAGATTATTAATATTCTTCACACTTTGAAAAAGAGAACTGTATACTGAAAGGTTCTTTGAGGAACCCAAAATGGTTCTATGGCATCGCTGCAACCCCCTCCCACCCCATTTTTAAAGTGTAAATGGTGCATATTATTACTTTAAAGTACTAATATGCACTCCCCTTTAAGGATAGATTAGGTAAGTGTTAAACCCACAAAAAAGGTACAGTTTTTGCAGATTTTTCCCCAAGTAGTAGTTTTACTGCAAGCGACTTTAAGAGAGAGAACTGACAGTCATAAACAAACACACCACTCTGCCAGTCGAGTGTGTAAAGTGAGAACGAAGGAAAGGCTCGAGTGAGAAAGCTTGAGGACTTTGGTTTATTATGGAAAACGATTCCAAAGCTGCAGAGTCCAGCGTGCCCTGTAATCACAGTTAATTGCAGAATTAGCTTACTGTTAAGTTCCTTAAGTACTGATTCATTGTTTTACAGCCAAATTGATTCCCAAAGCCTGTGGCGACACAAGTTTATCGAGAGAGAGAAAGAGATAGCGGAGTCGGGGGAAAGGTCATTGAGAGATACTACAGCTCAGGTGCGTGTTAACGTGAGGAAATGCGAGGGTTACAGGGTCCATCTCACTTATATTTCATCTTACGGCTTTAAACAAACAGCATCTGAATGTCTAATACAGTCTGTATCCTCCATGACTACATTGACCCATCATGAACTCACACTCCACAATGACAGATGAACAGTCAAGCATATGATTCATTTTGGCCACATTCAAAAAGACGACTTGTCTGGCTGCCTATGACATCATTGGAGCGTGACGGGCATTTCCACACCAAAAGTGTGAGTGAGTGAGAGAGAGAGAGACAATGGGAGGGACTCATCCTGAGACAAGTTATGTGGGAGAAATCAATCAAATGCATATTAATCAACTGGGAGGGGCTAATAGGGGCTTCATCCAATCGTAGTGTGAAAGGTGTGTGAGCGTATAGACGCCTCCTGGGGGGCGACTTACCATGTTCGCGTGTAGTGTTGGGGGGCTGTCGAGCAGTCGAGGAGATCGCGGAGACACTTTGCTGCAGTACGAACTCAGGGGCAAGTGAATGACAGCATGTCCGTCAACCTCTTCATCCTCCAATCGCTGTCTGCTTGTCGCCATGACTACCTCTCCATCTGTTCCCCCATATGGAGAGGCTGGTCGCTTGGAAGACATCCTGGAAAATTGAGAAAGGAAAAGTGACTGAGGCATTCAGGAAAGACATGGCAGAGACAGAGACGTGGCTGTTGTTTAATTGTAAGTGACATATACAGGAGCATTTCACGCACACACACCTGACACACACTACTCGCGTAATGACAGCCATCAACGCCATAGCTTTGTCCACATCCATCCCTCCATCAAAGAAACGTCCCACCTACACTATCACAGAGCCATTTACTGTAGCAGCACCACGCACAATGTGTTTAGCTAGCCTGTTTGATGTAAAGACTCGAGCGGCCCATTAAAGAAAAGTGCAGACGGCCCAGCGCACATCAAATATCATGTTAGCCAAGAACACAGACAGACAATGGTGTGTGTGTGTGTGTGTGTGAGCGTGTGTGCCACAGTAGATGTTAATGACAGTGTATATGGTGTTGACAATGCCAGAGAAAATAGGCCTTGATGACGGTCTGTGTTCCTCTGATACCGTCAGGAAGAAAAAGCATTTATTAAATGAACTCTCTCTCCCACAATGCATGGTGAGGAAAAATGAATATGCTCTCATAATAAGATTTCATCTGGCTTACGGCATTGCCTAAGTGCTTTCATAGACGCTTCTCAGCCTTGGGGCTAGTGTTACCATGACCCTGGGGAATAAGTACCACTCTTTTAAAGGAAAAAGACAGACAAGGATAAAGGGAGATGGAGAGAAGTACTTTTATTTGGCTTGTACTCTACAACTAAAAGAATTGGCAAACAAATTTTATTTGACTGCAGTGTCGTAGTAACTTTGATTTCCTCCATAAGCTATTTTATAAGCTATGGAAGCTATAAGTTATGGAAGCCCATTTCCACCTCATATATATATATATATATATATATATATATATATATATATATATATTAGATAGATATATATTAGATAGATATATGAACACACATATCACATAATTGTGATTTTATTTTCTGTAATTTAAACTTTATTTTTTTACAATGTGTCTTTATATCTCGCAATTTCGACTATTGCACATAAGTGCTACTTTATATCTCACAATTTGATTCTTTGTTTCTCTCACAATTGCAACTATGACTCATAATTGACTCATAACTTTATCTTACAATTGCGATTTTATATTTCTCAATGACTTTATATCTCATCATTATTTCTCATAACTGTGACTTAATATCTCACAATTGTGACTTTCTCACAAGTATGACTTCCCACAATTGTAACCTTTTTTCCTATTTTTTACAATGTGACTTTATATCTTATATATTTTATAACTGACTTTATAGCTCACTTTTATACCTTAAAAAGTTGTTTCTTATATTAAACTATCTCACATACTCATTTTATTTTATGCTCTGAGGTGGAAACTGAGACTTTCATATGTACAGTACTTGAAGACTTTCATAGGTACAGTTACTTTTTTCGCTCAAATATCCTTCACCAACTAGCATCTAAAGCCTCGGTACGGTCCAGTTTGTGTGTGCTGAACTGTATGGTATTCTCATAGACCTGGTCTGACTCAGACACCACATCTGGCGGAGCTCCTGAGTGCTGCTAAGGTTTCTCTTTCTCTCATTTAATGCTTATTTGGTTTAGATTAGCTGTAAAGACAAACATCATATAAAGTTTCTAACCGTCTGGACGGGATAAATAAGACTCACCTCAATCAAACCTATGGCTCACAGCTATGGAAATGATGAAGACATGCTTAAGACAGTCTTGACTGTAAAGGTGAGATTTAAATGATAAACTATGTTGCAGTGTCTGACATCAACTGCTCTTTCATAACAAATTCTGTAACACAGGTGGGTTATATGCACGAATGTGAGTATTAGAGACTATATCTGTGTTAATTTGGCTGTATGAATGTGAACGTGTGTGTGTGGGGTACCTTGGCTGTATGCTGGTTCACACTGGGGCAGTAAAAGCAGTCAGTGCAGCTGTATAAACTGCATTTGGGCCGTCAGAGCCTCACGGCCTGTCTGCCCCTCCACCAGCACTCTGTTTACTCTACCTCCAGACACTCACACACACTGAGCCCTTTTGTTTCACTCTGACACACACACCTCTGTGGCGCTCTCTCTAACACACCAACCCCCAATACACACATCAGGTCCAACAAAGACACACACACGACCCTCATCTAAACGTAGGCAATCGAGAAACGGTTCTTATTAGAACCAGCAAATTGCTTGTCACATCCAACTTGAACCGAGAACTGTTGTTTTACTAACAGTTTAGTTAAGGCTTGTGAGACTTAAATTAGAGCATTGAGTAGCTGGAAAGCTAGTAGGTACACATTCAGATCAGAGATTTGTAGTAAAAATACTTTACATAAAAAAAAGAATATTAAAATATGGTTTCAGAACCAGAATTTCTCATAATTTACCATTCCCAGTGCAATATTCTTTGGACAAATACTCAGGTGAGTGATATAAAAATAGCTTCGACATTCAATTTACAACTAATTCATAGCTGTTTCCTACTTGTGCGCACGTCTGCATCTCTTTTGCGCTCTTCCCTGTCTCACGCACTCTTCCTTTCGCCTCTCTCTTTCCTACTTCCTTGCCGGCCCACAGACAGAAGCTTTTCACAGCTCCTCTTGTGCAATAAAATGTCTATTTTCCTGCGAGCCTTTGAAGTATAATTACTATACAATTCCGCTCCCCGGGTGAGCAGGTTATAGCCACTATTTCATTTAAAGTTGGCAGACCTGTCATGGTGGAGAGTCTACATGAAACATTTAAAGCTTGTCGAGATGTTGGGATTAAAAAAGAGAGGGTTTTATTAAGCAGATAAATTGGCAGAAAAGCTGGTCTCCAAGGTCATAATTAGCAGCCATTAGCATAATTTCACTCCATCCTTCTGTGGTTCCAATAAAGACCGGCCTGCCAAACACACAGACCCTGTCCACTGACACACACACACACGCTAACACAACACAGACGCACAAAGAACAGTCTCTGAAGCTTCCTTGCAGGCTAGTCATGTCTGCTTAATTTGCATTGTAAACTTTAACAGCAGTCTTCGCTCATTATCTGGTGGATTAATAACTTTATTGCCATTCATTTTCACAAGGCTAAGAATTATGTTATTCATAAACAGCAGTGAATATCAAAGCCGAACATGCTGATACGGGTGAGGTGACTAAACACATACAGTACTTGTGTAGAAACACAAATGATGTCCGTATAATCTCCAAACACCAGTCATATTCAGTTCAGGGTGTATTATCAAAGAAAATGCCACCACTTTTTCATATTTCATGAACTTTAGCATTTGCACACAGTCCCGTTGCAGTTGAACTGCAGGTCTAGAGGCTAACTTTCATGGCTAATCGTTAAAAGCTAATGGCCGCCCCACCGGTGTGCCGCTCGACCCCCTCCCGCCGGCTGCGTACGCTAAGCCCAGATTAAAGGCACACTTCCCCTATGAGCTTAGACGCAGATTGAGCGCTCTTCTAAGTCCCTCTCATATCACATGTACATTTCTCCACAGACGCTAATCGTCCAAAATACAGGGTCCATTAAACAGCGGAGTGGAGCTGCACTTTAAATACTGAATCTAGGAGCTTTACCTAATCACCATCAGCAGTGGTTAACACTCCAGAAGTGCCTCTAATGACAGGACATAATTTAGAGGCTAAACGTGTCACATACGCACACACTCGGATGTGCGTGGCCCACAGAAAAACTTGTTCGATGATGCTTTGCGGATGTCGCATACATGCCTACGAAAAAAAGCATTCAGATATACAGAGAATAGTTAAAAAAAAATGATAGACACCTACTGTTGTTTTTATAAAAATACTATTAATGCTAACTGTATTTGAATATCTTCAAATAAATGAAATATTATATACATATATTTTTTCCCAAAATGTTTATCACTAAAGATTAAGAGAAGGGAAGTTGTCAGATTTAGCTCAATTGTGGCGGCATTTATATCTTCCAAGTAAATCAACACAAACACTGCCTTATTTGTAAAAAAACCCCTTTTTTTTTCTTAAAAATTTTTTATTATGAGGCATTATACTTGCTTTAAAAAGAAATCAAATAAAAACATCATTACACCAGGTGAAGGTAAATTCCTGTGTAATATGATTATTTGATTAGGGAGGTCAGCTCTTCTTTGTTATCAGACTGTGGGAATGAAACAAAGTGTGTCCAAAAGTTCAGACAATCAGCCCGTTCAGCACAGATAACAACAGCGATGCCTTCGGTAGGAAACTGAGAATACCTCACAATCCACTCAGATGTTAGGAGATGTGCTCATCCCTCTCTTTACTCTTTATCTTCTGCTCCCAGGACGATAAAGTCGCAGATAGTCCCGTCAGGACGTTCCCCTTTACACAATCAACCATTTGTGCCTAACTCTTTCTGTTTTGAACAGTCTTAAGTATATTACTTTACAGCTATTTATAGCTCTCTCAATTTTTCTCTCTGTGGGAATGGAGCGGCCGGCAGCAGGGCGGAAGCGAAGAGCGAGTGAAAAGAGAGCGACTCCGCTGAAGTAAATTCATCCGTAGTGCAAACTTGTGAGGGCTCATCATCATTCACGTTGTAATCACTAATCACAGTGTTCGCCACTGCTGTGAGGGCACTTGGATTTTCTGCAGGTTAATTTGCCAGATCATCATCTAAAGATTACATTTCCACTCTTCAATGAGTAAAAAATAAGAAAAAAGAAACAACGTTAATACAACAATAATAAAAAAGGAAAAGAAACAACGTTAAAACAACATCTCAGTGACAGTAAAGTGCTAAAAAGACACTCACCTGAACTAACATCAGAAAAAATATGCTAATAGGATCTTGAGTTTGACTTTATTAGAGATTTACACATCACAAATCTATCACAAAAAACTTTTTTCTTTTGTTTACAACGTTTTTAAGATAGCTGATGGCTAGCTAACTGTGCTAACAAAGATTGTCAAAAAAAAATAATCACCCTTAAAGTCACTGAATAATCATTTCACACATGCGTACGTGTCTCTACATACACTCATTATTCACACACGTACTCAGGGAAAACACAAAGCCGCCTCTGTTTTCCCCTCTGACGCGAGGGCTCCAGGGCCACCCCAATTTCCTGTCCAGCGTCGCCACAAAAGAACACAGAGCCTAATGTCACTGTCAGCCATTACTGTTTAGGCATGGAGGTGAAGTCACACACACACACACACAATCAAAAGTCATATGAGCAAAGCAAAAACAACCCGTTTGCACGCACAAACGCATAATAGGCAATGGTGAGCGTTTGCCGCTGGGTGGACACAAGGCACCAGTGAGCGCATCGTGCCCACAGCGCCAAGGCAACTGCTGCATCAACACACATATACAGGGGGGTTGCCAGTATTTTAGTCATCACTTCATCTGTCTGCATAGTTTCCTGTCATCTCTCGTCTCTAATTATTTATTTCTCTGGACTGACTCATGTTTTCACTGACATTTTACACACACAAACTTCTATGAAAACTTTCTCAGCCTCTGCTTGTCTTCTTTTAGTGCGTGTAAGGGTCTATGAACCCGTCAAATGTTTATCCACGCATCGTGATTTGCTCCCAGAAGCCCCGGCTGCTGTGTAAACGTGTGCTGCTATAATTTACTCTATTCATATAGGACTGTACAACAGTAACTGGGTCTAAAAGACATATACAACATCCTTCCACCCAGACTCCTCCTTTACCTGCACGTACAGAGCTGTTATTATACAGCTTGAGGGATCGGATACAAAAGAAAGCATTTAGCTAAGCAGTCCATTGATGTTTATTATCCTTCCCATGATGCAATTGTCTGGGCCCTCACCTCTGACCTGTTGTCTTACGGTTTCTGTGTTATTATCCCCTCGGTCTTGATAAATAAGACTTTAACCTAAACGGCAAAACTCAGTTCCCCTCTATCTCACAGGATGTCTCGACGGTCAGCTGATCGCACAGGGGAGGTCTGGGAAGACTTCTGAAGGGGGGAGGAGGAAACACTTCAGCATTCTTCTCTGCTGACCCTCCTTTTTTTCATGGAGACACGGTTATCAAGCCGCTGCGAGAGCTCATAACACGGACTACACAATGGAGCCAGTCTGCAATGAATGACCCAGAGAGAAGATCCAGAACCAACATCAATCAGACAGAACACACACACGCACAGGCACACACACACACACACACACACACACACACACACACACACACACACACAGGGTTTTCATGTTTTTTGGGGACATTCCGTAGACAATGATTTTTATACAAACTGTATATTCTATCCCCTAACCCTAAAGCTACCGATCACAGAAAAATTTCTGCATTTTTAGATTTCCAAAAAACATCACTTGGTATGATTTATAGGCGGTTTTCCTCATGGGGACCAAAAAATTTCCCCACAAGGACAAGGATTTTGGATATTGCCATCTTTGTGGGGACATTTTGTCCCCATAATGTAGGGTTTACCTGAACCACACTCACACACATACACAAAACCTAAATTAGGGACATAACATAGATTTTTAAATAAAACGAATTATAATTGCTATAGATGAACCCACATCTTAACTCTAACATCCTAAAATAAAACTTTCAGCATTGTAGGAAAAAAAAAAAAAAAAAAAATTTACTTAATCATTTTTCCAAATGAGGACATCCTTAAATGTCCCCAACGGGAGTTTTCGTTGTTTGGGGACAAATTTGTATCCAAACTATAGCTAAGTACATATACACGCGTTTGTGTTTCTGTCACTATAGAGACTTTCCATGGACTTCTATTATTTTTCTAAGCTAAATATATTTTATGTCCCAAGAAACCTTTCCAAATTAAGACATTATTTAGTATGTTTTCCTCAAGGGGACTGGCTGGTCCCCACAATAGACAGTTAGTCCCCTTAATATATAGTAATACAGTCTTAACATAGTCCTTCAACCACAGACTTGCTAATTATAAATAGTATTGATAAACTTTGACCTAAACACATTATTTACCTTTTATATTTTTTTTTTTTTACAAAACACATTATTTATGATTTTTTAATAAATTACTATAGTTCTCCAAATGTCCCCAAAGAAAGGTTTTGTCAGATTTAGCCTGCTTTTATGGACAATTTTGTCTCTATACCAAAGTAAATACACACACTCTTTTAACTAGATACTTTGTGTATTCTACAAAGCAGCTTGCTTGCTATAATACGTGTTAAAGTGACAGAGGTAAAGGCAGGCTGGTGGTTTAATCTGATTTATCTTCCACACGAAGGAATCAAAAATGGGAGTGCATCAGCCACATGTCACCAGCAAGTTCAATCACACACGCTTAGTGGTGAACGAACCCTCAGTATTTTCTGTGTATATTTACCAGGAACAATTGACTGACCCAGAGACAGACAGAGAGAGAGAGAGAGTGAGAGATGTAACACAACCATCCATTAAAGGAGGGAGACAAATGGAGAAGTGTTAAAGTCCCCTTTCCCCCTCCCTCACTTTTACTCGCTGTCTCTCTCTCTCTTGGAGGAATGTGACAGTTTGGCCATAGAATATCCTCTGTGCTACTCTAATAAAACTAAACTTACCCAAACCAATACACCAAATAATAATAATATTAATAATACATTTAATATAATATATTTAAGGTACAGCAATATTTCCTAGAATTATATATACGATTATTTATATTACAGATAACTTGTACTTAATAACTTAAAACACTTAATAATCCTGTATTTTTAGATGTCAAATATATAAAATAAACAATATCAAACAGGACATATTCTTAATGAATAACTGTCCATCATCTTACTCTTAATATAATATATCTTATTACAACTTTTTTTTTTTTTTACAAAACTTCTTACATTTTAAATTGCACTAGTTTTCAAATGAAAACAATTAAATTTAGGTTCACCTTTTTAATTTAATTAAGCATTCATAAGACAAAATCAAGCAAATACTTTTAGTGTTCTTGGATGTCAACATACGAACAACAATTATAAATCACAACCATAAAATATCACGATTTCCTCCTTTCTGTCTTATAATATTTTCTCATATATTTTTTTTCTGCACAAATTGAAAATTAAACCAAGACTTGCAGTGTTTCAGAAACAGTCAGCATCAGAACAGAAGAGAGACGCACACACAGCCACACATACACTCTACACGGACAAACGCAGCGCTTTCGCTCCCGTCCACACACACACACACTCACACATACACACACTCAGTCTCATGCTCTTTAACCACTGACAGCCAGCATTACTGGAAAGTAGAGTTTAACCATCCTTTTCTTCTAAGTCATTGTAATCCCTGCATTTATCACTATACATTCTGCTTTCCTATGTAATCCTTTAAATGTATAATTCCTCATAGTTGTTGTTATCTTTTTCTGCCCCCTCCTCATCCTCCCCCCGGAGAGAGCGTGATGATTTATTAAAAACACATTTTCCTGACGTATAAATGTGTTCTTAATTCAGGGATAAAACCCCAGAGTTTATCGCTGAACAAAAGATTAGTTTCATCTGGTAAAACAGTGCAGTGCTCTAATGCAATAAAAAAAAAAAAAATGTGTGTGTGTGTGTGTGTTGGGGGGTGAAGCTCGCATTAAAACTGAGTATTATGGATAATCTTCCCTATGGAGCTTTAAAGTCAAACCTTCTTTATTCGGCAGCAAAGCCACTTTTGTTGACATATTAAAGTAGGTGAGAACATTTCCCACCTCGGACCACCACAACAGAAGGCCAATGCAGACATCTGGCCACAATAAAACACCAAAACAACACAGAGATTAAAACAACAAGGACAAATGGGAGGCTTTGCAAAGCAAGAAAGTTGTACAAAAGAACGTGTACAAAAACACCCTGTCTTTTGGTTGCCAAGTGTGTTACACAGAAGTGCAACATGAGCAAAAAAAAGAGAGGTTGTTCCAGGGAAACACTGACGGAGATCACCGATCCTTATCAAACACCATCTAACACACACACACACACACACACACGCACACGTATATAAATATAAAGGGAGTTAGACATATAGTGTACAAACACATGCAGACAGAGCTTGTAACCTGTTAGACCAGACACTAGAAACATTTACAACTTAGTTTCAAAGTGGGATATGGACAAGACCAGCGTTCCATGCTCACAGAGTGCATCTAGAAAACACACACATCTTGCAGTCACATTGAACTTTCTTCTCTTTTCTAAAACCGCAGACACATTCACACACAGCCAGCCCTAAACATGCCTCAGAAACTAATAAAGTAGCCTGTTTCCTAGACAAACACAGACACACACACTTTCTTTTGCTTATCTGTCGCTCGCTGTCTCCTCCCGGCACGGCTTGGAAAAGTGAATGTCTCGTGCGTGAGTGTGTGAACGTACCTGTTAAACTCCTGAGGAAGCTCAGGCTCAGTAAGCATGCTGAAACAAGGGGTCTGAGATGCAGGAGTCCTTCCACGACAACATACGCGTCCAACACCCAGGGACCTCCGAGAACACACACACACATACACGCTGCCTGGTGCTCCTCTAACCTCTCGCAAAACCAAAGACTGTTTCTGTTTCTCTCTGCTGCACACACACTCTCACACGCTGAACCTCGCACTCCCTCCCCTCTCTCTCTCTCTCTCTCTCTCTCTCTCTCTCTCTCTCTCTCTCTCCACCCCTCTTCTATGGCTCTAAGCTGTTAGATCGCCTCTTAAAGGGCCAGAGCATGACATGGTGTAGCGTGGAGCGCAGCTTCACAATCACACATACAGACACACGCACACACACGCAGCAGCACTGCCCCCTTCCTTCAGCCACAGTGTCCCTCTGTTGTGCTTCTGATCAAATGCACACACTTATGATCAAACGCATACAGACACACATATTTTGCTTATCTAAATAGGGCTGTGCAATATCATAGGCTTCTATTGTTTTTTTTATAAAATAATATTAATTACTACACTCTTACCCTAAGCGTAAAAGGAAAATTTTTCAGTTTTAGAATAATAATAATAATAATAAAAAAAAAAGGGTATATGTATTTGACACATTTTTAGTCATTTTCTATTTTAGGACGTCCTCAGATGTCTGCAAACTAAGGTTTGCAAAATTACCCAACATTTTTGGGCTGTTTTGTCTTAAAACTAAACAAAAATGTTAAAAAATGTTCTGGCAAATGGAGATGAATGACAAAAAGTTGCCCATTTTACCTGAATTCACCCTCAATGCAGAGCTTAAGCACATACAAACACATCTGAGTTTAAGCGAGCTGTATGCTTTGGTTTTCATAGTGTAACTAACACACTGCCCCTGTCACTCTTTATTACAGAGAAAGAGAGAGCTATACGGAGGGAGAGAGAAGGAGCTATTCTTCTAAACGGAGGAAAGCACGTCTGACAGATTGAAATACAGCAGCTAGACTTTAACGCTGAACTTTAAACAGTGTCAGTCTTTCTCAACCTCCTCACACACACACTGCAGTCCGCCTTCTGAACATACTGCAGACACATTTAGTGTATATCTCTGAAGTTGCACACACATACATGCAGGAAATATCTTATTTCCTTTATGTCTCCTGCAGTAACTGTAATATTTACAGCAAAAATGTCTTTGCATTGGTATTTAATTTATGATAAGAATGAAAAAATATTGTGTAATGTTTGGTAGGTAATCCAATTTACTGAGTAAGTTAGTGAACTTAGAATAGCACTGTGCCTTGGCCTCTCCAGCACACACTGTAATAATGTTGTTAGGGCATTGTGGTAACATTATTTGTGCATTTTCCTGTTGATCACTGAGGAAATTGTTAGCAGCATGACAATGTTCAAAGCATACACCAACCCAGCCTGACCCCTGCTAAGACTGTATGCTTGCAGAACGGCCCTGATACGTACAAATAACGTATCAGGTTTTGTGTGCATACATACATACATACATACATACATATGTATATGAAAATCTTTACTCAATTCCCCCTTCAGTGTAAGTCTGTGGGAATAAGTCTGTGCCAGATAATTGCCAAACATGCAGAAATCATCTGATTGTTTAGAAACATAACAGCACAATTCTAGTCACAATTTCATATATGTTCATAGCACGAACTTTGCTGGACAACATTGGCAAAATTTAATACTAGGGGTCAAAGGTTTGTTTAAATCCCTATAACTTCATGTATGAGCAATATAGTAATAGTGTTACTTGCTTTAGAAAGCACTAATACAAAGTGGTGACAGAAGACAGGATACTGTAGAGATGTTTCAAAGGGAAAAGAACGTAGAGAATAAAATGCACACACATACATATATACACACCAGCACAAGCGGCAAATTAATTAGCTTCTCTCAGGTAGCAATTATCTGTAGTTAAACATTTTAACGATCTTTCGAGTCAAGGCTGCAAGGTGATGGAGAAATAGATGAAAATAAAAAAAAAGAGTTGAAATAACATCAACAACAGCCAGTGAGACAAAGACGGAGAGCAGAAAATCCATCAGAACAGGAATAAAGAGCAGTTCCAAACAGTTTCATCCACTTTAAAAGCTGCTATTGATGAAGATGGCTTTTTAAGAGAACGAGAGCGTGAATGGAGAAGGCAGGTGCTTTCAAGGTTCAAACTCTCCAGATGGGCTGATTCGTTCAATTCCGACAAATCTACAAACTTCACTTTTCTAACCATAGGCTTTTATGTGAGAATTAAACTGCACCGCACACATATGTTCACGCAGGTATTTGCATACATGCAAAAAAAAAAATGTAAAGAAACATACATGCATGTGTGCTCGGTCTTTATCTGTTTATCTCCACAAATACGTGCATCCAGCACACGCACATATGCAAACACACAATAGGTCCCTTCAGCAGATGTGTAGTGTCCAAGCCCCCTCACAGCTGTGCTGCATTAGAGGCCCCAAGTAGTGAGGGTCTGACACAGACAGGCAGTAAACAATTCCCTCACACACACACACACACACACACGTTTCCATGTTTTATGGGGACATTCCATAGACAATGATTTTTATACTGTATATTCTATCCCCCTACATTAACTCTACCTCTAACCCTACCCATCACAGAAAACTTTCTACATTTTTAGATTAGATTTTCACAACACCTCATTAGTATGATTATAAGCATTTTTCCTCATGGGGACTAAAAAAAAGTTCCCAATAAGGTCAACATTTACTGGTATTACTATCTTTGTGAGGACAACTGGTCCCCATAAAGTATGGAATACCAGGTACACATACACCGCTAGAATTCAGTTATTACCCCCTAAGAGGCTAAATCAGTAAAGTTCTTCGGCTAAAGCCCAACAGTATTTATATCCTTCACAAAACCAAACAGATCAAAATAATGTGCTTCAAAATCTGATATTTTTGCACCTTATTTACATAACCTCATTGTTCCAAACTCATATCCTCCTGAGACCCAGGAAAAAAAGTTTTGTGAATTTAGTTTTTCTTTTTTTATTGTCATTACATTGCTTGAAGCATAAGTAACAAATGGGGGGGGGGGGGAATCTTGAAAAAAGCTATTTTATTCATGTTATACAATGTCCACTGTAGTTGACTTCGTTTTTCAAAAAACAAACAAGGCATGAATAGACATGTATAGGCAAAAACATTTTTTTTTTTCCATTCACCAATCAATTTTTAGGTTTCAGGATTTTCTTTAACCAAACATTGTATAAAGATGATTCTCAACTATGTTATGAAAGATAGATAAAAAAAAAAATTAAAAAAAAGTGTAATAATTGGCAACATTTTCATAGTAATATTGATCATTTCTTTCCCTATTCACTTGTTGTGTCTCCCAAAATATCTGATTTACATGGTCCTGGTGTCCACTACAGTGGACGTATAAAAATTGATGTCCTGTTTCATAAGAGAAAGACATATTCTGATTTGAAACCTCATAACATTTTCCTGAGATGTTGATTTATGACAAACAATTTGAAAATTAGTCAGATTTAAATGATAATTACAAAATATTATCATATTTCCATAAGAGTGCTAAATTTGATCATTTATTCAATGTCAGTCATATTTAAAGACCAAGTTGTCACTGTGAAACTTCCAAATATTTGGTATCTCTGAAAAACCCTGAATCTGGTCTTTACAGAAGATATTCGCTAATAAATAACGTCCACTACAGTCAACAAAAGTCTATGCTTGGGTCTCAGGAGGATATAACTATTTCCTCCATGAAAAACAAAAGAAGATATTTTGAAAAATGTGCAGGTCACTTTTTTTTCATATAATAAAAATGAATAGGGACTGAATTGGTAATTGACACAAAATCATAATAAAAGTGATTTATATGATGTGTCAGCAATTTTTTAAGTCTTCTGAAATCATATGACACCTTTGGTTACTGAGAATATTGGCATCCACCCAATTCGCACTGAATTGTTCTTTTGAGTAGGTTCTTTCAATAAATTACTTCATCCTGTCTAACTGATTCATTCACAAATTGGATATTACTACTTTAATAGAATGAAGCCAGTGAAAAGCCTACAATAAAACTTCTGTGATCGGCTTGTCATATGGATCACTTATGATATGTTTTATGATTATTTTGAGCTTGAAAACTTCAGTCCCCATTCACTTTCAAAGTATGGAAAAGAGTGAGCAGCACGTTCGTAAACATTTCTCCTTTTGTGTTCCACAGAAAAAGTAAAGTCACGCAGGTTTGGAATGACATGAGGGTGAGTAAATGATGACAGCATTTTAATTTTAACCCTTTCTGGATCACTACGATTGCCCATCTCTCATTCGGTTCCTTTCTTTCTCCCTTTGGCTTGTGTGAAGCGTGTGACAAGGTTGTGAAGTGCGTTTATCTGGACTGAGAGAGAGGAAATCTCTGTCTGATGGCTGAGTGGCAGACGAGAGAAGCCATTAAGATAGAGTCCTTATCTTCCCTCCTCAGCAGAAGACCGGCTTTACACATACACACACTGAAAAATCTGTCTGTTGTCCTCTGCTGCTGTCAGTCATCTTGCAATGGTAAATATCAACATATCACAAAATACACAACAACTGCTTTTACATGTTTTGCAGTTTTACTTGTCTGTAAGGCACTCTGGGGTTGTAATGACTGTTTTTCTCTGTTTTACCCACTAGGCTGTCTATATTGCCTGTTTGTAGTCAATATACCCACTACATTTGTACCCACCAACCAGATGCACAGATTTGTGTTACACAACAACAACAACAACAACAACAATAAATGTATGGGTTTAAACCAACATGAGGGTGAAAAAATAATAACAGAACTTTCAATTTTAGGTGAAATATCCCTTTTTCTTCAACTCGGGTCCACAAAAAATCTATATTCCATTTTATTTAAACTGCCATTGAAAAGTTTGGGGTCAATTTTAAGATTTTAAATGAAAAGAGTAGAGGAGAAAGAAATGTAGCTTTAGTAGTAGTTTTTTTTTTTGTTTTTTTTTTTAAAGAAGTCTCTTATGCTCATGAAGGCTGCATTTATTTAATAAAACCAACAATATTGTGAAATATTATTACAAATTAAGTATTAAATATATTTTAATATCTTAATTTTCGGCAGCTGTGAATCCAATATTTAGTGTCACATGATCCTTCAGAAATCATTCTAATAGGCTGATTCCGTACCCAAGACACATTTCTTATATCAGTGTTGAAAACGGTTGTGCTGTGTAAGATTTTTGTGGAAACCATGACACAATAGAAAAGTTTAAAAGAACCGAATTTATTTGAAAAAGAAACCTTTTGTAATGCTATACATGTCTTTACTGCCACTTTTTGATCTGTTCACACATTAAAAAATTATTTTCATGATTTATCAACATTTTTTTCTTTTGTCAAATCAACTTAGATAATGTTGTTCAGATAACATATTTTGAGTTTCTGTTGATTAAACCAGTCGCCTTCATTGTATTAACTCAAATTTTTAATTTCAATGAACTCAAAATTTTAAGGCAACCAGATAACTTACATTACGTTAAACCGACAATTCTTTTTACAGAACATAATAATGTTGATGTTATAAATGAAAGTTTATTAATGAAATTTACCTTTTTAACATTGATCCCTGGTTTGGATGGGAGTCTCTGGGTCTGTTAGGGTTAAAACTCCCTGCTTTATTTGCAACGACACATTCTGACACACTGTTTTGTAGTGTCCAATTCCTGATACACAAATACATGAATGTACAGGGCGGGCATGAATATTAACACAACCGAACATTTGCTCTCTCTGAAAGTCCAGTGAGATGTGCGTCTTTTGAAGCTCTCAGTAGGGGAAGAAAACTCACAACCTGGAGGGTAAAATTACGCTTCATTTCACTTTCAAAGAGACATACAACCTCACACGACTCAGGTGCTACAAAATGCATTACAACGAAGACAACACTACAACCATGAACCGACAGTCAAGAACCAGTTTACTGGATTACAGGTACTCACAAGACAGTTGTTGTGTTTCACTTCGCATAACAAGGCTGAAACAAGCTCTATAACAGACTAAACTACTTTGCAGCACCAGGCTTCGGAAAGAATAGTGTGAATGAAAGAGAGAGAGAAGAGAGGAAAGAAACACCAAGTGTCTTCGCGCCATTAGAGCCACGATGGAGCACTGCATGAGCTCAAATAATGACGAACGATAATGCCCCTCTGGAACCCATCCATCCATCCTTTCTCTCAATCCCTTCATCCGTACCTCACTCTGTTCATCTACTCATTCATCTACTTTTTCTATCACTAAACTGCTGTGTTAGACTCAACCTACTTTCTTTTTGAAAGAAATTAATACTTTTATTTAGCAAGGATACATTAAATTGACAGTAAAGACATTTATAACATTACAAAAGATTTCCATTTCAAATAAATGCTGTTCTTTTGAACTTTCTATTCATCGAAGAATCCTAAAAAAATATATATTATGGTTTTCACAAAAATATTAAGCAGCACAGCTGTTTTCAACAATGATAATAAGAAATGTTCACCAAATTTGCATATTATTTTAAATTGTAATAATATTTCCAAACATAAATACAAAGTTCTGTCATGAAACTCTAGATGGCGCAGGCTAATAGGTCCTTTAACGCAACCTGCTCGTAATCGCATTGTTATTTGTAAAGGGCACAGCTGATGTCTCTTACCGCATGCTGCTATATATGTCATCCATCTCCATCTAATCATTCTTTTTGTTTTCGCTCTTCTAATGGTTTTCAGCTTTCTCTTTCTGCAAATTGTATGGTTGTATGGTGTATAGTGATATGACCCAGCACCCAAAATACTATCAAAACACTCCAACGCGAACTCTCTTCGTGAACATTCTTCGCGAAAGATGGAAAAAAAGATGCACATGAAACAAAAACCTTGAAAAAATGATATATCCGACCCCGCCAAATCACAGAGATGCCGATTCGCATGGGATTAACAATAGCAGTAACCTACAGCAGCAGCAGCATAGCAGATCTATTCCACCAAGACCAGACATATCAACATTGTCATACCCATTACCATGCCGAACACTCCGAGAGTTGTCATGACAGAACTGTTTTTACTGAATTTTTGATCAAACAAATGCATCATTGGTGAGCATAAGAGACAGAAAAAAAGTCACATTGGGGAACTTCATATTTCTTTCTCTTTTCTCATTTCCCAACAAACACATGAAGCTTATTATTGCTTAAGCAAAGTTACACAAGCCTGATGCCTCATAAACTCACTACACTGTAAAATTTTCTGGGTTATTTTTTACCCAGACTGCTGGGTTCTGCCTGTTGGGTCATTTTGTTCATTATTTTCAAAGTGTTAGGTAGTTTTGTGTAACCCACTGCTGACTAATTTTTACAGCACAGTACATCTACATAGTACATAAAACTCTTCACATAAGCCCAGACACTTAAATTTAAGCATCAGTCCTAAGTTCTTCATGTGACAGAGTTTGCTGAGAGAAGCTGGCAGGTTTCTCCAGGAAACTCAATAGCACGTGCTTCTACACGGCCTCAGCACTTCTGTGCCTGCGGATCTGTGTCAACAAATAACAGGCAGGAATGAAAAAGGAAAGGAATACATAAGAGGGAGAAAGCGGCGTTGAGATGATTCTCCACAGTGGCTTTGTGCAGCTCCTAAAAGTCCATCTGTGAGAAGCTGGATGGAGCGAAGCTCTCAGATCTCCAGCCTGCAGCTACAACACCTCCTCATCCTCCGCCTGCCTCCACGCCTCTACTGATGCTGCCACCGCAATTGCCTTTTAACAGCGAATGAAGCGAAGACAAAGCTCTACTGCAATATGAAAGAGTTTATCATTTAAAAAGTCAATTGTGTCTACCTGAGAAATGACCTGGAGCAAAAATGTACTGTTCAGAGGTTTTAGTTTGAGATCTCCTCAGGAACTTTAGGAGGAGACACATGTACAGAAGCCTGTACATCTGAATCAAATTTATTTCATAATTGATAAATTTTGCAACAGAGACACTGAATTGAATCAACAATGAAATGAATAATGACAGCAGAATTTGAATTCATCTCATTGATTCTTTTATTTTCCTGTGAAGCTGCTTTTAAACTTTCTCTATTATATGAAGCGCTAAATAAATAAAGCTGACTTGACTTGAACTATATTCCTTTATCTCTCACAATTGTACTTTATTTCTTATTAAAAATCTCTGAGGTGAAAAGCTTCTATACACGTGAGACTACAGTCTTTCTCTCGGGAGAAAAATCTGAGAAGCAGTAGATTCCATTTGCTCTCCATGTCATTTTATTGCCATCTAGGAAAAACGATGTTGATATCAAAGGGATCTCATTTGTAATTTTTCTTTCCTCTGGGGAGAGAAAGTTAAGGTACGGCGGTGGTGTTCCTGTTTGTTCTGGGGAACTATAATGTTTGCAATGACTGTTGAGGAAGCCGATTAGCCTTCGAGGGAGAGCGAGAAGGCAGAGAGAGGCAGCAGGAGTTCTGAGGGGAACTCCAAACAGATCTTTCTCTTAATCCTGTTCACCTGGAGGCACATCCTCTCTCTCTCTCAGCTTTCCCTCTGCCGCCCAGACTCCTCTCCCTCTCTTTCTGCGTAATCCTCCAGCCATGTTTCCTCTCCGTGCCATGGGCGTCCCCGTCCATCCTAGACCCCGCTGCCAGAACACCCATTATGCCCCTCATGCTCTTGCCGCCAAATACTCCACTCTGCCCACCACGGTCCTGTCAACTCCTGAGGACTACAAGCTCAAAGCCCTACACCACCTCCCCTTTCCAGCCAAACACCTGACACTGCTGACCCTCAGAGCAGCAAATCTCCTAGACTACCTAACAAACACATACGGCCAACACTTACCATGCCAAACTGTCAGACATGGTGCCATGTAATCTCATCCAAACATCCTAGATCCTTCCTTACACACACACACACACACACACACACACACACACACACACACACACACACCTTAAACCTGCCAAACATCCAAGACTTTTCCCCATTCCCAGACTGCCAAATACCCTCAAATACTGCCATCCAGCACTAACTTTCTCAGGGAGGGTTCTGGGAATGCAAAGGAGGAAAGCGGAAAAACAGAAAAGAGGGGAGGAAAGAACGGAAAACAAAAAGACGAAGGGGCAATGTTTTTGCAATGGAATCATTACAATGTAATCAATATGTGTTCAGTACTTGGCTATCGAAATGGGGACATTGCAAAGCTACTTAGAAATACTATAACCTTACCCTAACCCCAAAATCACCAAAATATGGTTAAGTAGGTATACACAAGCAATAGATAGGCTATGTTAAAAGACTGACCAATTCAAGTATAGCAGACAAAAAAAATAAAAAATAAAATAAAATATTTGTATAATATAAACTGTGTATAATTAAATATTATCATTTGATACATTAAAAGAATGACCAGTTAAAAATATAACTGACAAATGGCCCTGGCAAATAAATAAATAAATAAATAAATAAATAAATAAATAAAATAAAAAATAAAAAATGGATAGTTCACCCAAAAATGAAAATTCTGTCATCATTTATTCACCCTTAAGTTGTTGCAAACCTGTATGAGTTTTTTTCTTCTGCTGAACACAAAAGAAGATACTTTGAAGAATGTCGGTAACCAAACAGTTGAGGGTAGCCATCGACTTCCATAGTATTTTTTTTTTCTCCCTACAATGGAAGTCAATGACTACCGTCAAAAGTCTGGTTAGCAACATTCTTTAAAATATTTTATTTTGTGTTCAACAGAAGAAACTCTGTTACAGGTTTAGAACAACTTGAGGATGAGTAAATGATGACAATTTTCATTTTTGGGAGAACTATTCCTTTAAATAAGTGTATATTACAAATGCTGTATAATTAAATATTACAAAAATACATTTTTATTTAGAATTTAATTATCACCATTGAGATAATAAAAGTCCCAAATATTAGCCAATTAATTGGCCTGACCAATTGGTCACTACATTTTACCTTACAAAGCATAAACTTAAACCTAATTTAACTACTCATATATCATTTTATAACTAGGGCTCATACATGCATGTATATTTGCTTGTGTATGTTTGTGTGTTATCATGTCCATTTCCTGTGATCCCCCTCTGGCACACAGATGGTTAAGCCCACCCAGCACAGTGCAGGAGGGGGGGAGGGGCACGCACACAGGGCACAGGCTACAGATGGCACAGAGGGCATCGCCAAGCAGACTGCATGGCACGAGGAGGGGAGGGGAACGTGTGTGTGTGTCTATGTGTGTGTTTGGGGTAGACAATACCCTGGTATACTCTCAATCACCCTAAACCCCCCCCTCCCCTCCCAAAAAGGCATCTCATTATCAATACCAAGGTATGGGGTTCGCTCTGTTTCTTCTGCATCTTTTCTACTGCTTGTACTTTTCATTCTTTATCTCTCTCCCATGTCACTTCCTCTCATTGTAGGATCGGTTTCCGATGCCATGCACTCTTTGATATTCAACAACGACTAATTCCCATCTGTTCGCTGATCTCCACGGACACCCCGTTCATAATTACACACACTTTTGATTGTTTCATTAGGATACAAGGCTGTTCTATTAAGTGCCATGATATGTAGGTGGCAAGAATGTATTATATATATATATATATGATCTACCTTAATTGAGGAGTTGAAATGTTGAATAATATGCTGGTTGCTCTACAATGAATGGGGACTGGAGCATTCAAGCTCAAAAAGGCGCAAAGCACCATGAAAGTATCATACAATTGCTCCATAAGACTCAATCACTATATTAAGTCTTATGAAGTCAAACTGTACAATAGATTTGTGTGAAATTTAAGTCATTATTTAGTGATATTCTTTTTTAAGATATTCTGCTGCTAATTGATGTTATAAGTCAATGAGTTGAATTCAACAACCTGATCAATTCGACTTGTGAACAAATCATTAAGCTTTGGTGAACTGGATTAACTGAATCAGTGAAAAGATTCAAATCAAAATTATTATTATTTTTTATTTTTTATTTTTTTAAACAATTCAGACATTGCCATGACTCATACATCATCATGAATGTGCCAGTAAGAGCTAGGGCAAATTTTCAGTGAATATCAGTCTGGTTCTCACACAATGCTTGTATGACTTATGAAGACTTGTAATACAGCAAATATATCTGAAAAGAACTGGCAGCACATTCTTAAAGGGTTAGTTCACCCAAAAATAATGTCATTTATTACTTACCCTCATGCCGTTCCACACCCGTAAGACCTTCGTTCATCTTCGAAACACAAATTAAGATATTTTTGTTGAAATCTGATGGCTCAGTGAGGCCTGCATAGCCAGCAATGACATTTCCTCCCGAATCATGATTCGGATCACGTGTCAAACCGCCAAACTGCTGAAATCACGTGACTTTGGCGCTCCGAACCGCTGATTCGGCACAAAAGATTCATAACGCTCCGAAGCTTCATGAAGCAGTGTTTTGAAATCGGCCATCACTATATAAGTCATTATTTTGTTTTTTTGGCGCACCAAAAATATTGTCCTCGCTTTATAATATTAATATTGAACCACTGTACTCACATGAAGTGATTTAAATATGTTTTTAGTACATTAATGGATCTTGAGAGAGGAAATGTCATTGCTGGCTATGCAGGCCTCACTGAGCCATCGGATTTCAACAAAAATATCTTAATTTGCGTTCCGAAGATTAACAAAGGTCTTACGGGTGTGGAACGGCATGAGGGTGAGTAATAAATGACATTATTTTCATTTTTGGGTGAACTAACCCTTTAAGTATTCTTATCAAAGAAAATCGTACATTTTTAGATATTACAATTGGATATTGGAAATACAAATTGCATTGAAGTGTTACAGATTATTAAGGAGTCGTGACTCAAGCAGTAGAATTGAAAGCATTGTGAAACACGCCAGTCCAGCTCCTATTTCTTTCTCCTTTCCTCTGAGTGTATATGTAACAGAGAAGCTGTGTGTTTGGGGGGAAAATGCCACGTGGGCAGGAGTCAAACAATAGCTTGCTCACACAGGTGACATCATGTCATAAACGCTGCCATTAAGAGAGCGGGGCCATGGCTGGGTTGCCATGACGGTAAGCAGACCATAGAGAGGACGTGGCACGATAGCCCCCACTGCTCCTGCCAAAACAGGCATAATCATCAGGTGTAGTCACAAAACACACACACATACACACATGCACAGCTCTATCTGGTCAAGTGCATGATGAGAGCCATCTTGGCTCCAAATTCCAACATTTCGGTTGGCTTCCATATGTAATCTCAAACCACAGCAATTTTCCACACAAAACACCCTCATTTCCTCTGTGAAGACACAAGACACTCTTCATTCAAATCAAGCAGCTATTTTGGAGAGAGTGAAGGAGTGAACGAATAAACAGGTGGGTGAACAAATGATTGAGTGAATGTATGAATAATCAGCGACGCTTCAATAATGAGGATATTTCCTGTCAGCTTTCAGTGGCTGAAGAACAGATGTACCACACGCAGCAGATGTGTGCCGTTGGAGACACATCTGAAAGTTCATCTCAACGGAGGTCCTTTAAAAAACACTTTCTGTTTAGATATTGTTTTTTTGTTTTTTTGTTGTTGTTGTTGTTGTTGTTTATTTGTTCATCACTCCTTGCTGCGCCGCGCCAAAACTGGCCCAAGGAAAAAACGGTGGAAATCTTTGGCACTCTTTGAAGCGATTTGGAGAGAGATGACTTACGAAAATTACGAGCGTATCGTCAGACTCCGGTTTGAATGCACATGAAACACAACAGGGGAAATTTTCCTCAAAGATAAGTATGCAGAAACACACAAAAAAACACCCCCGCACTAACAAACCCACATACACGCACTAGCCTTACCCTCGTTTGTTTGGATTGAAGATACTTCAATTTGAAAATGGAAGAATTTACAAAAACAGGTACATTTATAACTTATAATGTCCAAAGTAAAAAGTAATGACAATATATTATATTGTATGCACTACCGTTCAAAAGTTTAAGGTTGGTAAGATTTTTTTAATGCTTTTGAAAGGCTTTTCACTTTAGAATACTGTTCCAGATAATTAGTAATTTCTTCTGAAGGATTCAGTAATACTTGAGCCATTACAAGTAGGTTACAGTGATCTTTACTTTAGAATAATACAGTCAGCTGGTCATAATCTCTAAAAAAGAAGCTTGATCATCCTGTCTGGGTTTATTTTTGCAATAACATCAGGCTGATTGTCATTATGCCTTACTTAACTTGTTTAGAAACACATATGTTATATATTTAACAATGGCATAAAGTTGTCAGACCAACAGACTGTCAACAATATCCAAACACAAATAAATAGATGTATTTCACTACATTTCTCTAAATTAGAATACAGAACAGAAGTTTGAGAGTTTCATCTTTGGATGGCACAATGGGCATGGCTTTGTCAAGATGCTGTGAAGTCCCAGATCACATGGATTGTGAACACACACACACACACACACGTACAGTGGTGTCTTTGTAAGTGAGGGCTGTGTGAGTATGATCTCTATGGATCTCCATTGTGGCGCCCATGGGAGCAGATGTCACTGGCATTCTTTCAATTGTCTCTCTCTCTCTCTTTCTCTCTCTCTCTGTTCAGAGTGCAAAGTGAACACCAGATGGAGAGACAGCGTTTTGTGCTCCAACTCTAACTGCTCATCACAATGAACACTTACATGTGATCTGCGAGGCTGATTTTTTTCCTCTTTTTCCTTCTCTCTCTTTTCCTCCTTGTCACAAAGAAAACAAAATACTTTTACTTTTTTTAACCTTTAACAGCCCTTTCTTTTCCACTGTACAAGCTCACAGCTCACAGTCTCTGAGGTTGGTGTTTGTAGGGGTGTCCCTGAGCTGGGTCTACAGTCAGGCGGGCGTATTATTTCATTAAGTGCTTTTCAGCCCAAAGGGGGATTTGGGGACAAATCTTCAGACTTGGAGTGACAAGGTCACAACCTCTGGTAACCTCTGCCTGTCACAGCACACACAACCCCATTCTCTTGCCTTTCAATCAACACACACTAGGGATGGACACATGTACCAGAGTACTCAATCATAACAGCAATGATCAAATCAGTCTGACATATATGTACATAGACAAAATTATTTTAAATGTGCACATGTACACCAAGTACTCAAGTAGTAGCGTTATCTGCTGATTACCTGAGTCATCAGATGATTTATCTGTCATGTACTCGAGTAGTCAGATGATTTACCTGCTAAGTGATCGGATTATTTATCTGTTGAGTAGTTGAGTATGATTTAGTAGTAGTAGTATGATTTATATCTGTTGAGATCGGCAGTAGTCAAATGATTTACCTGTCTATTTGATAACTAGACAGATCTGACTACTGGTGAACTTGATATATATCATCTGAGTACTTGAGGGGTAAATCATTTAACTACTGCCTAACTTGACAGATATAAATCATATAACTACTCGACAGATAAATAATCCGGCCACTTGGCAAGCAAGTCATTTGATTACTCAAATGGTATACATCATCTGACTACTCACATACTCGACAGGTAAATCCTCTGACTATTTGAGAACTCAACAAATAGATTATTCGACTTCTTGACGGGTAAATCATTTGACTACTGCCGAACTCGACAGATATAAATCATACAATTACTCGACAGATAAATAATCCGACCACTTAACAGGTAAATCATTTGATTACTCGAATGGTATACATCATCTGACTACTCACATACTCGACAGATTAATCCTCTGACTATTTGAGGACTCAACAGACAGATTATTCAACTTCTTGAAGGGTAAATCATGACTACTTGTGAACTTGACAGATGTAAATCATACAACTACTCAACAGATAAATAATCCGGCCACTTGGAAGGTAAATCATTTGATTACTCGAAAGGTATACATCATCTGACTACTTGCATACTCGACAGGTAAATCCTCCAAATATTTGAGAACTCAACAGATAGATTCTTCGACTTCTTGGCAGGTAAATCATTTGACTACTGCCGAACTCAACAGATATAAATCATACAACTACTCGACAGATAAATAATCCGGCCACTTGACAGGTAAATCATTTGATTATTCGAATACATCATCTGACTACTCACATACTCGACAGGTAAATCCTCTGACTATTTGAGAACTCAACAAATAGATTATTCGACTTCTTGACGGGTAAATCATTTGACTACTGCCGATCTCGACAGATATAAATCATACAACTACTCGACAGATAAATAATCCGGCCACTTAACAGGTAAATCATTTGATTACTCGAATACATCATCTGACTACTCACATACTCGACAGGTAAATTGACAGGTAAATCATGACAGGTATATCTGTCGAGTAGTTGGATGATTTATATCTGTCGAGCTTAGAAGTAATCAAATGATTTACCCCTCAAGAAGTCGAATATTCTATCTGTTGAGTTCTCAAATAGTCAGAGGATTTACCTGTTGAATATGTGAGTAGTCAGATGATGTATACCTTTCGAGTAGTCAGATGATTTATCTGTCAATTTGTCGAGTAGTTAGGTGATTTACCTGTCTAGGAATCAGATGATTAACTTGTCAAATAGTTGGGTAATGTATTTGTTGAGTACTTGAGTAGTTGGATGATTTATCTTTTATCTGTCAAGTAGACAAAACAACCACAATATCCATCCCTAATACACACTTTAAAGACTTTATAAGTCACAAGTCTGAAAGATCACGGGGCACATCAAGAAGCGAGAAAACTGAGTACTGAAGAAATGAGGGGATGAAGATTTAAAGGAGAAGGAGTGGAGGTGGCAGGGGGGCCCAAAACAGGAGGGCGGCAGAGAAGGTTAGACAGAATTGGGCATTGTTAAAGCGAGAGCACCACGTTCTGTTGATCCGAACTGATCCAAAGAAACAAAACCTCATTGTTCCTCGCAGATGGAAGCGAGTGTCGTCAAGGTAACCAGATTAATCTCCCCTTTCTGTGCTTCCTCCGGTGGAGAGTGCTAATCGGCGGGCTTCTTTCACGCTAAAGCTAGCCTCAAAGCCCGGCCTCTAACTAGCCCTCTAATTAGCCGCAATTACAATGAAGACAACATGATGAGATAATACAAATTTGCTAAATAATGACATACCACGACAAAATATTCCTCCTACTAAGCAGCGGGTTTGTTCTCTCTCCCTCTTTCCCTTTCTCCTCTGAGCCACAATGAGCCGGGGCCCTCCTAAAGCTGCCCGGCAGGATGGTGCTGCATTATCAGACACAGAGACTCATTGTCAGCCTGCTGTTTTCTTCAATCACCAGTCCATTGTCTGGCATCTTAAATAAAAACGACTCGAATACAAGCACACATAATGATCCCCTTCTCACCAGCATACAGAGCAGCGCGGACAGCACTACACATCAAACGCGCACTCGCACACACACACTGGCCCTGATAGACTCGGGCCCCGAACACACAGCAAAGGTGTTTCACAACACAGTTAGTGCGAGGGAAAGCAGGATAGAGCTTGTGGGGGAGAAAAAAGCAGGAGGAAATGATTGAGAGAACAAAAGAAAATGAACAAATGAAGGAGAGAGAGAGAGTGAAATGAAGGAGAAGCAAATGGAATGGGTGTGTATACAAAAGAATGATAGGAGAAGCAGACCGGAAAAAGGAGGAATGAAGGAAGGAAGGAAGGAAATAAGTCCATAGAACAGAGATGAGTGATGAAACAGCCTGTTTGTTTTCATCTGGTTAGATCAAATTAAACAGCCCTCAGTCAGCTAGACAACATGCACTTATGTCATCAAACAAGACAGATAAAAAGAGAATGACTGATAGGATATAACAAACTGAAAGAGGGTGTAAAAACAGATGCAGATATAGAAAGGTATGAAGGAGGGTTCAGATACAAGGCTGTTATTTTGGACCCCCAAATATGATGATCCCGTTTTAAGGAACACCATTAATATAGATGCAACTGTTCTTGAACTTAATCCATGCCAACTTAATTAGCACATTAACTTTGACAGCCCTAAAATCATATATTTATGTATTTAATGATCACTTCACATACTAGGTACGGATGTGGTCTGACTTGTATTGCGACTCACACACACTACACACACCAAATGCTTCCTATAGAAAAAAAATCTTTAACAACTACCTTGATGATAATATGATGCCTTAAGTTATTTAAAATTCCAAATCAGCCCACATTGTTAACCTCAGCAGACCTGTTAAATGATTTCACGGACTGTCACGGTGCATCCCTCTCGAGCACATGAAGACGGCTGTCAGTGATTGGACGAGCCATTTTCAATCTCCAATCACTAAGTGTTATGCTGGATTTCTACAACAATCTTGCTGACCTAAAGCCCTGATCAGAGTTCAGCATGTATGTGACACTGTGCAATATAGAGATGAGAGCAGCCAATGCAAAGACTTTATTCTTAGAAGCGGTTATGAAAAAGCATCAAAAAGACCCCCATCAGAGACAGACAGCCTCACTGCGCTGTTTGAAGTCTATTCCTCGTCATTAACCCAACCTGCATTCATTAACACAAACACAGTGGCTGTACTCAAAAGACGCAGCTCCCCTGATTCCTTTTCCCCCTGTTGTTTTTCCTGATACACCTTATTAGGGATTGCACTTCTCAAACCAAATAATTATTTCAAAGTCATTAAAAGAAAAAAATGAATAATGACATTGGGAACACTGGAGACTTCTTAAACAGGGATATTTTCCCTTTGCTGTTGTGTAAACACAACTTCAGCATGTAATGAGCAGAAACGAGACACCTGAACTAGAGCCCAGGCCGGATGTTAATTTCTGCTATAAAACACAATTGACATTAACTTATAAGATAATTATTTGCAAGCTGACTGATATTCATTATGTCAGGAATTTAAAAAGTTGCATATTTAAATTAACCCATTTACTCCAAGCTTGTGGACAATCTGAAATCTAATCTGTCCATAATTGACTTGTATTTCTACCAGAGATCTGTAATTTCCAAATGACTAATGCAATAAAATGCTAAATATCTTTTCTTTTCTTTAGATACATTCTTACAGTGCGTGTGTAACAGTCAGTTTCTGAAAAGACACATACCTTAAAAGTCTTGACTACAAACAAGATGTTGAACATTTCCGCTGTTATTGCCGAGGAAAAAAAACAATGTATACTTCACTGGATACACATTTACCGCTGGTGACAATGCCACACTTGTCACACTTGGAGTAAGCTGACACAATGGAACCTACCATAAATAGCCTAGAGTGGGACACATGTGTAACTGGACATTTAACACAAAATCTTATTGTTACAAAGTATAGATAGTCCTTGTGATATCTTATGCGTGTGCCAACAAGCCCAATTTTCCTGTTTATATTGTGGAAATGAGATGTGTCTGTTTACTAGGTTTTATTTTTTATAGTAAAATCCCAGAAGTGACCATGAGCTGCGATTCTTACCTGTCTTCAGCTTCACCTGTCTTCATTCCTCTCTATAGTGACTGTGAATGTGTGGCCAGATCGCTCTGAACAGTCTGCAACACACAATCATTACAAAATTCAGATTAGTGTGCATATGCACAGTGCCTTTATGTTCTTTGGACATTACCTCAGGAACTGTGTTACAACAAGAACTGCAATGTAAAGAAAAAGGCCAAAAGAATCATATGATATTTCATTAAGTAAAATTAAAAAAAAGAAACTGAGCGAAGTATTTGTCCCTCAGAGTTAACAGAGTTTGGACACATTTGTCAGCAGTCATGTCAGATGTTAATCTCCAAGTCTCTGTCATCGTGTATCTTCATTTTTGTCAATTTTTCCCCTTTAAGTTTTTGAACAACAGCATGTAAGTAATTTCACAGGTGCTCAGTTGGTTTGAGATCGACTGGACCACTCCAAGACATTAACTATTTTGGTTTCAAGCCACTCCAGTCTGACTACTCAGTATGTTACAGGTCATTGTCCTGTTAGAATCTAAGTCATCTTCCAGGTCCAGGCACTCTTCCGGATTTCAGCACGCTTTCCTCCAGGGTTTATCTGGACTAAGCTCCATCCACTTTCCCCCTCTATCCTTATGAGTTTTCCAGTTTCCAGAAGGATCCCTAAAGTATCCACCATGTTTCACTGCAGGGATGCTGCATACTGCTTGAGGCTTAAAAATTTTGGTATTATCAGGTCATAGAAAATATCTGCAAAATGAAGCTGTTACATCCCTATGGGCAAACTTCAGCCTAGAAGTGATATGAGTTCTTTCAACAAAGGTTTATTTTTGCAACATTTCTGTCAGTGAGATTGATTAATTGAACTTGCCATTGCTAATGCACAGCTTTCTGTACTGAATATATATATATATTCATAATATATGAAAAAATGCCAATTTATAATAATATGAAAATTTAATTCTGAAATGGTCCTTATAAAATATATTACAGTTATATTATAAAATAAATATAATGCATGGGCATTTCCTTTGCTGTTAAGTTATAAGTGGTAAAATTTTATTAAATGTTATGGTTGGTATTGCTACAACAAAATGTATAAAATAAAAAAAAATTTAGTATATGCATATATACTATGCATATTTTTACAGCTACCTGTACATATGTATAGTACACAACCATTTTTCAGTATTTGAACGTTCAGTATATGACTCTTAAATGCTGATCAATCAAAATAAAATAAAAAATAAATAAATAAAAATAAAAATTGATAAATGTTTTACATTTAAATAAATATTAAAGAAATATAAAATGTAATAATAAAATAATGTTAATATAAATATGTGTGTGTGTGGAGGTAAGGGTTACCTTTAATAGGCCTTATGTGTATGTATGCATACATGTCTGTGTGTAAAAGGGAACAAGAGAGACAGAGAGAGAAGAGAAACGGGGGATGTGGGTTAATATGTGTGACTTGGTGACTGAGGATCATTACGAGATGAAAGGAATGATGTGCAGGGCCCATAATGAGACTGCAGTGTGATTAATACTGACACTGTGAGCTGTCTCTAATTACTCTAATTCAATCAGCCCTGTTCTACACACATTCACACACACAGATAACACACTTACATAAGTGCACATCTACAATATCCTCTTGTCTCTCTCAAATACAGATGTACACTCTCAGACAGTGGCTGCTGCAACTTGTTCTTTTAAATGGGAGCTGAAGCATCTGGAATGACCTCGACGGGCTGCACAGAGACGCAGTCAACCATTTAAAACGGCATCCAAACGGTTAGTGAAAGAGAACAGAGCTACAAATATATACCGGCCGAGTTCGTAAACCTCCCTAGAGTCGCTTTCGTATACAGGAAGTTATGCTACAAGCAGAGGTCCAGATATATGAGTGTGCGTGTGTGATAGCATTGGGAAACCCAGACGTGGTGTGTGTGAGCATCTTCCTTGACTCGCTGGTGAAAAATCACTGCGTTTCTTTGAAGAGAAATCTCCCTCCTGTCGTAATTAGCTGCGCTGCTTGACTGACGACCTCGTTAACGAGTGGCATCATGCGATTCAATTTCTCTATTTTTTTGTGCAGGAATCTGAAAGGATGTTGCTGCTAATTATCATAATTAAGACAGCTGATTTGTTCGCTTGTACATGGGGAAGGATGGCTTTAATTAACCGAACGGTTCTGGAATAGATTTGGACTCGACACTCGAGCCTGACACTGTTTACTCTGGGCTGTTTACACGACGAACGAGTCCGATAAAATGGTTTAAGTGTTTTTCTGCTCTCTCTCTCTCTCCTACTGATATGCAAACATACAGCCACATGAGTTAAAGGATAATCTGTATTTGCTAAGAAACAGATACAAAGATAAATTCCCTGTCATTTTGTGTGCAATGAGGCCCCCAAATCAGTTGGTTGATAAATAAAAATCTTTGCCATCTTAAAAATAAGAAGGAACAATTCATACTGTTTTTAAAGTGACGATACACCCGAAAATGAAAAAAAAAAGAGGTCATTATTTAATCACCCTCATGACATGACATCAAGCACCTTTCGCTCTTGCATGTAATCAGTTGTAATGGGGCAAATTTAGAAAGAAGCGCAAATTAGACTTGAGAGCCATAACGGAGATTTCCAATGCATAATTACTTAAATTTCAGCCTGTTCCTCAAATAAAGTGATCATTTAGTTTCAGAAGACTTGAATTATAGCACACCAATCATGTGGACCTTCTTTATGGTGCTTTTATGGTGTTGCTTTGTACTTTTCTCGCAATATGCTTTACTTTCATTGAAAAAGAGCAGCGTTGACATTTTTCAAAGCATCTCTTTTTATATTCTACGGAAAAAAAACAGTCATACAGGTTTGGAATGACATGAGGATGAGTAATTTTCTTTTTTTTAATCAAGTTTAAGTTTTAGTAATTTTGTTATGTGCTATTTCGTTTTTATTTGTTTTTATATTTATTTAGCTTTATTTTTATTTCAGTTTTAGTAATTTTAGTACTTAAACCTATTTTATTTGAGTTAGCTTAACTTTTTCAATCGAATATTTAGATTTTATTTTATTTCAGCTTTATTTCAATGAACGAAAATGATTTTTAATAGTTTTAGTTGACAACTACACTGCTTCTTTAGTGTCCGAATTGATATTTTTGGGTGAAGTTTAACCAGAAAAGTTTGACAACACTCAACACCTTATAGTTGGGGCTCCAATGTATACAAAGTGGCACTGTAGACCTGTATATATAGACATACACACATATGTGTGTGTCCAAGGTGAGAACAGTTAGTAAGTGGGACGAGAAGCTTTAGACATTACCGGGTGAAAGGCTCTTTGTTGGAGAGAGAAGAGGAAAGGGGTAGAGATGAAGGGGGGTTAGTTGAGCAGGATAATGCACTTCATTGTGTTTTGTGGAGGAATGTGCAGAGGTATGGTTCAAATCAATGCCCTGCACACTGCCATTGTCCCGCCCTTGCAGCCCCTTGCTACCTTGGCGACCCCCTGCCGGAATTAGCATGCTCCGCCCCCGAGCCTGCACTTGAAGGAAGAAAGCGATTAAACTGGACCTGAGGGTAATCTCTCCGTTTGTGTGTGTGACTGTGTGCTAGAGTGTGCGGGGCTCGATGTATAATAAGGAGCAGACGTAAGATGGGGCCCTGCTCTAGTCTGCCATGACTTGGCCTTAATTAGAAGAGACACAAACGGTGGGGTAGTAAATTAGTACTGTAACCGTGCACAAGTCACTCCAAACCAGACACACACACAAACGCAGTCATCAGAGAAGGACTTCGAGGTCAAAGGCCACTGACTGAAAGACGAAAAAAATGCCACAGGAGGCCCACAGTCGAACCTTAAAACAGACGGAGACACAATACACACATTCAGCTGTATCCGATCTATATCTATTCCCTGCCCTCTTTCCTAAATACCAGCTTTCACACACCAGGGCCAGAATTATTTATAAGTGCAGCCCAGGCCGCTGTGAGAGAGTTTCGGGGTAGTTATGTGTTGTCATACTTACATTTGTTGATCTTGTGATTTTATATTCAACATAAACATATATTATTATTGTATTGGTCCACTGGTTAGTTTTTAGGTTTATTTACAGAATTATTCAGTCACATGACTTGAGGCAAAGAATTTATGAATAGATTCCTTCAACTAGGAATTTCAAAATATCAGTTCATTCAAAATGACATTAAAAATGCAATTCATGCACACAATGACTTGAATATATCTCTTATATAAAAAAAAAGAAGAAAAAAAGTCTAAATAAAAGAATGAAATTCTTCAAAAGAAAAAATGATTAAATACTTTGGTATAATCTTTAATTATATATTTTTTGAAAAATAAAACTGCATATTAATATTTCAATAACTTTTGTCCACCAAATCAAAACCATATGGTCGACCAACATGCGGGAATTCTCAAAATTTGAATAAAAATATGTGGAAGGAAGACCATCTATTGATGAATATCTGTCAAAATTGTGGTTTTTATATTGTACAAACTGTATATTCTATCCCTAAACCTAACCATCACAGAAGTAATTTATAAGGCGTTTTCCTCATGGGGACCAAAAAATTTCCCCACCAGGACAAGGATTTCGGATATTGCCATCTTTGTGGAGACATTTTGTCCTTATAACGCAGGGTTTACCTGAACCACACACACACATACTCACCTGTCTGTGTGGTGTGTTAGGAATCTGGATGTGTGTAAATGGTGGGGTTGAGGGGAATGCAAGATTGACTATATTTAATTAGTGTCAGTAGATGTGTCCCGCCGGAGATCACTAATTAGACTTTTACATGCTGATGTAATTACCTGAGAGTGCTGAATATGTTTCATTTAATACAGCCCTCCCGTTTCTAAACAGCCGTTCCGTGCAGGTAACGTGCTCAACCTGTCTGTTTCTGAATACAGGGCCCTTTGATGTGGCTCCTTCGAGAGGCACTCAGCTATGTCTAGCCACATGGCCTTGTAGAACAGCACAACATTGAGGCCAGCCTTGTACAAACAAGACACTGTGGTACGGACGCATAACTGAGAACACATCCTGACTCTTTATACAGGCCTGTCTTTGTAACAGTGGAAGGGCCTACAGCGCAGCTCCGCAAGGAGGCCCATCCCAGTCCCTCAGATAAAGAACCCTCTACTTCAACTCCACAAGAGGACTTATCATTTACTTATGCTCATGCAATTTCAAAACTAGATTAGTCAGATTAGCGAAATTTTGGCATAATTTTGCAAGGAAAAAAGTCTGTCTACTGTCAGTACGGTAATTTTTTGAAGCACAGCACACACAGAAGTCACTTTAAAACCAAGCAGCATGGCAAATCCATGTGACCAACTTTGACCAGCTGCGAAATCTGTGGGGAAATCTTTAATCATCATGTGAAATTTGCGATTGAGTGGATTCCTATTGAACTGACTGAATTTCGCCCGTGAAAATTTGCTGAACAACACTAAATGTGACTGCACCTTAAGCGATTAATGTCTTACATTTTGGTCTGTTTATTACATTATGCTATTGCAAGGCTTCAGAAGACTCATATGTACTTTATCTACTTAATTTTTCAAATTTGACAGCCCCTGTCCACCATATTTTTTTTTTCACTGTATGGAAAAGAGCAGCATGAACATTCATTAAAACGTCTTCTTTGGTATTTAAATTATAAAAGAAAGTCAAATGCGTTTGACAAGACATTATGGTGAGAAAATGACGACAGAATTTAAATTTTTAAGTAAACTATGCATTCACATCTCATAACGGGCTTCTTAGCGATGGCTTTAGCGTGCAGGAGGGGCTCATTTTCCCAGACATAAATATTTAATTGAGACTGTTTTGTATGCGAGCACGACACCTCCATGCAATTCTGTTAATCTGCTTGGTGACAATGGCAATTGTGAAAGACTCCTTAAGCATACAATTGAATTGAATCGAAATTGGAACGCCTTCCATACGCAATGAGGATTTGGCGGCAAACCAAGCGAATCCCACACAGAAGAAAGTTTAGTGCGGAGGCGCCGCCACAACTTGACATCTCACACCAGTCTGCCATTATTGCAGCACTTTTCACAGCGGTTGTGGGCCCTCGCGGCTCGTCGCTCGCTCAGACCGCAGCAGTGCCCCGGCCCCTAACAGACACTGCGCGGCCATGCGGCGTAATTTAAAGGTTCGTTTTAATTGATTTCTTCCCCGAGAACATGTTTTCCGCCTCAATACAACCCTTTCTTTTCCTCTGCGTAACACACTCTCCGACTGGTTTTTGTTGTGTGCGTTTTTTTTCCCCTCTTCCTTCTCCCCTCCTCTTTCTTCCAGTTCAGTCGAAAGTGCATTAGCTTCCAAACAGAGTAATGTCGGTTCGATTGTGAATCGATTGTACTCACCTCCCCACCAGCCCCTCTGCTTGAGGGGAAGAAAGGCTAAAGGGAGGGAGAAGTGTTTGTAAACAGTGCCATGGCAACCGCTGCCTCTCTGACATTGGAGCAGAACCCCTGAAGAATGGCTCGTTTTCTTTATTATATACCAACTTGTATGAATGTCCTAATATTACTGACACAAACACAAATAGAAACAATTACACAGGCACACAAAACATAAATTCACATAAAAGGACATGGACACACAGACATCCACACGCATAAACGCTCGCATTAATACACACGTGCACATAGTAAAACGTGAAAACCTGCTACATATATCCACTGCAAAACATGTTCTACACCATTAAATACTGTACAGCAAAACTTGGACATGTTATGAATAAAATGTCTGCGCATCCACTAACATGATAAGGTGTTGTGTATATGGTTGTCAGGGTGTTGCTACATGGTTGTTTAGCATGTTGCTAGGGTGTTTGCTTACTAGTTCAATTCAAAAGAGCACAATCCAGTGTTATCAAAATGAATAAAAACTAAAGTAAAACAGTTTTGCTAACTGAAATAAAAACTAAAATAACTTGTAAAAACTCAAAAAAAAATTATATATATATATATATACATATACATATATACATATACATATACATATATATATATATATATAGCCAAGTATAGTGTCCCATACTTGGAATTTGTGCTATGCATTTCACCCATCCCCATCCAAGTGCATATACACAGCAGTGAGTACTGAACATATAAACACCGGAGCAGTTGGCAGCCATTTTTGATGAGGCACCTGGGAGAGATTGGGGGGTTAGGTGCCTTGCTCAAAGGCACCTCAGTTGTGGGTAATGAGAGTGGAAGAGGGTGCTGTTTATTCAGTCCTCCCACCTACATTTCCTGAGACTCGAACCCGCGACCTTCAGGTTACAAGTTCGACTCTCTAACCATTAGGCCACAACTGTCCCAAATAAAAAAGTAAAACTGAAAGACATTTTTGTGACACCAAAGCAAACTGAAATAAAATAAAATGTATTAATTTTAGTTTTTGATATTTAAGTGTACATTGTATATAATAAAACTTATAACCTGTCCTCATTAAACATGAAAATACAGATTAAATAAATGAAATAACAATTAAATAATATTTATTTTAAATAATAATTAAATTAATGAATTAAAGTTAACTTTGGCAGCCCTAAAATATTAAACTAAATATTAAATACTATTAAACTAAAATAAAAACCAAAACTGAAATAAAGCCAACAATAACAAAGGGAAAACTACCAAACACGGAATTGAAATGACAATCAATCAATCAATCAATCAATCAATCAATTAATCAATTAATCAATGTCAGTCAGTCAGTCAGTCAGTCAATCAATCCTGTAACAACACTGGCCTAAACCAATTGGATTTGGTATTTTGGGTCTTGGAAATGACTCAGGATGCCCACCAGGTAAAAATCGTACGTCTGATCACCTAGAAAAGTAAAAACACACCTCCTGCTCTGCATTAGTTAAGGGAATCTTCATTTCCATACAACAAATTTTGTGGTAAGTTTAATACAGAGGACTATGGATTTGTTCAAATGAACTTTAAAGGTCTTAAAGTGCCTAGCGTGACTGTATGGTCAACAAACAGGGAAAGGTACATCGCAGTCTCACAAACTACAATGTCCAATTCTCAGACTGCACAAACAAGCCATAAAAATACCAGAGGGACACACAAAATCCCCCCAGATTCAACCCCCCCCCCCCCGACCCCACCCCCGCCCTATACCCCTCTCTCGTCTCTTTGTTACAAAGAATGCTATTCAGTACCCAGTGACTTCTCTTACACGGCAGAGGCCATCTTAATGAACAATAGCCTGCATGGAAACAAAAGGCAGATTATTAAGTTGGAAGATGAGGGGGGAGGCATGTGAGAGCGAGAGAAAGTGACAGCAATAGAGAGAGAGAAACAGAGAAACGTGGCAGTCTCTATGGCCAGCCACACATCTGGTGGCCATGTGTGGCGTTGAGTGCTAATGATGGTCTTCCTGAGCTCTCCACAATTAGCCGTAGCCCAGAGAGAGCGTCTCTCTACGGCCCAGCGGAGGAGGGGGGTGGCAGGGCTGTCGCCACTGTCCGTCTCTGGCCTTCAAAGAGCGGACACTTCCATTTCCACCATCAGTGGTTCAAAACTAACTAACAACCCATAAAAAGTCTTTAACAGTCCTCTGCAGTGCTTTGAACAGACAACTAGTCATGATTCAAGCAGCCAGTGAAAAGTAGTAAGTAATAAAAAGTTTTAAAAGATGACAAAAACATTCCTTGCAACATGAGGAAGATTATGGCATCCACGTGCACGACTCGCTCTTTGGTTCTCGCTCAAAAGAAACTAATATCCAATACGCCGAAGGCAACACGTCCGCTATGAGCGCCGATGAAGACGTTAATTTGTCAACTTTACAAAAAGCATAGAGCCAATTTGTCTGAGTCTGTGTTCCAAATAACCGCGGTGAACTCGCTTGTGCGCTCACAGGCACCTGGATTCTTGAAGGGGGCGACAACTGGTCAAGGTTTCCATCCATTTCATTCAGGATGACACTCAATACAATTTCAGCCGTTTTGTATAAAAGTGTGGGAGGCTTTCTTCTCAGGAGATTGGATCCAGATATGAAACCATCATGGTGATACAAATAGAAGATGGAGAAGAAAGCAAAGCGAAAGAGACAGAAAGGAGCAAGGGCTGGGGGGATTTGAGAAAAAGAAGAAGATAGATGGAAAAATGGTGAGAACTTTAACCTGTTAATCAAATTGCGCTGCAGAACATGATGCTTTCAACAAAGATTTCATTGAATTTTGGTGGTCTCTGAGTCCGAGATCACAACAAAAATCTAACAGAATAAACCGAAGTTTCAGGGTTTTGTAAACAAATAAGCACAGTGATCATGTGACTCACTTTGGATCATTCTCAAATCATGCGGAACACACAATATGTAACAACAACAACAGAAAATTGACATTATCTCTTTTCAAAATAAGGTTTAGGAGTTTTCAAACTACATACAGTGTGAGGTTCCTGTCAGCATTCACACCTTAGATTCCTAGCTCACGTATGTTTGTGTGCGTCTCTAAGTGTCGGAGAGCCACGGGAAATGAACAGAGGGCTCCACCATTCAGTCATTTTCACTTTCCGTCTCTCGTTCTCCATTTTTCAGAGTGACTGCGCACAGAGGGAACAGTGCGAGATCAATACAGCTGAACTTCAGCCTTCGATCTCCTCAGTGCCACACCGTTACCACGGAGACAGCAGCTCTGGTCCCCAAGCGGCGGCAACCGCTGGAGTGAATGGCTACGTGCCCAGCGATCAGAGGTTTGTGCAGTTACTTTGCACTCTAGGTGCCAAAATCTTAAGGGCTTTAAACAAGGCATCGATGGAGGTAAGAACACTATGCTAACAACCTTCTGATGTGTTAACTGAGTTAAATTAGGCTTTTATGAGTTCCTGCGGGAATTCCAGTCTTTCAGCATAGGGGGTTTCCTTTGAGTAGACCTGATCTAGACTCACAAAGCTAGACTTTAGACAATTGCAGCAAAGTCTCGTCCACTTTGTAGCTCGTTTTGGCTAAGAACTGCCTACATAAACAGGAAAAGACTATATAAAGTGAGCATCCACAGTTTGTTTCCACCCTGATGAACTTTAAATCCAAAAGGTCCATTAGGACCAAAGCAGTCAAATGAGGCATCTGCAGTACCTAACTTCATATCATGTATTGCCCATTCAATATTACTATTGATATTCATAATATTATTAGTAGTATTATTATTATCTATCAAGATTTAATCAGAATTCAAGAACAGAATCTTGCATGGGTGTGCATTGTACTTGTGCGCGCGCGGCCGTCCTGTTCACAGGCCCGACTCGACAATGAGCATAATTTGATTTGTGACATCTTCACTGTCATCTTGGTGTGGAGATCAAATTTTCAAGCCAAATGACCGCAGCGAAGCATCCACTTCCTCTGCTGCCATGGTGACGAGCTGCCACGGTGACATGGAAATATGGGAGCATCACAACAGATTATTGACACAGTTTGTAGAGCAAATTTAATTTTCAACATTTTTTTATAGGACTTATCAGATTTAAAAATGCATTTTCACCAGCTTTTTTTTTTTTTTTTTTTTTTTAAGTTGTTATGGTTAGGAATAGTTTACAGGTGATAAAAACCTGTCCCATAGCATGAGTAACACACGTTTGTGTGTGAATGTGGATATCCTTTGAGTGTATTTACAGCACCTGGTCAATTAGGTAACAGAATTCAAACATAATCACATGCTAAAATAAGCTACTTAGGCTAAAATTCAAAAGAAATGCATTATGATTCAGATTCTTCACAAATCATAATAAATCTCTCATAATGCCTGTGTTTCGGTGTGTGGGTCAGGTTTTGCTGACATTGTGCTGGCAAGGAAAGTAAGACCTGAAATCAGCTTAATTACACTAATAAATTATGTCTTGATGAAAATTAATGTAATGAACTAATGGAATATCCTAGTGAAAACCTAAAACGATTTGTATGAGGGTTCCGTTTAGGGTTAGGCGCAGGATTAGGGGATAGAAAATATTATTAGCTCAATACAAAGCAATGGAAAGTCTATGACAGGAAAACAAACAACATGAGAGAGACAACTGTGTTGTGAACTTTGCACTTTAGGGCCTGTTAAGGGGCAGGACTGATAGCTGGTCAGACTGACAGAGCCAATCGATAATATTTCCATTTCTCCGCACACAAACTACACAGTTACACACTAGTATGTGAACACACAAACAATTTCTGCTCATTTCAGCTTTACAATTTCAGGATAAAAGAGCTTGAGTCACAGAACAGTAAAAAAAAAAAAATATATATATATATTATTATTATTATTATTATTATTATTAATAATAAACTACACACACACACAATTTTATTTATATATATATATATATATATATATATATATATATATATATATATGGGTCATAATAAAAAAATAAAATAATGGAGATAAAATTAATTGAGGTTTTATTAAATGTTAACAATGAGATTATGTGATTTTTATAATCAATTAACACTGCTTTTGTCATTTTTACATCATGGAGAAAATTTGTCACCAAAAACGTCATTCGGTTTAACCAAGATTTCGGTTTTAGCAAATGACACTTTTGGTTATACCAATGACGATATTTTCAAACAATGCTAACAGACTGATATCTAGCTAGCTAGCTAATTAGCTTAAAGGGCGATCAAACATTTTATATTTAGTACAAGTTTTTAAAATATTACAACATTTTCCATGTTTTATAGCGGTTGTACCGAATGACCTGATGTTTCGGGACATGCGTATGAGCAAGTGAAAACATGCATTTTTCAAATAGTTAAGAGAGAGTTAGTTACTTTGCTTCACGACCATGTGGTCCTTTGCAGGTGTCTGAATGATGTCACATCCTGTCACATGATATTGACCACATGACTTGATCCAAAATGGTCCCTTTATATTGGTTACTCCGAATAACATCAATGAAATTAATTTTTCTGGACATTCTTTCTTATAAAGCAACAACTTCTACACATAATTTTAATACCATTTACGCACTATGGTGATATATGATGTAATAAAATTATGCCAGAAAAAAAAATTTACATTTATTACATTTTAAGATACACAAATGAAATGCTGTATTGCTGTATTGGCCTTTGGACAGTTAAACCGAATGACATTTTGACAATTCAAAATCTTTAAAATACCTTTATATGTAGCAAAATATAATTAAAACCTTTTGGATTCAATAAAAGAGATCTAGTTGTACTACCTTACATACTTTGGATGTCATATCTTTGTTTTTTATTATTATTATTATTAAGGCCTTTGGACAAAAAAAAAAAAAAAAAGACATTACGTCATTGACCCATATATATAGATAAATTTTTTTAATCGCGATTAATCGCACGCTTATCGTGAAATTAAGCATACACCATTTATCTTGTTTAACATGTCAATTTTGCCATCATTGCCTATATCCAGCAAAGTAAACCATCAGATTGAAGTGTGTTAAATGCGTCAAATTATTTTAACGCGTTAAGGATTTTGAATTAATCGCATGCGTTAACGCATTAACATTGACAGCCCTAACGCTGATTGCATAATACTTTCATGTTTAACTGGTTATTTCAATTTTTCTAGTGAAAAAGTATGTTTACAAGCTGTTTAATTAAAAAAACGTATTTAAATAAAAACTATTAAAACTAAATCCATATAATGATCTCATGATGTGAACCCCTACATGGTTCTATATACTGTATGAAGTGCCTGATAAAACCCTTTAAAGTTATAGAACCTTTTCTTCTAAGAGTGCAGAGTCACACAAACAAGGAAAAATCCCAGTGCTTTTAAATACTAGCACTCTTGGAAAACTGCTCGACCAATAAAATTCATGGGAAAGAACTAACTGTTGTACAACAACAACAACAACAGACGTCTAGGTGTGTCCTCATTTAAATAGCTAGGCAAAGTGTAGGTGTGTGTATGAAAAGTGCCACTGCTCTCATTAAAGCAGAATGCAGGACGGCCACTGCAGCAAGTGACACAGTTTAAGAGGGAATCATATTCTTGATAAACATTACAGAGATAGAGAGAAAAGGACAAGCAAGACAGAGACAAAGTGAGTGTAAACGTGTATGTGTGTGTGTGTGACCATGGTGATGGAACTGTAGATCCTCTTTGCTCTGGCACTAAAACAACCATCTGCTGAAGCTTTGTTTTTCAGACCTGCGACAACAACGAACCAGCTGTACGCGTCTGCGGGCATGTGTGCCCGTGCATGCGTGTGCGCGTGCAATATGAGCGAGGCGGAAAACAAGAACGGGAGCAGAAGAAATGAAAGAGACGAACACCTGTGAGCTGCCAACACGATTCACGGCGCGAGTCACCTCTCGGTAATGAATACATTAGGAGCGGAGTAGCGTGTCCCAGTCCACCGGAGGGTTCCGAAATGACCGGTTAGCGGTCCTCGCACCGCATCCGACATGCTCTTTGATTCAACCTGGTTGCTGTTTATTCTTCTCCAACATAACGGGTAACAAAAGCAAATTTAACCTTGAAGAATAAACAGCACGAGTTTGAATGTGGGCCGATCTTAAAAAGGCAATTAAGCATGATGGATGGCACTTTAATCTGCTTGCAAAAATAATTGTCTTGTTGTTTCATCTTCCGTCTTCATTATATCTAAAACTCGGCGAGGACAGAATGACAGAGAGGTGAAGTTAAGCAAGGAGAAGTGCTCTTTTACTGTTCCAACACACTGCTTGGTCTGTTTTCTCCTAAATGATGCTGTTATAATGGTGAAAAAATATATCTTTGTGACATTTGTATTGGTCTATTGAAACCTGACTATATGTATCAAAACATAGGGAAATAATACAAAATGATTGAAAGAAAATGAACTTAGAAAACGTTTTATTCAAAAGAGAAGGAAAAGTACAAACTCATTTCAATCTATTCAATATCAAGGGACTCTTAAAGGAGTTAATAATATATTTTTGAGTAGTATATAACTGCAGGCTCTTAAAGTTCATACCTTCTTCACAATGGTCTGTTTACAGATTTCTATGAGCGACTCCAGAAGGTCATTCAGCACATTGGGCATCATTTCTAAAGCCTGCGTTTGAATAGTGTGACTTTCACAAAGTTGCTAATGGAAAAGTTTGAGCAACATTGAGTGACACCCGGCGTTTGTTGCTTTGGTTCTCTGGATATTTCAGACGTCTTACAATAGAAAAAGGCAGGTCAGCTCAAGTCCCCACTCTGTGTCTCCCGTCTGAGGACAATGAGGGTCACATAAGGGCACATTCAAGCCTCTGACATGCTCACAGCACCTGATAGACTAAAGAGTCAACTCGAAGAAAGAAACTGAGAAAGGAGCAGAAAGGCCATCTCTGATGTCTTAAACTCAGTACTGAGATGATGGTAAAATGCAAGATTTAGACAATTTCTACAGCACTGATGAAGGCAAATGAAAGATCACTGCTCAGTAACACCCAGCCAGGTGGTTTATTTAACAGTTCTATAGGTTTGCATCAAGTTCAGGTAATGTTCAATAGGTTTGCATCATGATGCAACAGCAGTTGCAACCTGTTTCTGTAATATGACAGCTTTCCAAGTGAATCAAGAGTAAAAGTAAGACTAGACTTGATTCTATCGGAAATTTATTGAATTATGAAAAGTGGTTGAAGGGGTTGAAATTACGAAGGTTTGGTGACGTGAGCCAAAAAGGAAGGTCGTTTAGAAGTGAAAAGTTATTACATTTCGAACGTTTATGGAGACTTTCGAAGATTGTTTTCCTTTGGAATAACGGTAACACTTTATTTCGATGGTCCACTTTAGATATTTTACTAACTATGGCCCTGTTTACACCTGGTATTAAGATGCGTTTTGAACGACACTAAACACGTGTAAACGGGGTCTAAAATGTTTTGAGCTTGTCCACTTTTGACCACTTCCAAGTGTAGTCGAAAACGCATTTTACTGGATTGCTTTCATAGTGTAGATGCTCATGTGGTTGAATGCATTCGAACAGCCACAAAAGACTGCCTACTCTCCGCCTACTGACTTGATGTGAAAACATTATGGGAAGTGCGCTAACTAGAAGGGATTAAAACTTTGTCAACTGGAGACCAAAGTTTGGTTTGAAGATGAAAAACATACCAAGAACAATGTTCTCTCACCATTCTCGTATGTTTTTCCTTTGTCTCTACGCGTGTTCATATGTAAATTGCGCGAGCTTATTTTGTCCAGTAGATCGAAACATCTGGAAAAAACCCATACAATTTACCCGCCCATAGAACCTCCCCTCGAAGAAGTCAGGACAGAAGTGGTCGAAAGTGGACGAAGGAGATGGGTTAAAACACCAGTTGTAAATGGGTATGTGTCTCCATCTATTTTTGATTCGATCGACCAAAACGCATCTTAATACCAGGAGTAAACACGGCCTATAAGTAACTTTGCAACTACATGTGAACTAACTCTCATTAGAGTATTAGTAGACTGTCTGCTTAATATCTACAAACACTTTATTTTGATGGTCCCCCAACAGACATATTACTGACTATAAGTAACTTTTCAACTATGTCAACTTATTCTACCAACCTGAACCCTGACCTAACAGTCTACTAATACTCTAATGAGAGTTAGTTCACATGTAGTTGCAAAGTTACTTATAGTTAGTTGAATGTCCAAAGTGGACCATCAAAATAAAGTGTAAAAGGAGAAACATGCACCAATAAACTGTTTGCAAATGGACCAAAACTTTAAGACATCCAAAGGATGGACAGACTGAAAATGAGACGTCTTTGGTGGGATTTGACAGCCCCCTCTTGTCAGTTGAGGTGGGTTGCACCCACAAAATTAGTGATGAAAGGGGCGTCTACACTGAAAACTGGCCCGTCACATACAAAGACCTCAGTCAGATCCCAGAAAAAAGGAGAGAAAAAGCAAGGCAAAAAAAAAAAAAAAAAAAAAAAAATGGAGGAATGATGTGTATTAGAGCCCAGATGGGAGGATGAAGTGGCTAAGTAAAGGCAGAGAGAGAGAAAGAAAGAAAGAGAAGAATGCTTCTCCTGTTGTCCATGGAGCGCCTCATACTTGTCCAAGAATAAACAGGAAATGCAGCTGCATTTGGACCACTCCCCTCCCCCCATCCCAAAAATACCCCACATTCCTAACGGGCTTCCATCATTCTCTATCCATCCGACCCAACTTATTCCAGCTCAAAGATGTGGAAAAGGTAATTTAAAAGAGAAGTTCTTCGAAACATCTTCCGCCCCATTCCCCAGGATTCATTCTTCGCTCTGTAATGTGGTCTGATAGTTAGAAATCTGGACACGCAGTTGCGTTATTTGACTAATCCCTCTTTCTTGAGAGCAAGAAGAGGAGAATGGTGGCTTTGTGGCTGCAGACAGTGTGGCAAAAAGAACTATACAGTACCAAATTGAGGTCGCCCAGAGACAATGGTTGTCCTTCAGCTTATATTCACAGACGTCCCACAACTCTATCAAACGTGTTTCTCCCCGTAAAGACTATCTTACATGGCAACAATAGGAGTAAGACTCCTGAACAGAACCTTCCATCCACCAATAGGCTTTGTGTCGCTTCTTCTGACATGGTGGCTAGAGTTCTGGGATTGAAATCCAGTGAGAAGGCTCTGAATCAGCAGGGAATCCACAGTTCTTTTGACACCTGCTTACAGAAAAGGCACTAAAACGCTCGGTTAAAGATAGATATCAAACACAAACTTCAACTTATCCTGGTTTAGCCCCACACAGAGGAACCACATGACTTTATTCTGCACCTGATGTTAATCTGCTCTGATGGAGTGCTGCTCTTCATTTGAAGCATATTAGCTAACCTCTTGGACACAAGGTCCAAACAAAACATGCATATGCATGCAGTTGGACCAATAGAGGGATTATGTCCATGAATACATTAGGGCTGGGACAGCATTTCTGCATACCAATGCGGACAGCTGACGTGCCCCTTGTCAAAGTGTCTGAGCTTCGCATGAATGTATACATCTGGACGGCCACATCATGTGATCTTATTATACTTCTAATTAGATCACGTCTATAATGGTAGGCAAGATCGTTTGTTGGCTATTTTCCCACACTATTCATACAGTAGCAATCACTCGCCTTCTTGGCCAGAACAAAGAAAAGAGAAAAGCATTTAGTGTAGAAAGATGAAAAACAGATAATGATGTGAAAGAGGTTTACAGGAAGTGCAGGTGGCTGGCAATTCATACTAAAAATTTTGGCGAAACACCCAATTTCCTTCATAAACATTTTAATATTATATTAAAATATAAAATATAGAAAACTGTAAAATAAAATATCAGCTTTACTAATTTTGACCTCAAAGCTACCACAAATGGACAAAAAGCCACAAAACTCTAAGTACTCTGACCTATCCTTCGCCATACTACAAAAAAACAAACCAAAAAAAAAAAAACATATTCAAAGACCTCATAGTCAGCATGACAGCACCTATCATGCCACATCAAGCTGAAATGCAATCCTACAATCCATTGGGCCATGTGCTAACCAGGCAGGCAAGTCTCCCTCTTATAGGTGAGCTGACCCCACTGTGAGGAGATGAATGTGGGGTGTGTTCGTCCTCCTCTGTGGAGCTGAACTGTGCTTCTGCGCTAATAGAGATCTAAGCTCAGGACACACAGGTGATTACCTACACTCTCAGAGGTCATGCCGGGGTCATGAGCATAGAGGCACAACGCTGTCAGACAGACTAGCCGGTTAGCTTTGTAATTACCCATGAGGCTACAGCAGTGGCGGAGATGCTGCATTGAGGGATGTTGAAAGCAGCATCCAGCGACCTCTCTGATTGGGGTTAACAAGGGGCTGATTTGCATAAAGGGAGTGGTTTGATTAGTAGTTTTGTGTGCATGCTCAGATTCTTGGAAACAAGAGGGCGTCAGTGACATAAACCAGCAATTGTGAAATTGTGTCTGGTAGTATTGTGTCAGGTCTAGGCTTTGAGGAGGCCAGTCAAGTTCTTTGTACACAGGGGCATTGTAGTGACTGGACAGAAAAGACCCTTCCAAAACTGTTGCAGGAAATAATTCTCTACGATGTCAATGTATGATGCAGCATTAAAATTGGTCTTCTTTGAATTATAAAGGCCAACCCAATGTAAGTGACTACTTAAAGACGCCCTGTAGTGAAAATCAAGTTTTTAAATGTGGTGTTTAATGCTTTAAGACAAACCATGTGCAAATTCATGTCAACACCATTGCTAAGTATATTCTCCTTAAAACTGCAGTGAAAAAAAAAAGATCACTGGTGTCTGTGACGTCACAAACTACCTTGTAACCAATCACGTCAACGTGCCGGTGGACTTTAGCATATCATTAACAGTGAACTAGCAGGGGAGTCTTGAGAGAAGCCAGGTTATCCTGGTATATTTTTCTGTTTATATGAAAAATCGTGTAGATTTAGCAATATGGCGGGTGTATGACGTATATTATGATGTTATGATGAACAATATGCCTTTCTCCAACAACGTTCTGAGTTGTTCAAAGCGTTTGTAAGGATACTGGTTTTAGAAGGCAGCTATCTGACTCTAACATGGTGAACGGGAACATGGTTTGTGTAACATTAGCAACACATTATTGGCTGTTTGATAACATAGTCAAGCAAAAGGCTAATCATATTAATTACTGTTGTGTCCAGTGTTGTAAAGAGCAATACCATTGTGCAGCGTTTACTTCAGTAAGTTGACCTGAGTGGATCCCACCTCCAGCGAGTGGAGGCGGGGCTAATTTGCATATTCATTGATCACTTTTACACTGTTTTTGAACATAATTCTGTGTCCACAACATGTACGCAACCAACCTATTATGGTAAAAATACATCTACTCCATTTGTTATTTTCCCTATAAATCAGAAATGATGTCTCAAAATGAGCCATTCAGAATCATCCATTGTGATGTCACAGTGGAACAGGCCCCGCCCACAGCTGCTGATGGAATCTGCCCTACTAGCTTAGCTCCTCCCCTGAGTGAGCTGTGCACAGTCTGCCATGTTTATCTCCTCGCTAGAGCATTTAGCAGCAGCATTCAAGTAAGAAATCGATTCTTTATACTTAAGTTATACTTAAGAATGCTTAAGTTATTCAGTCAAGAACAGTGAGTGATTTTCTGTTTTTCTTTTGTTGTTTGATTCACATTAACAGCATAGACAGCAGCAGGTACTGTAGATTAGGCTGCTGCTGCTTTAATACACATTTAATATACACATGCAATTTCTTTACCAGCTGTTTACATTCACAGACATAACTGAATGTTTATGTGAACTTTGTGTGTTTTTGACAGTTTAAGACATGAAAGAGAAGAACGCTGTGTGACAGCTGGCTTTCTGTGCACGTACTTCAGCTGTGTGTGCTAAAAAAACTGCATATCAGTGGTTTAAACTGATATGGTTTTAAAACGCATGCATATAATAAACTTTCATGATGCAGAAGAACTGTAATATCATAGATAGAGATTATAATCAAAAACAAACAGATGTTTTGTTTGTTGTTGTCAGAGTATCTGAGGCACAAACTGTAAAGGCTCTGTCCTCTTCTGGAAAGGGGGGTGGGGAGCAGCAGCTCATTTGCATTTGAAGATACCAAAAAGAGGTATTCACAGTATGATAATAATAAATGATCTATGGGGGTAATTTGAGCTGAAACTTCACAGGGGACACCTGAGATCTTGTAAAAAGTCTTCTTTAAAATCTGATTTGAAACATCTAATCTAACAATCTAACATAAAACCTGTATGAAATCTGTTGACCTGTCATCAGTTATATGTTACATATGATCCTGAAGAGTGAGACAGCAGAAACAAAGTACAAAAGTAATCATCAAAATGCTCTTGTCCATAAATTTAGGCTTTTTTCTTCTCATTCTGTGCAAATCCATGTTTTTTTTTTTGTGAAAAGGAATTTTCAGGACAGTTTCTATAATAAGGGAGGAGGGATGGTCTAGTAATTGATGCAGCTTGTCAGTGATTAGTGTAAAGTGGGCACCAACATAAACACAAACTTTGAGTTTCAGTCTAGTAGTATGTGGTGGCATTAAGAAAGTAATGCATAACTTTCCTCAAAAAGCTGCACTATTTGAGGTGTCATTCATGTCTGTAACACAAATGGATGCTCTAGATTGTTGTCTGATCAACATGACAGCATTCTTTGTCATTGTCAATCAAAAACAGAGTGGTGGTATGTTCCCCAACTCCGTACTCCAGGTAAATAAATGTTTTATCCTCTCCATCTACAGACAGAGGGCAGTCAGAGCAGCTCTGAGTGCTTATGAGAGCTCAACTTGTTATCTTAGAGTGAGTGAAGTCACGGAGAGTGAAAGACAATGGAGCCATCAGCTAACACACTCTGACAGGCCACCCTTCAGAAGAGTTAACAGACTCCAACCTAGTGTTTTAAAGTGTGTGTGTGACAGAGAGAGAGAGAGATTGAGAGAGAGACACTGTCGTCAAAACAGACATCTTATGAACTGACACCTGCATTTCATCACTACAAACACACACACCATTATGTATTATTCACTGCAGTGACCACTAGGACGGCATTCCCCTGACGGTCCCCAACCGCAGGGATGAGAGGATTAAACATTTAACAGTGCATGACAAAATGGAACAGAATGAATAAATAAACTGAAATGGCCCCTGGATGCACAGTCAGCATGTGCCACTCGCATACACCTATCCATGCCACACAATTACAGTGCTGAAACTAAAGTGACCCATCATGTCATACTGATAGCAACAGAAACAACAGCTAGAAAACAGCCTCTCTCTATTTTCAAAATGCAATAGGGTAAAGTATGTGTGATCATTATTTAGCTATGAGACCTAGTGGTGTGGTCAAGCTTTGCTGTGAATACTAAATGGCAGATGACCTTGAATGGGGCAGACCTGCTAGCGATTCATGTTGATGACATCAGACAGGGCAACAGAACCCCCTACCGGCTGAGACCTCACCCATAACTGCGTCCGAAATGTCCTTTTCGCCTTCCACCAATCACGTACTTCTCTGAAGGGAACCAATTAGACTGAACATGTGACTATCTTACCTTTAGAAGTGTTACAAGAGTGCTAAAGAGACAATAAAATATTCGAACCAGGCAAATGTTTATAGTAGGGATGCACCAATATTAAAATTCTGACTATAAGGTGATAATTATTTTCATGTTATGGCCAATAACTGATCATTTTAAATGCTACAAGTGAATTAAGGCATCACGACATTAAAATGTTGAGTATAAAAAAAAACATTTTGATTTTGAAGATACATTTTGAAGTTTATATTTAACAGTGTTAAGTGAGAATTAAATGACAAAGGTCATGTACATTTAAAAATAGACAAAAATAAGCAAGCACAATTAAATATCCAATATTGACCATTACCAACCAACCAAACACATACATACATACATACATACATACATACATACATACATACATCCAGTATTGACCTTTACCAACCAACCATTCAGCTGCAACCAACCAACCAACCAACCAACCAACCAACTGTTCAGCTGCAACCAACCAACCAATCGACTGTGGAGCTGAACAGTCAGTTGGTTGCAGCTGAAACCAACCAACCAACCAACCAACCAACCAACCGTTCAGCTACAACCAACCAACCAACCAACCAACCAACCAACCGTTCAGCTACAACCAACCAACCGTTCAGCTACAACCAACCAACTGTTCAGCTACAACCAACCAACCGTTCAGCTACAACCAACCAACCGTTCAGCTACAACCAACCAACCAACCAACCGTTCAGCTACAACCAACCAACCGTTCAGCTACAACCAACCAACCAACCAACCGTTCAGCTGCCACCAACCAACCAACCAACCAACCGTTCAGCTGCAACCAACCAACCAACCAACCGTTCAGCTGCAACCAACCAACCAACCAACCAACCGTTCAGCTACAACCAACCAACCGTTCAGCTGCAACCAACCAACCAACCAACCGTTCAGCTAAAATGTTGAGTATAAAAAATACATTTTGATTTTGAAGATACATTTTGAAGTTTATATTTAACAGTGTTAAGTGAGAATTAAATGACAAAGGTCATGTACATTTAAAAATAGACAAAAATATTAAAGCACAATTAAATATCCAATATTGACCATTACCTACCAACCAACCAAACACATACATACATACATACATACATACATCCAGTATTGACCTTTACCAACCAACCGTTCAGCTGCAACCAACCAACCGACTGTTCAGCTGCAACCAACCAACCAATCGACTGTGGAGCTGAACAGTCAGTTGGTTGCAGCTGAAACCAACCAACCAACCAACCAACCAACCGTTCAGCTACAACCAACCAACCAACCAACCGTTCAGCTGCAACCAACCAACCAACCGTTAAGCTACAACCAACCAACCAACCAACCAACCAACCGTTCAGCTGCAACCAACCAACCAACTAACCAACCAACCAACCGTTCAGCTGCAACCAACCAACCAATCGACTGTGCAGCTGAACAGTCAGTTGGTTGCAGCTGAAACCAACCAACCAACCAACCAACCAACCAACCAACCAACCGTTCAGCTACAACCAACCAACCAACCAACCGTTCAGCTGCAACCAACCAACCAACCGTTAAGCTACAACCAACCAACCAACCAACCAACCGTTCAGCTGCAACCAACCAACCAACTAACCAACCAACCAACCGTTCAGCTGCAACCAACCAACCAATCGACTGTGCAGCTGAACAATCAGTTGGTTGCAGCTGAAACCAACCAACCAACCGTTCAGCTATAACCAACCAACCAACCAACCAACCAACCAACCGTTCAGCTGCAGCCAGCCAACCAACCAACCAACCAACCAACCAAATGTTCAGCTGCAGCCAACCAACCAACCGTTCAGCTGCAACAAACCAACCAACCGTTCAGCTGCAAGCAAGCAAGCAACCAACCATCCAATCACATATATACATGTATACATAATTATTTGCTGATCGATTGTGGATTCCTATCTCCACTGGTGGGTTGTGACCCAAAAATAAACCACATGACTGTTAGGGTCACAGATAATAGGATAAAAAAAAAACTATGCTAAACACAATTAATACAATAAAATAGAGGGGAATCTATTTGCCATGTACTTTTGTTGCTGGCACCAAAGGCTGTGTGTCCAATCAAACACTACACACTATTTTTATACAAATTCCAAATTAACTAAGAAACTAGCCAAATTAATAAGATTCCAACACAAACAGGTTGTGTGACATTCCTGAACAGAGAAAATTGGAACATTAAAAGGTTTCATTGTTTGATTTTAAGAACATGTTTACAGTTTTTGTAAAGTGTTGGGTTTCCACTTGACGCCCAATGGAAAATCTGGGTCCTGAAGCAAAACCAGTTGTGGCATCTTCTATATGTTTTTGTGTGCAATTAGGTGTGTAGGAGTCTGTTAGTTCGGATGGGTGTAGTTGTGCGTTAGCTTTAAGCGTGCGTGTATGTTGGTCTGTAGGTGTGTGTGGGGGTGTGTGTTCGTGGGTGTATGTAATTGCGTGTCTTTGTGTCTGTGTGTGCATGTGGGTGTGCGTCTATAATTGTGTGTGTCCTCCTTATCTGTTCTCCTCTCCTTTAGTTCATTGGCAGACTAGCTGAGCTCAAACTGTTCAGCTGCGACTGGTCCAAGCCCAGTAATTACAGCTTGTCAGAAAGAATTAATTTTCTCATTTCTCATAAAGATGTGTAAAAATTACCATGTTATTATACACCGACACTCTCCAGAGGCACACACCAAATTTAATTTAGAATTCTTCCCGCACATTAAATTAAATCCATAAATAAGAGTTTAGGCATTGGTAGGGAAGCATATGTTCGTTAGGCCAAGCAGGCTGCTCGGGCCTGCGCTAATGTCTATTGTAATGTTTTAATAGCTTGTGCCTTCTAAGCACCAATAAATTTATATGATCACAACAGGCGACGTCGAGCGCACGGCCAATTAGGAGTGCCGACGCCGCCACTGCTGCTGCTGCTGCAGGCCTCAGGAGGAAAGAGAGGTGGGAAAACTGGAAGAGAGAGAAAAACAGACACAACTGCCTGCTGACCGCTATCTGGATCTCTTATATATTTAAATAAAAAAATAAAAAAATGTATGTATACATATATATACACACACACACACACACACACACACACACATACATTAAAAGTTTTGATAGAAATGTATTTGAAATACTGTTTAAGGAAAAAAAACTTGGTTTATTTTGATACTGAAAAAAATGAATCAGATGTTGATTGAGTAACCACTCTGCCAGATTCAATAAGTTATTATTGAATAATAATAACTTGCGCATACAGTAATCCCGCCTTTCTTGCAAGTTTCCTGTCTTCTCCCCTACATAAAGATAAATAAAAATAAATAAAAATACAAAAATAAATAAATAAATAAAAACTAGGGTGAGGCAGAGGCATGATATGACATTGAAGATATACAGATTTCAATAAAATTGGAACATGCCTTGTTCAAAATGTTCAAAAAAATCTGCCATCTGTTTCATATTGTTGAATATTTTAGGCAAATTTGAGTATGCTTTTAGCTAACAACTATAGTGTAGCTAAAAGAGTTTTACTTAGTTTAAATCCATTCAACAGACTTCCCAAAATTACCCCAGGGAAAAAAAAACAAAAAAAAAACACACCGTCTGGGCTTATATGTCATTTAAAATTAGCATAATTAGAATCATTTTGGCAGGTATTCTGTCTATGCCAGAAAACAAAAGTCAAGCAGCTTGATAAAAGTTTGCAGTCGTCAATGAACAATGTTTTGTAAGTGGGTAGAGGCTCCAGTGTCATTAGGGACTGGGGACAGAGCCATGATTTCTGGATCAGAGCGCATCATGTCATCGTCTATATCATGCATCTACAAATGAAATGCAACATCAATCAGACAATTATTTATAGTGCGGATAAAAGAGAAATCTAACACTAATAAACGTGTTTGTTGCCTGCCAAAACTTCATGTACTTTACAGGGATGCCCACAGAGAAAAATAAAGAGAGACAGGGAGGAGGTGGAGACAGTAAAAGAGACACGCAGGAAGAGGGAGAGGATGGTTGGTTGGAGATGAAGGCATAGGAATGGTGGATCTCGCTGCGAGGGGGCACAGGATGGCGGTCTCCCACTGGCATGCCGCATAGACAGTAGGAAGTCATACGCAGACTCACACACAGTGGGCAGTGCCACAGTCAGAAAGACGGAAATAGACCGTACTCACACATACCGCCAACTGAGTCTCATAGGCTCCATGAAATATGACTACAAGCTGCGAGACAGCGGCCTCTCTGACACACTCGAGCCCGTCTGTGATTCGGTTCCACACACACAGACATGTATGGCACACATACATGACAAGGACGCCCACCAACAGCCCCAAACACAGATGAACAGACAAACAGCCCCTTCTCCAGCATCCATTCATGCACACACGCAAACACAAACAGCCCCCTGATGGCGCTCATAGGTGAGTTGAAGTGTGTTAGTGTGTGAACGCTGGGGCTGAGGAACATATGCTGTCCAAAGAGCCAGGAGGCAACGTCTACTACATGATGAGAGCTTTCAGAGTTCATTACTGAACTATACAGTAGCACCATAAAAGCATTTCGACACGTACGCCACACTTACTTCTATAATGTGTAGTCGAGAAATACCGATTCTTATTTTGTGCTTCCTGAAAGCAAATAGTGTATAAATGGCTACTTGTATAGGAATTTTGAAGTCATATGTGTGACATTTTCCCCTCTTTTTCCAATGTTTCAATTACATATCCACATTTCATATAAGAAAAATATTTATTAAAAACTTATAAATATATATAATTATAAAACTTATATAACTTGTATAAACTTAGAAAAAGGCATTAGAAATATTTTTTAGAATGCAATAAATAAATAAATATATAAACAGTAAGAGTTGTGAAAAGTCTATTGCTATGGTTTACATTTCTCTGCTTAATATTTTTGTGGTAACCTTGATATAGATTGTTTGAGCGGATGATGGTGGTATTGGTCATAGGTGCCGCCGAGCACCCACGGAAAAACACAAGATATTCTCCATTAATTTTATCAACAAAAAAAACAAAAAAAAATAAAATAAAAACAAATAAAAAAAAACAAAACAAGAATACTGTATGCGTGATTTGGCATATAAAGCATACAGAGCGCTTCCTTTATAATCATTAGAAATCTCATCTTAGTTCATCGCAATCTTACAAAGTTCTGTTATAATAAACAAAGCTGACAGCACAATAAATTTCTTATTTACATAATGTCTACACTGTATTTATTTTTTTGTAACAAGAGGATTTTGTGAGCGTGGAGAACCACTTAGAACACCTGAGTTTTTGTTCAGTGCTAACTTAAACACCTCTGATTGGCCATTGAGTTCAAGAAATCAACAGATATCTTTGTGATTGGCAACATTGCTCAATGCTGCAAAACACATTGTAAATAGAAATCTTACACACTGGATCATTTGCCAAACCAATATGCTATTATCACGGAGAAAACTGATCCTAGACCAGCAGTAATGGGCAGCTTTTCCCTCTAAGAGCAATCAGAAGCAGCAGCAGGCAGTCGTTTGAGTGAGAAAATTCCATGCTTGTCTCAATGTATTTGCAGTCTGTGTTTTTCTCTTCATGAGACGCGATAACTTTTGTATAATGAAATCATCAGGCGCACAATCGCACGGAGAGAGACACGGCGGAGTGTCGGCACCCACATAAAAGAACAAAAAAAAAAACATTTTTATGCAAAAACATAAAAAGGTGCATATGGTATTGGTAACCTAGTAACCAACAGTAAATAAAACACCATCAGCCGATTAGTCACGTGGGTTTAATGTTTGCTACGTCAGAATTTATTTGACAAATGCGTTTCCATCTCTCATTATCCACATTAACTCTTTTTCACACAAGTCAAAAACCACCTCAAGTGAGCGTAAAAACTATTTTGCGAATTAAGGGATTTTTTCCCCTCACAATTTGGCATTTCCATCACTCATTTCTGATGCGATACTTCAAAATGCGCATAAAAACAGGGCGATGGAAACATAGCTAGTGGTAAAACCTACATTATTTGACAACTATCCTTAATAATGGTGGTTATGGCTATTTACTACAGTATGTGTCCAAATACATTTAGAACACTGTACACCCTCACATCAGCAGAAAATCACAAGACGACACCAGACATTACTGCTTTGCTTTGGTTGTTAAAGAATAACAGCTATGAGGATACATAATGTCTGTAACTGTAATGACCGAAAAATGAAAGCTTTGGGAAAGTTTATAAAAGCCTTTTGCAGATGCACATATTACATACCAGTCAGTTGTGTTGAGGCTTCTTGTGGTGAAAAAGTTTTGTCCTTGTGTCTGCTTCTACCTGAACAAAACGAACACAAAAAGAACAAGTTAGAAACTCCACTTAGGCTCTCCAGCCCTCTCAATACTGAAGCATTTCACTGCTTGAAGAGGTTGTTTGATGGTGGAACAAAAGTATTAAACTTTGTTCTGCCAAGCTGAGTGTTGCCTTGAAACTATAATTTTGCTTTGTTTAAGTTCTCCCCCAACGGGAGAACTTCTGGACTTCAAGATGGACATTGTGTAGACGTTCCTGTCCATAAACAACTTGAAACACTCTTAATCCACTTCACAGAACTTATCATTGCATTTGTAAATTGTACAGTACTTAAAATGTCACGTCTAGAGTTTATGAGTGTAAGCATGCAGAATAGAGAGGATTCTCTCAGCTTTATCAGAACTCTTGGCAAGCTCCGATTCTCCTCAACAAACCCCGCACTAAGTCTTATATCATCCTTCTTAGAACTGAATTGGTAAACCATGTCATTTGTGAGTAGTTTTGGGAGATTTAGACCACTGTCCCCTTGCTAACAGATCAAACCAGATGAGATTTAGGAGACACGGTTGTATATGTCTTCGCTGGAACATTGCAGGGACGTGCTGGAGAGACATGGTTGTATAGTCTAAGAGAACATTGGGATCTTTCATTACATGCGCTGAGCCTCATTGTAAGTTTCTAATCTTGCACGCTCCTGTGTATAATCCGCAGAGAAAACTTGGATGTCATCATCCAAGTTTAGCGTGCAGCATGAAGTCCTCCGCGAGGGGGAAATGGAACATGTTTGAAAGGCTAAAGCCCAGATGAACATACATGGAACTCTTTTAGGTCGGTCATGTAACCAAGATTCTTGTGAATTGGGGCCAATGGTTCGCCGATCGCTTAGATGCGTCGGACCACCCTGGTGCTATACCCGAGGGGGGATGGTTTACACTCAGAGGATTGTGGAGATGTCTGTACAACACATTTGGATGAAGTCGGGCCCACAATACAACAATGGACAGCGGGAATCGAGATAATTCTCAACACTGTGACTGTATGTGTGGGTGTGTCTGTATGATGGGTGTGACAATACAATATAAGCAACATTATGGTTTTTAAGATCATAATATAATTCATGAATTCTAAATATAATATAATTTACATATTTATTAATATTTATAAGTACTATATTAATTATTATGTTATATAATTTGTATATGTGTACATGTATAATATGACTAATTACATGCTATATTATATGAATTATCATCAAAGAAGATTTTTAAGACAATAAGAAACAAATTCAGAGAAATGTGTCCAAACTTTTGGCTGGTACTGTACATACGTGGGTGCTTAGACACAAAAAAATGTGTATGTGTTTATAATGGCTGTGCTTGGAGCCTACAGGTAGGAGTGTGTGCATGTTTGTTTATCTGTGTGTATGTGTATATCTATATCCTACAAATGCGTGAGTGTGAGTGGCAGTGCAGGGCCCCTGCTTAAAACGCGGTCTTATTTACTCCTGTCAGCCCATAAAGCCAGCTTGAGTGCCACGCTGATTGAAATCCCCTTTTGTGTGCTAGTCTTCAGTGATGTGGCTTTTCTCCCGGCCTCATCTCATGATGGAAGCCTGTACTGTTAATCTGAGAGTGGCCCCTGAAAGGACGAAATGAGTTCCTGGGCTGAATGAACTCTTTAACTCCTCTGTCTTGGTCTATTCAGACGTGGGGCGTGAGAGCTGGCGGCTAACACCTCCACAACAATACATGGCAAAGCAATGCAAACCTTCCTTACACAAACTACTCTGTCTCTAGGAGACTTGTTTTTCCCACATTATCTTCTTACTCACAAAATAGTAGTAACGTCTCCCATTATGGCACCTCAAAATACAGAAGATATGTACTAGGATCGAAATGGGAGATCATAACAGCAACAAAAAAAAAAAGGATCTGTGTGGCTGATCTGAACATTTTAAGAAGAAATATTGTTAAAACAATAATTAGAGAATCTTTCTGTATCATGAGGATGAAATAATAAGGTACAGGTACAAAAATAAGGTATCTCAGAGTGTATGAAATTCAAGTAACATGGTATTTTCATGGTACTACCATGGTACATACTTTTTGTGTATTTTTTTTTTTAAGTGTATCCTTGATATAAAGGGTTTGGTCAAGCATCAACAGTACAAGATATTCAGTAGACAGCTGAACTCACATTAGCCTCAAATGGCTCTTAATAATGTTGATAACTTTAAATTTTCAAGACGATTTTTGGTCTTTTAGGTCTATATTACTTTTATAGCAGTATCTGGAAGATGTTAGTAGCTTGCTTTTTAAGTTAGCATACAGTTACTTCATTATTGAAATGCTTCTCTAAATTCGGGGAAAAAAATACATAAACAGCAGTAAAAATGGTTTTAAAGGGTTAGTTCACACAAAAATGAAAATTCTGTCATTAATTACTCACCCTTTTTGGCGCACAAAAAGTATTCTCATGGCTTCATAACATTAAGGTTGAACCACTGTAGTCACATGAACTGTTTTAAATATGTTTTTAGTAGCTTTCTGGGCATCTGAATGTGTTAATTATCTTGTTGGCAATGGAGGCCTCACTGAGCCATCGGATTTTATCAAAAATATCTTAATTTGTGTTCTGAAGATGAACGAAGGGCTGCCTTGTCAAAGTCATGGACTAGCATTTAGCACATGTGCTCCAACATTTCCAGAAACAATACTTTCCTGTCACTGCTACAGTTACATGTCTGTAGCACGTGTGTTAACTTTTAAGCTTTATTATCAACAACTTGCATCCCGAATTTCATGTATGACGATTTAGGTACGGTACAAAATAAAATGCAGATTATTGAACATCCAGTACAAATTAGGGCTGGGCGATAAAACGATAACGATATGTATCGCGATAGACACGTGATCGATATCAATAAAAAATGTGTTCGATAAAACGTTCGATATTTTTTATTCGAAAACAGAGGTTGCGAAGCAAGTTTGGTTGCATTAACAAAGGCACTCGCTTTCTGGTAACCTAGCAACGTAGGGAGTGACACGCTAACAGCCAATCATGTAACAGTATCAAGTTTGGTTGCGCCATATCGTTGTCTCGTGCTAGTCTGCTGGATTCCTCTTCAGTAACCGGCGAATGATAAGCAGAAAATGAGTGCCGCAGCGAGCGAGGAAATTGTAAATAAAAGAGGAAAAGTCAGCTCGCCAGTATGGCAGTTTTTTGGATATTATAAGTCTGACCGTAGTCAGACCAATGTCGTCTGCAAATTATGCAAGACCGTCGTCCCCGCCAAGACTGGTAATACCACGAACTTGATGTACCACCTTAGCCGTGCTCACCGTTTGGTGCAACACCGCACAACATTTTAATTATTTGAGTTTTCCATGGTTGTTGACATTTCTGTCTTAATAACTGAGGGGATTATGATCAGAGGAAGGTTAAGTTTAAAATAAAAATGTTTAAATGTAATATATTTTTCTCCTGGTCCTTATTTTAAATGGGTCATAAAAAATATCAATAATTATCGATATCGACCGATATGAAACACTGATATCGTGATACAGTTTTCAGCCATATCGCCCAGCCCTAGTACAAATGATTAGCAAAATTAGCTTAGCATCTGAATGGAAACCTGGTCAAGTATCTCAGAAGCCATGTGTATCGATGGACTCCATTCGAGACAGAAGAAGAATAAGATCTCATTGTTGTTGGGGTGGAATTCCCCTCTGAGGAGAGATAAGTCGGGTCCTTTGTTCTCTGGCCTGTGTGACAGAACGCTTATATAATGCAGTCATAGAAAATGGGGACTATGTCAGGCTGCAAAGCAAAGTGGGCCTGTGGCCTGTTTATTTGTTGGAATGGAAGGATGGAAAGATGAAGGAATTGAGTTGAAGACAGAGAGAGATCATACGACTCTCTGCTTACATAAGGTCCAGAATGTATGTGTGAAATGGAGCATGATGGCTCTTCAACGCAGATAAAGAGATCATGAAACATGACAGGAGAGGGTTGTACTAAGCGGCACTAAACAGTTTTGCTATTTGGACAAAGACATCCATTAACGATGCTAATTACTTGAAGGACTGTTTTCAGGACTAAATAAGGGGTTTTCCTTGTTCACACTGACAGCTATTTTATAACTGGAGGTCAAAGGTTGCTGTAATGTGGTTGTTAATAGAAGGTTTGAAAATCTGATCACAAATTACATATATTGCCAATAAAATTAAGATGGCGTTCTAGTTTGACAATTTATCAGTTTTCTCAAAAGGTCCCCTTTCAGGTTAAACTAAAACTGCAACACAAGACCAGTTCTCAAACTCTTTGACTTCACTGTCTTCAAAACGTTTGACTTCAAAATAATCTACAGCCCTATATATGCCTTTTCCAGTTTATAAGGATTAAGATGTTTTTTTTTCTTCTCACAATTTATACCTAATACAAATTCATGGACGAAAATCCCATGGATTTTTAACATTTTGTTAATTTACATTATTTTTCCTGGTCTAGAAAAATCACACTTTTTTCACACTTTACAGTATAGCCAAGTCAAAGACTGTATGTTCTTCAAAAACAGTTTTTAAATGGGTGAATTAAAATGAGAAATATCTTTATTTTTAATTGTTTTAACTCATAATAATGCTTGTTTTGCCTAAATAATTAACAAGTCATCTTGAGGCCCCCTTGAAAGTTTGCTGAGGACCCCTAGTGGGGCCCGGCCCCCTGGTTTAGAACCACTGCACTACACTATCCTGTCATACACTTAAAAATAGTAAGTTAATAAACCGTTTTTTTTTTTTTTTTTCTTTGTTGTGTTTTATCTCATGCCTAATAATAAAGCAGAATGTTGGTTCAGTATTATTGCAGGCAATATTTGAAAGTCTGCATGATGAAAAAAAGCGTTAATCTGCGTGAAACTAGTATACACAAGATCACTGTTTTCATACAATTAAGTTGTTTCCTGCTATGCTGGTCACATGCAGGAAATGAACGGGGAGGGAATCAAAGAGACATGGAGGAGGAAAATGAGAGATCTCTCTTCTGACTCAGTGTGACTGTGAGGTTAGACTCTGGAGTGAGCAACACAAAGAGATTAACCTATTTACATCTGTTACTTACTCTAATGGCTTTTTGTACAGCTAATTTCAGCCATCTGCGTTCTCTCTGAAGACTTTGTCACACAAAACTAATAAAAGTCATCTGGCGCACAAAATTAGAGAACACAGAACTGTACAGAGAGGAAGATAGACTCAAAGACACTAGAGTGCACAAACAAACGAACACACACACACACAGGAATCATGCAGCTGGACATATGACTGGGCATGCATTCCCTGACACAAATGAATCACATGCTTACTGACTGACTGACAAACACACATAATGCAGATTCACAAAGTTCATTTATGGACTGTGATGGACAGTGGAAGAGATGTATTGTGGTCCAGGGGGAAGATTTTGCTTTTTTTCAGACTTAAATTTTAGGGATGTTAACAGATTAAAATATATATAATACATATATAATGGCTGTTGTAGCCTAAAAGATTGTGTGTAATAAATTCTATGTATGAATGTATGAATCAAATAAAATATTTATTTCTAAAGCTACTTTTTGTAATGTATATTTTCTCATTTAACACAATAATGACTTTAAATGATCTTTTAGGGGTAATATATATGGGTGCACCAAGAAGGAATCTACACATTATGCATGATGATGAATGTATGAATGTTGTCTACATAGAACACTAAACTCATTTCAATAAAGTAAGAAAAAAATCATTTTTATGGACACATTGAGCAGGAAAAGTTGCACTCAAAAAGACAGAAAACACTATGGTCACGCACGGGGAAGAAATAAAGAAACCGAGAGAAACTGAGAGAGTGAACTCACAGGAGTTTGTGTTGACTGGCAGCAGGTGAGTGTGAGAACATGTCGGCAAGGGTTCAGGTTGAATAGGGCGGTGTTAGTCAGGACAGAGGGGGAGAGCTGTAATGGGGGCAGCAGAACAGCTGTGAGGTGGGGAGAAGGGGGTGTCAGAAAGCACGTCCAGCCAACCAATGATCTTGCTTTATTAAATTAATAAAGCTCATCTCAGCACGCCTGAACACACCAGCAGAATGACACCAAATCTCACTGTTTTAATCACATTACGTACGGGCCAGCTCATTAGCCGCACAGGCTACTGGGTTCATACGCAGTGCACACGGTTACAAACACTCACACACACACCCACACATCACCAAGTGCTAATGGCTACCGTTTGCATGTTACTCCTGCCCTCTACACAGATGTGCTTTTACTGAGATGCTATAATTTTTTAATAATTGAACGTGTTTTGTGACTTTGAGTGATTTTTCGGGCTCATCCTTCTGTCCGGACGCTCTGGAAAGAGGCACAAACACACTCTGTATGTGTAAGGTCAGGGTCGCACCTGCATTCAGAAGTCAGCGCTGCCCAGGAGATAAACGGCATTCGCTACGTTTTCCAGGACGGACTTTCTGTAAAATGAGCCTCATCTCCTCTCATTCCTGTACAAAGAGGTCTATCTGAATAAATGTTATACAGCCAATCTACCCCGCGGGGTTCAAGCAATGCTGTTTGTCCATCAGTGCGGTTTTGTGCGGTGCCTATGAATAAATATTTTCCCTTTGAAAGTCATTTTCTCAGAATGGGAGTGAAAATGTACCCAGACAATAAAATCAAACATGCCAACGGTTTTACATATGAAAAAAAAAAAAAAAAAAAAAATGCTGAAATGGGTAAAGATGACCTAACACTGGAACAAACCATCTTCTGTTTGAAGCTTTTGTCTTATCACAACAAAAAAAATTTATCAAAATTTTATTTCTCCAAATAGGCTCAAAATTTGTCAAAATATCTCCTTTTTACAGAGCCCCTAAAGGGACCTTTGCAAAAATACACTGGAATTTTTTGCGTGCTCGCGTGTTACAATTTCCGATTTACGTATATTATAACCTATTTTCTTTGTGGTCACTGCCGTCTTAGTATGACATAAATGAGAGCATGTATGCACGTGAATTAATAGAGAGATTTGACTTTCATTAGGGCAGTACCTCTAATATCAATGCCTTATGCCCACTTTATCACATCCTCTGTGGCGGCTGAGAAACCGTGTCGCGAAATGGGCTGATGGTGCAATATACGGCTGTATGCATTGTCCTATTTGCCAAGCTCAACGGTCCATAAAAAGAAAACAGTTACAGTAAAACTGCTCAAAATTTGGCTTTCGTTGGAGCAGTATGTTTTATTTCACGAACTTATGTCCACTTTAACACATCCTCGCATTCTCTTAATGGCCTGATGGCGCAATATATGGCTCAGTGTGCATTGTCCTATGTGCTAAGTTTAATGGTTGATAATAATAAAAAAAAACCTGGTACAGTAAAAAGTGCTCAAAATTTTGATTTCATTAGGGCAGTAAATTTATATTATCTCATATAAAACTTTAACAGCCAATTTAAAAATATTGGTACAGTAAAATGTGCTAAAAATTGTATTTTACAAGATCAATTCACCTTTTATTAAACCAATTTGTCAGATTTAATGCACCCTTACAGGTGGTGGAGAAATACAGAATTTCTTCATTCAATTCTAACAGCGCTTATTGCGAGCAGAGCCATAGAGGACTTTAGGGAGCGTAGTGTTATCAAAAATACAGACATCGGTACCAAAATGTAAAAAAAAAAATGTGACGATACCAGCATTTCCCCATAGCATTTTGAGTGCGATTGAGTGGATTCTTAAACGCATCTGATTGGCCATTGTGTTCACGTGCTCAACAGATATGTCTGTGATTGGCTACAATGATCAACGCTTTAAAACATGTTGTAAACAGACATCTTTGACGCTGTTCACAAGACCTTACACAGATACAGACGTGTTTTTGAAGCGTTGATCATAAAGTTGAGTTGACGTGCTTGAACACAATTGCCAATTGCCAATCAGAGGTGTTTAAGAATCTGCTCAAAAGTGCTCAGAATGCTAGGGGGAAATGCTGGAATAGTCACATTTTTAAAATTTCTGTACTGACTTGGTACCGAAATCGGTACTTTTGACAACACAGAGGGAGCGTCAAATTATATAAAGGGGAGGCTCATGTGTCTAACGAAATCCAAATTTTGAGCCTTTACCAATCTTTTTTTTATAAATCACTGAACTTGTACACTGAGCCGCCTATTGCGCTATCAACCCATTTTGCTGCACGCTTTCTCAGCCGCCACAGAGTGGATGCGTTAAAGTGGACATACAGTAGGGTCTTTATACTAGAGGTATGGTCATGCAGAATAAGGGATTAATATGTGCGTTATAAGCACTAATAAACAGCCATTATCCTAGTAATATGCATGCTAATAAGCAACTACAGTTAATAGTGAGAACTGGACCCTAAACTCAAGTGTTACTGTATAAGTGTAATGTAGTAACAACTGACTCCCTGTATAGTTTACAGCATTCGTTGAGATAGATTTTTTTCTTGAGAAAACTGACCATGTACTGTACCAGATATAGGAATATATCCAAATTAATCAATATCAAATCGAACTGAATCAGAATCGAAAGCTTGTGAATTTAAATTGAATTATGAATTGTGAAATTTGTCTCAATACCCAGCCCTATTCAGATTTTTTTTTTCCATTTGATGAAAAAAAAAACATTCACAGCCAAACATAATCCACATACTTTAAAAAGCTTGAGCATTTAAAGTGGCAGTTGACAGAACTGTAGCGTCGTCTTATAATAAACACAACATAATCGTCCATTGGTGTGGATGCTAATATTTATCATTGTAGTTATGTTTACAGTTATCGTCCTTGGTGTGCAAAGGCCCTTACTTAGTTCATTTCAAGATTCACTGTAATTCATTTTCAAGTCATTGCTTCATGCTGAGTTCTAAAAGCTGAGATGTTTATGCTGTGTTTAGTGGCCTCAGTTCAGAAGCACAGTGAGTTCATGTGTTAGTAATGAGGAGAATAACACCCTGCTTTTGTCCACTCTTTACAAAGAACACAATAATGACACTGAGATAAGCTGTGTCAGTGAACCGAGATGTAGCCAACATAAATAGGCAATGTGAGAGAGAAAGCGAGGAAGTTCGAAACAGAGAGACAGGACGCCAGCGCCATGATGGGGATCCATTAAGATCAGACCATCAGAACACACTCAAGGGTCACAGACTTTTGCTATATCATTAACCAAACAACTAAAATTACCCATTCACTGTGTGCATACTGAAAACCCACATAAACGCACACACAAGGGCCCTGAACTGTCACTGTGTCGTTTACAGAAACACCATAATTAAACATCTCAAAAACAAAGCACAAACACTGTAATTACTCCCTCAACTGCTACACACCAAACCACAGGAGTCAGAAACATGCTTTTGTGGAGCACAATAAGTGTGTGAGTGCATGTTGTCATTAATACACACACATATGCATGTATTTACCTTATGTATCTCTCTAAACAAACATTTATATACAGTCTCAAATAATACAGCTAATCAAAAATGATCTTTGATTTGCTGAAGTGCTAAGTGGGAATGGTTAGCTAGTTACATTCAGCAGTTAACCCCTGCATTGTTGTGCAAGATCCCATCCTTCCAGAGACATATCCTTCTAGGACAACAAAGTGATCAAGGACCTGTTGACACCTGGTATTAGTTTTCGTCAATCCGATCACAAGTGGACGATACTAAATACAGGTGTAAATGGGGTCTAAAACGTTTTGAACTTCTCAACTTTTGACCACTTCCAGAGGTAAAAAAAAAACGCATCTGACCGGATTGCTTTTGTGGTGTAGACACTCATGTGGTCGAATGCAATTGAACAACCACAAAAGATCGCCTATCTCCGCCTACTGACCTAATGCTTAAACATTATGGGAAGCACGCTAGCCAGGCGGGATTTAAACTTTGTCGGCTGAAGCCCTAAGTTTGGTTTGGTCTGCTGCTCTCGAAGAAATCAGGACAGAAGTGGTCAAAAGTGGACAAAAGAAACAGATTAAAACACCAGGTGTAAATGGGAATGTCTCTCCCTTGTCTACTTGTGATCCGATCGACCAAAATGCATCACAATACCAGGTGAAAACAGGGCCATAGACAACACTTTGTGGGTACTGTAAAAAGATCAGAAAGTATACAAAAGCATTATAGCATCTAACTATAAAGATAACTATAATGATAAGTATATTAGCATCCACACCAATGCATAATAATGTTCTGTTTATTATAAGCATGTGCTGCACTTATGTCATCTGTCGCTTCAAATGCCCAATGCGGTTTTCCCTATTCTCGTAGAATTAGAACGATTATTAAAGGGGCCATATGATGGTATTTTCAAAGCTCATTATTTTGTATATTGGGTGTAATAAAATAGGATAACATGCTTTATTGTTATAAAAACATTCTTTTTCACACTGCCCCTACTTCTTAAAAGCTCTGATTGGCCAGCTGACCCAACGCGTTGTAATTGGCCAAACAATTCAAGCGTGTGCCGGAAATGTAAAGCCCCTTACCATAATCATGAGCTTCAGCTTCCAAGACTTTAAGCAACTGTAAACACACAGTTAATAATGTCATTTTACCATATTAGTTTAAGCAAGAGACAGATTCTGAAAAATGCGGATGATCAAGCCAATTGATTGGAACCAACTTTGCAAGCATGACTTGAGCGGAACGGTTCACAGTGGTAAGAAGTCTTTGGATGTTGCCAGCGTTGTGCTCTCCCAGGCTCAGGAAGCTGTCCTCTGTAAAATGTGCTGTGCACTAGCAAACTTTTGAGTTGTTCTGCTGAAGATCAGCTTTAGAAATAAATCTTAACCTTTGATTCCTAATTTCTTCCATTTTCAGGAGGCCAAACAAAGCGGTTTTGCTTTCGCATCCAAACACACAGGGTCTCCGTGACATGATGTCAACACTACAATTCACTGAAGCCTCATGTTCTCTCTTTGCATATGCCTTTGGGTGGGCATTATGCTAATATTTAACATTGTGACTTAGACGTTTGTGGAAGTAATATCTGGACTTCGATCGAGTTAGGTCTGGATCAGTGTTCTCTGTTAGACTGAATAAATCCCTTTGTGGTAGACTATGAACTTTGTAACTTGCAGATCGTATACATGCACAAACAGATACAATACACACTAAAGGAAAACATTAAAAGCATCATATGACCCCTTTAAAACTTTATAGTTATAGTTCTCATCCTTGGTGTGAATGGGTCTTAAATCTTAAGGACTGTTCATACAAAGAACGATAACTTTACATATAACTATAACGATAACTATATTAGCGTCTACAACAATGCACAAGGCGTTCTGTTTAGTTTATCGTTATAGTTATCCTTGATGCGAATGGGCCTTAAATTCTGAAAATATGATATTCAATATGTTTTAATTATATAATCACATTATACTACAGAAACTAATACTGATCAAATCAACCATTCCTTTTTCTTTGTGTCGTTACTATGTCACAAAATATGAATGGAGAAATTTTCCCCCCTCAAGTGAAATCCCAGATTGTGCAAATTCCTGTTGAAATGATTTGATTTCATACCTCTACTTGAACTAGTCGAGAAACTACCATTGAGATGAATGGGAATGCTAACAGATAGCTTTTTAGGCTAGCACCTCTTTTCCAATGTCTGACTTTCTGCAAATATTTTTTTTCGTCATATATTTAACGTTCAAATTAATCTGATACATTTCCCCCCAACCTTTGGCATTGTTTCTACACCCCTGCAAAAGTCGCTGTTGTAGGGTGCCATGTTTGTATGTTTGTGTGTTAGCATGTGAGATTTATCTATTGATTATAGCAGACAGTGAATCCCCACTGGCTGTTAAGTGTGTGTGGATTTCTATGTGTGCTATGTTGCTTGTTTTTTGGGCCCCCTTCTGCCTCCTCTCGTGAGGGAAAATCTCTGAATATGACAGGACATGAGGAGACCTGACCATGGCAAAGGACACATACTGTGTGGGGAGGACAGACACACATGTACATAACAAACAAACACACACACACACACACACACACACACACACACACACACACACACACACACACAACATCTGCGTCTGTTGGCATCCGGGTCTGTCCTGTGTCCGTCAGAGTGTGTGTGATTCTCAGAGACACATTTGTGTCAGCATGATCACAGAGTCTGCTTTTGTGTCTGTGGTCTCTCAGGAACACACACTGAGCTAACATTATTCTCTGCTTTCTGTAGCTTCAGAGGCCTTACACACTTAAACCAACATGAAACGGCATTCACAACTCATTTTACTTGTGCAACTCGAGGTATTTCTGAGTAAAACAGGGTGTTTATTCAGGAAAAGTAGGTGGGACATATTATCTATCAGGAATCATATTTATATTAGTCGTCCAGACTAGACATAGGTTTCTAAGTGGCAGAAAAACAACTCAAAACATCAGCAGTGCATGGGAGAAATGCGGTCTCATTAATGATGGCTCATATGAAGGACAACTCTTTTCTGCCTTCCATCATTGCTAATGACCACTTCTGTACCCTTATCACCCTTTATGCAATCTCACTTGCTGTTAATTGAATGACAATTAATGGCCTACTTCCCTTATCAGCTTTATGAGGGGGTTCTCATTAACCATGTTAATGAACTGACCAGTTCCTTATCAGCCACAGTTCAGCTAGTGGCTAACAGCTAATGGCTAATTGCTAAGAACTCTGCTGCAGCTGAGGGCTATGTGACAATTTTGCTTGACTATGAATTATACAATGCTGAGGTCAACAACAACAACAATAAACAATGTAAATAGAGCCATGGCACAGTAGTGCCATGATGGAGTCAGGGTGTCCCTATAGGAACTCAGATTCTGACCAGTGCGTCAAGGTGCTTTTCTTTGTGTCTTCTGTGTTTGTATTGTACCAGTCCAGTATAGTCAACATCATTTTCCCGATGACATTTCCCCCCTTTTTCCTTTACTACTTTTCTGTCATCTCTTTCTTGTTAAGGTCCTGTTAGTCATACTAGATTATACTGGTCAACATTTTTTTCATGTATAGCCATGTATAACTTTGTAATTAATATAGTTTGGGTTTATATACAGGTGCTGGTCATATAATTAGAATATCATCAAAAAGTTGATTTATTTCACTAATTCCATTCAAAAAGTGAAACTTGTATATTATATTCATTCATTACACACAGACTGATATATTTCAAATGTTTATTTCTTTTAATTTTGATGATTATAACTGACAACTAAGGAAAATCCCAAATTCAGTATCTCAGAAAATTAGAATATTACTAATGACCAATACAAAGAAAGTATTTTTAGAAATCTTGGCCAACTGAAAAGTATGAACATGAAAAGTATGAGCATGTACAGCACTCATTACTTAGTTGGGGCTCCTTTTGCCTGAATTACTGCAGCAATGCGGCGTGGCATGGAGTCGATCAGTCTGTGGCACTGCTCAGGTGTTATTAGAGCCCAGGTTGCTTTGATAGTGGCCTTCAGCTCTTCTGCATTGTTGGGTCTGGCATATCGCATCTTCCTCTTCACAATACCCCATAGATTTTCTATGGTGTTAAGGTCAGGTGAGTTTGCTGGCCAATTAAGAACAGGGATACCATGGTCCTTAAACCAGGTACTGGTAGCTTTGGCACTGTGTGCAGGTGCCAAGTCCTGTTGGAAAATGAAATCTGCATCTCCATAAAGTTGGTCAGCAGCAGGAAGCATGAAGTGCTCTAAAACTTCCTGGTATACGGCTGCGTTGACCTTGGACCTCAGAAAACACAGTGGAACAACACCAGCAGATGACATGGCACCCCAAACCTTCACTGACTGTGGAAACTTTACACTGGAACTCAAGCAATGTGGATTGTGTGCCTCTCCTCTCTTCCTCCAGACTCTGGGACCCTGATTTCCAAAGGAAATGCAAAATTTACTTTCATCAGAGAACATAACTTTGGACCACTCGACTAAGCCTGGTTTCTCCCAAGGTTTTTTTCTCCATTTTAACACCAATTTGCCACTTGTCTGCCACCTGATGTCACCTGATGGAGTTTGGGTTCCTTGCCGCTGTCGCCTCTGGCTTGCTTAGTTGGGGACACTTGACTTGACATTTGATATTCAACAGTGCTTTTGATCTGCCTGCATTGACACTATTCTTTAAGAGCTGCTGTGCAGCCAAACAATGTACCAGTTATCAATGTAAAGCTGCTTTGACACAATCTACATTGTAAAAAGCGCTATATAAATAAAGGTGACTTGACCACTCAGCAGCAGTCCAGTCCTTTTTGTCTTTATCCCAGGCGAGACGCTTCTGACGCTGTCTGTTGTTCAAGAGTGGCTTGACACGACAGCTGAAACCCATGTCTTGCATACGTCTGTGCGTAGTGGTTCTTGAAGCACTGACTCCAGCTGCAGTCCACTCTTTGTGAATCTCCCCCACATTTTTGAATGGGTTTTGTTTCACAATCCTCTCCAGGGTGCGGTTATCCCTATTGCTTGTACACTTTTTTCTACCACATCTTTTCCTTCCCTTCGCCTCTCTATTAATGTGCTTGGACACAGAGCTCTGTGAACAGCCAGCCTCTTTTGCAATGACCTTTTGTGTCTTGCCCTCCTTGTGCAAGGTGTCAATGGTCGTCTTTTGGACAACTGTCAAGTCAGCAGTCTTCCCCATGATTGTGTAGCCTACAGAACTAGACTGAGAGACCATTTAAAGGCCTTTGCAGGTGTTTTGAGTTAATTAGCTGATTAGAGTGTGGCACCAGGTGTCTTCAAAGTTGAACCTTTTCACAATATTCTAATTTTCTGAGATACTGAATTTGGGATTTTCCTTAGTTGTCAGTTATAATCATCAAAATTAAAAGAAATAAACATTTGAAATATATCAGTCTGTGTGTAATGAATGAATATAATATAAAAGTTTCACTTTTTGAATGGAATTAGTGAAATAAATCAACTTTTTGATGATATTCTAATTATATGACCAGCACCTGTACACTGCCAGGCCAAAAAAAAAAAAGAAAAAAAAAGTCACTGTTTGGATTTAATAGGGAAATACTTAAGAGTCTATGGATGGATCATTATTACAGTGATTATTATGTAATATGTAGCATGTTATATGTTTGGCAACGGTTCTTTTAACCCTAAAAGATAGAGTGTGTAGCGAGTCCTGACCTTAATTTTATTGAAAGTCTTTGGGATGTGCTGGAGGAGACTTTACAGAGTGCTCACCTCTTGCATTGTCAATACAAGATCTTGACCAAATATTGATGCACCCTTTGATGGAAATAAATGTTGTGATGTTATTTCCATCAAGATGTGCATCAATTTTTGGTCAAGATCTTTGTATTGACAATACAAGAGGTGAGCACTCTGTAAAGTCTCTTCCAGCACATCCCAAAGACTTACACTAAGGTTAAGGTCAGGACTCAGAGGTGTGTGAAAATTATTTTTCATGCTCTCTGAACCATTCTTTCACAATTTTAACCCTGATGAATACAGGCATTGTCATCCTGGAATATGGCCATGATACATGTTTCAACATGGTTATTTAAGAAATGAAAAGCTACACACCATCTGTTAGGGTTAAAAGAACCATTGCCAAACATATAACATGCTAGAAACATAACAGCAATGTTTTTTTTTTATATACGTATATGCGCTTTCAAAGGCTGCATTTATTTGATCAAAAACAGTAGTATTGCTAATAATAGATACAATTAATAATTAACTCCTATTAAATTAATATAAATACACATACAATTTTAAATTGTTTATATGTTCATGTTGTCTACATAATATATACATAATTTTAAAGATTAATTATTAGTAATTATAATTTATTACAATAGTTATACTCTATAATCTAAATATATTAATATACTAATGATTAAATTATTATATGTAGCATATATTACATATTTAAAACATTTGGACTATAATGACCAGCCTGAATCAGCTGAAAGCAATGTAAAACCAGCTATAACCATATATTTTTCTACCAGAATGTCAATAAAGTCCATCAGGTTTATCATCTAATCATCTACTGACCATATCTCTGAACAGACATTAATCCATTACATGCAGCAAGGCTCTATACCTTATCCCCCCATCCACTCATATAGCAACCCTGACCTCAGGCTTTCTGTCACACGTTAAAATCCATTAGTTTCACCTTCATACAAACCAGCTTTACAATCAAACTGTTTTTTCAGAGGCCATTTCTGGTCATGCCTGTGGGAAGAACTAGTACAGTCCATGTGTGGATGTAGAAACAAAGCTTTTCAAATGGAAGAGAGCTCAGGGGAATGAATAAGGTTACAATCTCCTTATGATACTAGAAGTATAAAACTTCCAGTATCATAAGGAGTTTATCATTACATCCTTAAAATAAGTAACTGTGAAGACACATACACAAATATACACACAAAATACAAACACAGAAGTCACAAAGAAAAGTACCTTTACACACGTGCACACACACAAATTCACAAATGTGTCTCTAGCGGCTGAGATCTCGCCAGTATAAACTTGTTTTTATCTTACGCAGTTGCTTCCGTTCATCTGTGGTGTGGATGTGTCAATACACAATCGCCTGTGTCTTTTGTTCACAGGAAGACTTCCCCATTTATCAACTCTCTCTTTCTTTCTCTTTTATTCTCACTCCCTCTGTCCCTCACTTCCTCTTTCTAAAGGGTCAAAAAGTTGTACATTTCTTTACTCTCATCAGGTCACTACATACTTTTGGAAGACAAAAGTGGATTTCACCATATATTTATTTATTCTATATACCTCTATTTATTTCACATAGACCAAAATGACATAAATACCATAATAAACTACAAATCCCATGTTACATGCTCTGAAACGCAAGGATTGTGGGCTGTAAATGTAAAGACCCTGGCACAAGAAACACACGCATGCACACAGTGACTGTAATCCATGTAAACCCATCAGGTATGGTGATGAAATGACCAACAAATGTCCATGAGCTACATCATGTAGTGAAAAATCCTCTCTAACCCTCTCAACATCCAACAGGCAGTGGATTTAATGTAAACACAGTCGTCATTTCCTGAATTTTAAATGAATTTGGTGAAATTTCATTGCTTTAAACATCCAAACTCTGTAGACACACAATAAAAGACATAATATACAATATAAAGCGATCATGTAGTTTACTACATACTAAATATAAAAGCACTGAATTGTTTTGTGGATCCAGTGTAAATTCTTCAGTGATCCAATCCCAGCAGCCCCTGTGAGACAGAGAGACAGGTCACTGCCCGCCTCATCCTTTCATTCCTCCACGTTGTCCGGTCAATATGCCCACAGAAGAGCGAGTGAGAAGACAAAGAAAACTAAAGGTATTGATTTGATGTCACAGTCAATTAGTGAGGAAAGAGCAGGGAAACATCTCTAAGATCTATGGGAGGAAAATAAAGAGCATTTCCTTTTAGGTGAAAGGGTTTTTTTATTTTTGTTTATTTAATTTTATTTTACATTTAAGACAGAATGAGAAATATTTGCTTTGATCCAGACAAGGCTGAGAAGTAAAATGTGGCTTCAATGGAACAGAAAGTGATTTTTATTAATGAATGACTAAATTGCTGACTGAGGGACCGAATCAATATATTAAGGCTGACAGAAAACACTATACTACAGTATTTCATCTCTTCACTCGCTTTTGCTCTAATACTCTCTGAAGTCACACATTTACAAAGCAAAGGTGACAAGAATAGCCTGTGGCAACGAACACATTGCTTCTGTGCCAGTGGCAAGAATAGCACCTCTAAACAAATACTAAAATAAAATGCGTTTTGTGGCTTTTAGTCTACATGTGCATGTCTTTATGCTATTGCACCCTTAGAGGATGAAAATAAATCCCATTACCAGATAAAGGCATTTAAAATTCCAATTCTCTCTTTAGGAAAAACAGAGCAAAAATATTGATGACTCATCCTGCACTACACAGATTTTTGTCCAATCAAATTCTCTCTAGAATGAGAATATTATGGCCCCTAATGCAGCAATGAACAGGGGTAACCAAAGTATTTTTGTTTTTCAAAAAATATCCACATTTAACACGTTATAAAGTAAAATAACTTGCTTCCGCCAGACCGACTTCCGTATTAAACTTATAACTGGTATCACGTCAGTTACGCTTGTTTCGTAAGTTGAATATGGAAGGCGTAGGATGTAGCGTAAGCGTTTTGAACTGCAAGAGGCATTACACTTTCTTCGTAAGTTGAATACGGAAGGCGTAGGATGTAGCGTAAGCATTTAGAACTGCGAGAGGCGTTACACTTTCTTCGTAAGTTGAATACGGAAGGCGTAGGAAGTAGTGTAAGTGTTTTGAACTGCAAGAGTTTTACCCTTTTTTTGTAAGTTGAATACGGAAGGCATTCTGGCAGAAGCTAGTTATTTTACTTTATAACATGTTAAATATGGATATTTTTCTTACACAAATGCATCGCTTCGCTTCAGAAGGCCTTTATTAACCCCCCGGAGCCGTGTGGAGTATGTTTATACTGGATGGATGCACTTTTTTAAGCTTCAAATAGGTGGTTTCCGTGCACTGCCATTATAAAGCTTGGGAGCATCAGGGTGATTATTAATATAACTCTGAGTGTATTCGTCTGAAAGAAGAAAGTCATATACACCTAGGATGGCTTGAGGAAGAGTAAATCATGCGGTTATATTCATTTTAAAGTGAACTAATCCTTTAAGTAACATCATGTGGACAGTACTGACATGAAAGTCAATACAAAATGGAAGAGAGACTGACTGCAGATACATAAAGTTATATGACAATCGAGAACATGTAAAATGCAAATTAAGAAACCGTAAATTGCCTTTCTGTGAACTTTTTGTAATGTAATAAAATGGTGCAGGAAGCCCTGAAAGAGTCCAGTACACAGGTTGATTTCATAAAGCATTTGAGATGGCAGTAAAACAATGAAGACAAATGGTCCTGCCCTCTCATCACAGGTATAAGTAGTGCTTTGGGGATGGGGGGACGCCACTGCTGAATTCATGTATGATTGTAAGAGCAACAGATCTCGCTGGAGACGGAATCAATCTGCTTCCCTGCCACAGGGACACCTCAGCATAATTACAACAGACACGAGCTCACACAGACAGAGAGAGAGAGAGAGAGAGTGAGAGATGGAAGGATAAGTGGGACTGATATGGAGTGGGGTGACATAATAAAGAAGAACAGATGCTAAACTGCTCCGTGGTCCTTCTCCGTTGGTCAGAGTCGTGAAATAAGCTGTAACGGGTTGAATATGACAACCATTAGGGGGTTTCACAGAGCTGCGCTTGAAATAGACTTAGTGTGAAAGGAGTGGTCATTACAGTAAATGAGTCAGACAGATGTACGTCGGTACGCGACCTGCTATGATCACAGTTAAGTACGTGAACGCGAATCTACGTGCGTCCGTCAGCATATCAATGTGTTTGAGGGGTCCAGGGGCCGAGGGAAGATACTGTTATTTTACAGAAAGGACACGGCATGTCAGAGTGCATTAGGCTAGGGTGGCGTGGGCTAAGCGCTGTCCCTCTGACAGGCAGCACAGGAGACATGGCATAATGAGGCAGGGCAGGGGCGCCTCTCTCCAGCCCGCGCCACTCAATTACCCAGCAGGCTTTTAGTGCCAGCGCGCTCCACTACAGCTAAATTACCCAAGGCCCTGTCTCCACTTAGAGCCCAGCCACTGTTTGAGCGGGTGGCTTTGTGACTGCCCGCACACACACTGGCTACTAAAAGGGTAATAAGGTCATTTGAATGCCGGAGCCATTAGGCTAATGCCACTCAAACGAACAAGTGTAAGGACGGAGAGAGCAAGACTGTGAGAGCAGGCGAAAAAAGGCCGCTCTTTTAGATCTAAGCAGGGTCTTCTGTCCAGTTTTGTCAACTGTCGGGATTTCAATGAGCTGCGTTTAAATCGCAGGGGTAAATAATCACGCCGGTTAAGCTCTTGATGGAGCTAGGCTAACAATGCTAGGGCTGCCGCTGACGTCTGAGTGAATGATTGGCGCAGCTGTGGTTAGCTTGCACATGCATACACAGCCCCGGTCTCTGTCCATCACAGGAGGCCCTTAGCGAGACAGCGAGAGACTTTGGCCAGCACTATTTAGTTCTGTTTATCACAGGGTAAACAGATCAGGCACAAGCCAGAAGAGCTCACGTGTGAATCGCTAATCGCTAACACACATCACCGAAAACACACAGGGGCTAATAACTAAACAGTAGTGCCACATTAGAGTACGATATTCCAGTGTAAGAACCGGAGTCTTATTCACTAAGAACCTGCAATTTTGTTTATTTAACACAATTAAGCTTGAGCTATTACTGTTTACAGGAAGCAAGCGATAAAATTAATTTTAAGAGATTTCTGCATACATTTTGTATTGATCACAACAGCAGTTCATCGAAATAAAGATCAAATTAAAGAGCATTTTAATCAGGTACATGTCCATACGTGAAAGTGAATCAGTCTCTAAAACAAGCGTGAGCAAATAAATTATGGCATCAGCGAGCGTAAATTATTCTTTGTAATTTCTCCCCACCTTTTCCCATTGAGACAACAAGACTGAAATACTCCTCAAAAGACATCCCCACATTATAAGGCATTGACTGAAACGAAAGAGCACAGAGTCACACACACTCTGCTACTTGTCTAAACTGTTATCTACTCAAGCAAAGCTGCGTTCTGGCAAAAACTGTAAGGACAAGCCAATATATTGTGTCATTACAGCCTTTTGACCTGATTCAAGCACTCACAACGGCTCGTGGAAGAAGGTAGCAGACAGAGAAAATGATTAGAGAGAGACAGTGGTGTCTCCACAGAATTCACCCCCAGTGGGATCCGACCCTTGGGCTCAGATGACAGGATCAGATTAAATGGAAGGCATGAATGGATTAAGGGAAAAAAAGAGATTTTATTGATTTTTAGTACAGTTTTTGAGAACATTAGTAGTGTTATGATTCTATTATGCACAACCAGCTAAGTACAACAGGTTGAAAAGGCATACTGGATGTGTAGTGCTAGTTTTAAAGGGGTCATAACATGAGGAATGTGGTATTTCACAAAACCATACTAAACGAAGCTGGAAAAGATAAACATTCTTGTATGTCAGAAACCTAAAAACATTAACAACAACCTCCTAAATTTGCACGTCAACAACATCTATTCAGTGTGCAGAAATGCAGGTTGTGCACAATTCATAAAAGAGGATTTCTTGTACAATTCATGAATTTCCATTTGGAAAAACTAAAAATGAAATTCGAATGTAGAGGAGTAAAATACATTTAAAAAGCAAATTAAATTCATGAATGTAATTTTTAACAAGAAAAAAAAAATATGTTTGCTAAGACAAACTTTCAGTTTTGGCTTTACAGACTTATTTGAAAGTTAAAAAAAAAGTTTAAGAAGTGTAGAGTTTTTATAGTGGAGGGTGGTGTGAGGGTGGAAGAACATGTAATTTTCCATGTAATTTCTTGTTGAAATTCTTTGAATTGCAATTCAGTAAATTCCACTATTTTGTAAGTTGAACTCAAATTACAATTCAACTTCCAGGTGCGACGCAAGTGTTTTTTGCTAGTTTCAGCTCGACGCAGTTATCATTTTCACATCCTGCGCCACATTGTGTACATAGCAAATGCATTTGTGCCGATTTGTGTGCCCATGGGCATGCTGGTCTGAAAAAGACAAACTATAACCTTGTCTAAAGTCAATGGCGCAATATTTGTTTTGTTAATTAAAGAGCACGTTAGCAATATGCGCCTATATGTGGGTGCACAATGCAAGTACACTCTGCTTATTACACAAACAGGGATGCGCAGCAGCACACAAACATGCCAAATATTAAAAATAAAAGGCTTACAATAAAAAAGATTATTATTGTGTGCATAAAGATAAAAATGCTTTGGTGGAATCCGGCTTTTCCCGTAGATGGTCTGCTCGCGCGCTTTAACCTCGCGCATAAGCAGATCCGTTTCCTTACTAGAGAAGCGTTCAGTTTTTCCGCCATGGCGCGAACACAGCTGGCTTTTAAAGGAAATGGGAGATGAGACTCTGATTGGTTTATTGCATGTTACGCCCAAAACACACCCATGACTGATTAAGAGACTAGAAACAACCCTTTTAGACCACCGACCATTTTTCCCGTCCTTAAAATAGCAAAAGTGGATTCGGACACGACCTAAGCGCACTTGCACCATGCGCTTTAGACCATGCGCTTAGATTGTTAAAATAGGGCCCCAGAAGTTCATTTTACTCCTCTAGGGTACTAATATTTAGGGGTAAATAAGGTATAATGTTGTCCTTTTAAGGGTACTGCCCCATTGACAAGTCGTTGTACCCCTAAATGTACAATGTTCACACATTTATTGTGACATCTGTGTTTCAGATGCTTGTCCCTCACAGTTACGATGAGGTGATGAGAAAGTAGGATAGACTATATCATTCCTAAACAGAAAATTTGGCCAAACCTTGTGTTGTTTCTGACTATGTGTAGCACCTACAGCTTTGCAGATCCCAACATTGGTCCCTGAGCATTCCCGTCTCATCTCAAAACATTTCAGTGCATAATTCTTTGTGGTCCTGTAATGTAATACAGGCTGTTATTGAAGAATAGGGCAGCATTTGATATGAATGATGCATGATATGACCCCTTGAAGTCATTCAAAAGTGAATATTGTATCCTGTTCAAGCAGTAGCGCAACAGAAAACACTATGGATTGGACTCTTTGTGCGCTACAGCATGTTGTTGTGTGCATCTCTCTCTTAAGTGTGACACTGTGTGTGTGTGTAATAAGAGCTCTGTTAATTAAGTGGCTGTAGCTCTGTGCTCCTGGCTGGGAATGGATCAAACACAGGCGCTGGCCAGCGGGCTCCCCACCACCACAGATGAAATGCACTGCAGACTTTAAAGACTTCCTGTCATTAGCCTAGACCCCGTCCACTGACTCGCTCCCTCGCTCACAGCCTAGACCTCCTCCGTTCCGCCACAACAATGAGCACTGTCATAGCTCTGAAGAAAAAAAAACCCTGCAGTAACAAAAGAGCTGGCCTTTTACCACACACAGAGAGGGAGAGAGAGCGAGAACAAAAGTGAATGGTTTAATTAATATCCAAATGCTCTGGCTCCACCTGGGTTGCATTAGCAGACCCTGGGCTTTTCGTACACACACACACACACACACACACTTAGCGGCCACCTGACTGGACGTCTGTGCGGTAAGTGTGTGTGAAGGATGGCTGAGGATCAAAGAGCATATTATTCTGCTCCACGTCTCGTTCCCCGTCTGAAACACTCACGGCCAATAATAACAGAGGACCGGTGTCCTTGTGCTTGTTACCCAGTGACAATGAGACCAACCCCGGGCCAAGCTAGTCAATTATTTACCAACTCCTCATGCTAGGATACTTTAAAGCTCTGATATTGAAAACATTCCTCCCATTCTTGTTTTAATGCGGTTTAATGTCCCTGTTACACAGACACTGATCCATGTTTTGTAAGTTGCGCACAGTCTCTGTCGCTGTCAATTCGGGTCTGTGTCAAACCGGCCGGCGAGGTTGTGTTTCTCACCCTTACGCTTCACGTTAGCACTGTGCATTGCGTGTCCACGCTTGACTGATCTTGTGCAGAGGCGACGAGGCTTTGAAAACAAAAGATGCTACGAAACAAGACAATTGGCGGTGCTATTCTTGACAGGCGTAGGAATGCTAATTAATCTGATTAGAATGAGACTATTAAACCCATGATGGGGGTTCATATTGCAAAGCGCTCCGGTCCTGGCATGCACTGGCAGAGCGATCGACCCAGATGAGACACAAACTGACGTTTGCCGAGCAAAGCGGGGCTCTCTCATTCGACAGCTACTTTAAAAAGATGCTTTGTTGTTTACTGATGCTATTTGGTTTAATACCTTTTCTTAAACTGTCGATTGCCCTCCCCTCCTTTTGCTCCACTGGGCATGTGCTAAGTATCTCGCGGTGCCCACCATGAACACGCTCATTTGTCCGTAGTCTGCACTGTGAGGCTTATGTACATAAAAGGCACGCTAGAAGCAAGCAGACCACCCACTGGATATAATCAACGACGCTTTCCATAGCACCCCCTCGGTCTGCTCTCGAAAGCCAGGGCGCCTGTGCGCCCAGCGACCCGAATGGGAGCCACGGGTCATCCATCAGCCGAGCCTACAGCACGGGAGACTTGCATATGCCACACATCAGTCAATGTGTTTGTCCCCTCTGACAGTCACACATGAATGGAAGATGCTTTTACATGCATAAATACTCGCACACTGACAAGAGGTCTACGGCCTATATCTGAGACCCTGGACATTATTGGCAAATTGTAAGATCCAACACGACCCAGAAACCCTCACTCACTTTTATTGAGCAAGTAGACCAAGATGCATAGATTCTTACAGACTCACACATTCATTTTTGAGTAATGTTATTAATTAAAAATGTCACCATTATATTAAAGATGGTCAATCAATTATAAATGATAATCAAATTAATTAGATGTCACGATACTTAATATATCAAATTAATCAAATATAATCAATATTTGCTAAGAAATACTATCAAATTAAGATAATTCAAAGGCTTTATATTATTGTGGCAGATGAGAAAAGCAGTGGTCTAATCAGCAAATTAGAATGATTTCTGAAGGATCATGTGACACTGAAGACTGGCATAATGGCTGCTGAAAATTCAACTTTGCCATCAAAGGAATAAACTACATTTTAAAATATATTCATTCTTTTAAAATGTAATAATATTTCGCAATATTACTGCTTTACTGTATTTTGTAAATAAATGCAGCCTTGGTGAGCATAAGAGACTTCTTTCAAAAACATAAAAAAAAATGTTAATGTTTCCAAACTTTTGACAGGTACTGTATGTACTGTATATACAGGGCTTGACATTAACACCCACCAAACGCGGGTGGATTTCAGAAGTGGCGTATAACGCAGTCACTCCTACTTGCCACTTTGGCGGGTTGAATTTTACATATAATATATAATACATTTTTTAATTGTAGTCTTTTAAAAAGGCATCTGAAATTATAAACTAAGTGCAATGTACTGAAATATCTGAAACGCTTCCAATATTCATTTTTTCCACAGAATAGATAATGCGCTCTCTCGCTCTCTCATTTCTCCTACTGCAAGTTGACACAAACCCGCCTCCCCTCACTCACTCGTTTCATTTGCTCTGGATGAATACAGTTGGTTACAGGGCTTGAATTTCGGTGTGGGATTAGTCGTATTGTGCATAATTTTACCTATTCCCACACCCAAAGTGTGCGCACATAAAGCTGCCTCTCAGTACTAAATTGAGTTATTTTTCGCTGCTTATTGTGCTTAAACAGTCAAATAAACAGCAAATAATGTCAAAATGCCCATCTTGGCATGTATTCACGTAAACAGTAAGTTATGTTTTAAGTGAACGTAAACGCAAACAGAATGTAAAAAGAAAACACATGTGTAACAGTATAATGGATTTGTCAGGTCTTAAAGCCTAATATACCTGCTACCAAATTATGAGATAATATTAAAATATCTATAGTATATGGCAGTTTTTCCCCATGCTATTGGTCAAAATTGTGGCCAGTGAAAATGCTGAGTGGCTAGTAACTTTGGAAAACCACTAGCCACAGTGGCTGGTGAACAAAAAAGTTAATGTCAAGCCCTTATATATATATATATATATATATATATATATATACACACACACACACACACACACAAAATCCCAAAGTTAAACGTGAAACACGGATGCAAACTTGGCCTAAATATGTAAGCACATATGTCCTTGGCCTACCACTCAAGGTCTGCAAATGTAAACTGTACATGTACAGTTGATCTGTTCTCCTCTCTCTTTCCTTCAGTCTGTTCTTGATTGTTCACTTGTCCTCCAAATCGATGCATATTACTGCTCTCCTATAGTGAGTGCATTATAACACACTGTGGCTGGTCCACAGTCTCTGACAATTCAGCTCTCTCTATCACACTGAGTAGCAGGAAGAGCTTTCATTAAAACCTTGCCAAACTACTCTAAGTACAGAGCGTGCCGCTGTTATTCCGGGCATATCTGCCCTGCTTGCAGGAAGCCACAACCAGAAAGGTCAAGAACAAAAGGAGACGGGACAATCTCCAGAGAATAGTTAAATAAAGACAATATAAAGAGAGAGAGATAGTCAGATAATAACGCTTGTGTGCCCAAATGAGTGGGTATCTCAGGGTCTTCCATTGTGGCTGACTGCAGATGCAGCACGTATCCGTTTGCTCCTCAAACAGCCTGTCGTGTGCGATCCATGTCCTTGGTTGAGAAGTGTCCATTGTGATGCTGTAATAGGGCTCAGCTGGCAACATTGATAATATGCTTACAATCATCACGTCCGTCAACATAAGACGGCCTGTTTGGAGCTTTCTCGCCTCGGAGAGATGTGAGGGGGGCCGAGTATCATAGCCTGTGAAAAGCTGTGAAAAGAACTCAATTACAGGTAGGAGCAAAGGCCAAGTCCAGCCTAGATTCACTGGCCCACTGAGCTCATTGTTTTTCCAAAATATCCAACAGCATCTGAAGTATGCCAATCAATTATGACTAGAATTCACTGTGTGATAGAATGTTTTTCGTGTAATGGAAAAGACCTTGTACATGGTGACTGCGTTTATTCAGATTTAATCATAAAGCTGGCGTAGAGCACCTTAACCCTGCCATGATCTTTCTCGCTGGTGCACCATGGGAGTTAGAACAATCTGGAGCCCATGACGGAGGATCAGCTCACACACATCCTGTTCAAGGCTAGTCGTAACTACTTCACAAGAACCTGTCAGACAACAGCTTCAGAATAAACAGAAAAAAACAGAGAATGAGAGTGAATGATGACCAGCAGGCTGAAATACAGAGGTATGTGTCGTTTTTCTGTTTTTAAAACTGAACAAATGGCCTTTTCACACTTTAAATAGTTATTTAGAGGTCAATCCAGAAAAATTGGGTGTTTTTTCAACTTTGAATGCTTAGCCCTGTGGAATTAAAAATAAACTCTTTTAAAACACTCTTGTCTTTATGAACATTTCCACCAGTGACTTTTTGATGAAAATGATGGTGATAAATTGACTTTATTTACATGATCGGAATAAAATAAATAAAAGTTTTTTTGTCTTGGTAAAGCTAATTTCACAGCTAACATTTTATATATCCTAAATACACACAATTAAATAATATTTTCACAAGGATTAGTGTTTTAGTGAAAAAATAAACACTTTTGAAGTGAACTTTGGGATAGTCGTAATTTCTGAAAAAAAAAAAAAAAATAGATATTTCAAATTTTCTTTAATATTTAAAATTTAATTTAAGATTGCTAATCATTGTAATAAAAATCTACCATTGGTACATAAGGCCTTTCTTGTTTTCTTTCCATGTTACACTCTATGCATAATCCTTCAAATATCACTTCAATTAACGTATTTGCTGTCACTGTTTAACATTTTTCCATCTAACACTTTAACACAGCATGAACGTTTTTTTTGCGGCTCAAAAAACCACATGAATATTTAATGAGGTAAGCACAGAGGCACTTTTTGATTTGACTATTTAATGAGTTAAGCACAGAGGCACTTTTTGATTGGTTAACAGTAATATGTGGCTAATCAGCTCACTGTTAAGATTCTAGAAACACATTGTTTCACATCGTACACCTTTGGCTTCTTAGTTTAAAGTTGGTTCCACAATATTAGAGCTGTCAATAGATTACATTTTTTAATTGTGATTATCTTTTCTGTGTGATTAATCGCGATTCACAGTGTACAGTATGTGTACAATGCAACAGCAAAGAGCTTGTTTACATTTTAGACAAGTGAAGATGCCCCCCCATCCCCATAAACATAAACCAACTGTCTAGACCTGTAATTCTGTTTATATGTGTATATCAGGATTGCACGATGTCTGAGGCGCCTTTGTGCAAGCACTTCAGATCTGTCAGTCAGCGCGAGTAAGATAGTTTTGTTTACATCAGCATGAGTTTGAAAATCAAATTTCATTGGTTCAGACTCATGCCATCAAAAATTCTCTCTGAATATTCACAAAGTTGAAACTCTACGCTTTAAAACGATACCAAAGGAAAGGTACTTCTCTCAGAAAACATACAAATAAAGATACGGTTAGATGTTTAATTGCTATTTGATGCATTTGGATCACTAGATGAGGGCTTAATGAACTCATTTTTGTGAAAACCTCAAATTCGACCAAAATCAACGTTTTTGACTTGTTTTGCCTGTAGCTCATAATTAGCTATGAGCACATTCTGACTCATTTTGCCAGCATGGGTCACATATATGTGTGCGTGTTTGTGTGTGTGTGTAAAAAGACATCAATGGCCTAATGCATCTGTCAACACAATATCTAAGATGATAGAAAAAATTTCAGCAGAAGTTTAAAAGGAAAAAAAAAAAAAAAAAAAAGATTCCTGTGTTGATGGCGTGATGAGGAACAAAAACAAAATAGACTTTGAGTCTGAAAGACATGTAATTAAAAAAAGTGTCCATATGTAGAACAGCAGTGATTATCTTGTTTGTCTGCTTGTAGTTTCAAGAACAAGACCAGACAAGCAGTTTAGCAGTCAATCTTCGGTGCTTGTTTGAATTGAGAAGCAAAAACACAGTGATTTTAGAGACAGAGATTTAGAAATTGTTGACCCGGTTAACACCGGGAAGGGTATTAAAACTGAGAAGATTGAAATTGGGTTTATCTGACGTCAAGAATCATCTGAATATCAGAAATACAAGCGTTTCAGAGAACAAGTTCTCCTTCTGTGCTTGAGCTTGCATTCAGTGGCCCAAAAAAGTTGTTTGACACAATGTCTAAATGTCAGAAAAATACTTTTTGTTAATGCAATAATCTGTGCATGCCTGCAGTCATTCACCTCTGGAAACCTGCATCTGCGCTGCCATGTGAGCCTCTATAAACCACTTGCCTTTTTCCTGGCGTAACACCTTATTTTTGTCACTTTTCCACTTTAAGGTGGACAGCTGTTTTCTTCTTCACCATTAGCAACAGTCAACAGTAAATGGTTACCTTCCAAAGCCCCTGATTTCACAGTCTTTGTGTGTCTGCGGCGTCATGCCATGAAAATAAAGCCCCTTTCTCTTTGCTCCGTACAGCATGACATATTCCCTCTGCTTCCTACCACGAGAAACACTTTGCTGCAAATTTTCAACCTGTCACGGTAACGCACCTCTGACACACGAATGACGGAAATTATAATCTTTCAGTTAAATGTAGCCATCCATCAAAAGACACTTTACATACACAAGAGGCTTATGATTGTTGTTTGCATTTGATTTATTAGTATGTAGACTACATTGACACAGTCTCTGAAAGAAAGTAACGAAATATGAAATCTGAATTAAAAATAATTTATTGAATGAAAGTCTTACATTTATCAGAAAGCTATCTGACACACTAACACACTTTCAATCTGTTGTGCAACACTTGTGTTCCGTTTTTTTTTTTTTTTTTTTTTGCCAGTTTCATAAATCTATTTGGTGTCATCTTTTACAGTTTATTGTACGTCAAATGAGTGGGACGGTGATGCAGTAAACGGTCAAAATGTACTGCATCTGCTCAGATTCTAAAGTGTGAAAACAGTGGACACTTTCTGTCTCTTAAGGCCACAGTAGCTGAGATGTCTAAAAGTCAATGTCTAAAAAAATGCGCTTAAGGTACTAATAAAGTTGTTTCTCAGGGTTAAATCTTAATTGTTTGACAATACAGGCACATTGTTCATTTTACAAGGAATATTTTGCATAAAGTATACTGCACATTTACATTACCAAGTTAAGCATATTTTACTAGTTTATTATTTCAGATGCCTTTTTAAACATATTATACCCGCCAAAGTGGCTAGTAGTCGCCACTGCTGTAATTCACCCGCATTTGGCCAGTAGGGAGGCGTTAATGATGGTAACCCATTCTCAGAATTTGTTCTCTGCATTTAACCCCATCCAGTTCACACATTAGGAGCAGTGAATAGTCAACACACACACACACACACACACACTGCAAACTGTGGACACACACCCTGAGCAGTGGGCAGCCACTGGGGGTTAAGTGCCTTGATCAAGGGCACCTCAGTCATTTCCATTTCCTTCAGGTTACCAGTCTGACACCATGTCCTAACCAGACGCAACGCGACACGCGAGTTTTTCTATTCTATTTTAGAAACGGTTTCTATTCTTCTGCAACATCGTGGCTGGAACAACAACAGCAAGTATGATAATGATAATCTAGGGTTAAAAGAGTCTAATGTGAGTTAGAATATCATTTTGTGTGTCTTTTATAGTCGTAACAGTTAGCAATAATGGACAATTCACCTCAGATCTTGAAAAAATATGAAACAAGAACGTTCAAACTTGTGTTCAACTCATGTTGAACAGACAAGTCTATTCTATGAAAAGATTGTTTTAGTAACTCAGTATGCATTTTCAATAATGATGAAATTCAATTGATTAATTTAATTTTTATGTACTTATTCATTTCGTTGCGAGTGCTGGGAGCTTGGCGACTAAGCCCGCCCCCACGCTCTTCTAATTGGCTTTGATTTTTGATTGACTTTATCACGTTTCATTGTTGCGTCTAGTGTGGACAGACAAATTGTTTGTCGCTGGAAAGTTTGCTTCGGTATGATAAAAAAAATTATATCACAATGCAAAATTATTATATAAAAAAACAAAAACATCTAAAGCAAAAAATTATAGTCCTAAAAATAGACTTTATTTTCTTCAAGTAAAATATTATTTATTATTTTATAATGATTTTGGAGTGAAACATGGGTCTTTTTCCTGAAAAACAAAATAACCTACCCACAAAAAGTAAGTTCTTAATCGTATTCAGTACATAGTATGAAAGTACAGGAATCTGGATGTAGCAGATGACAACTAGTCACTGTGTGGCTGTAAATCTCTGTCAGTGTGAATGCCTCATTATGGGTTTGCACCCAGGCCGCCTCATCCACACGCAAGTTTATAAAGTTTTATGCTGAGCTCTTATCTGCATGCAACAGATGGTTAAGTCTGTTTGATCTACCTTAAAACCACCTGTAAAGTGAGTGATAAGGTGTGTTGGGAGGGAAAAAAAAAAAAAAAAAAAAAATTTTTGGTCTTACTGAGCATGAGGGCCTTTCATTTGCCAAGATTTAGGTAAAAGCATGTTGAATTTTTGGGTCACAAAAACATTAAGCTTTAGCACAAACTACAAAACTGCAAAAAAGGCATCCTATCTCTCTCTCCATCTGCCTCTCCCTCACTCCTTTTCCTCCTTCTCTTTCACTTCATCAGATTCCCTTCGTTCACTCTCTCTCACTTTCGTCTTCATAACAGGACATTTGCTCTCACTTACAGGCGGCAGTGCACTTCCTCTCAAGGGCAAGAGAGGTGTGAGAGAATGAAGCGCTCAGAATGAGAGAGAGAGAGGACCGATAGCATAGAGCATGCTGTTAGCACCCTGTGTCATGGTTTGTCTCCCCTTAGGCTTAATTTAGACTTCACACACATGCACATATTCAGATATTAGTAGCTCATAGACTACAATAAGACACTTTTATCCTCCATAAGGCCTCAGGTGATAGGTACAGCTCTACTGATGACCACATGACTCCCTCTTATCTGAGTGGCAGTGGGGCATATGGGGCAGATATTGCACAGACGTCGCACAGACGTTGCGTGGACGTTGCTGAATGAGTTCCCTTGTCATGGTGTTGTTATACAGCGTGATAACAGCATGACAGTTCGCACACTCACTGTGTATATTAATGAGGCCCTCTTCAACAGGCCCTTATGACCTGCTGACACAGACATGCAGTTTCCAGAAATCTTCATGGGAGAATATTGTCATAAACTTAACTACTTATACTGATGGGTAACTTTCGAAGATGGCTGTTTGTGTCCTCAGACCAGTCCAAAAATACACTTACGTGAAGAAAACTTTTTAAAATCAATATGAAACTGCATTTGGAAAGCATTTCACCAGCATACTGTTCTGTTTTCGAGAGTAAAAAAAATATATAGAACATAATAAGATTTCTTTTACAAGTTTTCATACTTAAATTTCAATGGTATAAAATTAAAATCTTCTTTGCAACATAATATGTGTCTCAATTACATTCAGTTTAGTTTGTCTTAGTTTCACTTTCATGGACTTTGAGTTTGTTTATCATCAGTTTCCCGTTTCCTTTGTTCCTAGTTTCCTGCCGGTCATTAGTTGTCATAGACATTCATTAATCATCACAGCTGTCATTGTCTCATTGTCTTTGTTACACACCTGCTTCTTGCCTTTGGATTACTTGACTTTGTTTTATAAATAAATACTTTGTTTTGGAACTTTTTCCATATTTCTCTTCATCATCTCGACCAAAACGTTACAATATGGAACTGAAGTAAAGTAAACATTACTAAAAACTTTCAGTTTTCTGTAACTTTTAGTTGTAAGTCTAACGCAATGGCAGTTAAAACAAACCATTTTTAAGTCAAATGTTAAACATCATTTAATTTTTTTTTCTCAATGTATTCATGAGGGGGAAAAGTAGGGCAGAACCTGATTTTATCCATTAGGGATTGATCAGTTCATGAAAGGTTCATTCAAAAACATCATTACCATCGTTTTTTTTTTTTTTTTTTGAAAATTGTTAACACTAATAAGGCAACAGTTGCCTAAAATAATGCAAAAATAGCTGTTTGCCTGTTGGTTAACATTATTTTACCTCAGACACAAGTAATTACAAAGTTATTACTACGTAACAACTACAAGTTATTACTATGTTTTTATTTTGATGAAGTATGATGACTTTTTTCCTTTCCTTTTTCGGAATAACAAATTTTAAAGCAGGAAAGCCTACAAAAAATTACATTTTGATTTAATGTTGACAGATGAAATCTGAAAACAGTTTTCACATTTTCTAAGCTGAAAAGGGAATGAAGAAAGGATTTTAAATGAGGTGAATACTACACACTAAAAAACGCTATGTTAAAAACAACCCAAGTTGGGTTGAAAATTGGCAAACCCAGCGAATAGGTTGATTTAACCCAGCGGCTGGGTTAAATGTTTGCCCAACCTGCTGGGTAGTTTTATTTAACTCAACTATTGCAACTGTTACTGTATTGCCAGCCATATAGTAATTTTTAAACAATAGTTGGGTTAAATAAAACTGCCCGCATTTTGGGCAAACATTTAACCTAACCGCTGCGTTAAAACAACGCAGTTGCAGGATTTGTCCATTTTCAACCCAAATTGGGTTGTTTTTAACCCAGCATGTTTTAGAGTATACACTAAAACTATCCAGAATATTTAATAAGCAAATACATAAGAAGCTGAGGATATGTAAAATTTTATGAATGGGTCTCAATTCTGAGGAAATCTGCAGCATGTTGGGGAGTTCACATATGCTGTATGATTGTAATATAGAGTAGCATCTTTCCAAAAACTTTGCATACTATAAAGCTCAAAGCTACATTTAGAGATCGCTTTCATAAACATTCACCTAGAAGATGTGGCCCTCACGAACACATTTATTTCTAGTCACAACCCACTGTGATGATACAACATCAAGGAGCGCATGTCCTCTTCAGCTGTGTGTCAGTGCACAACTGGTTCAAGTGTGCAGGGTAATAGAGGGATGATCTGTATGATAAACACAGTTTGTAGGTGCTCGAAAATGCTTTGTACACATCCACGCACGCAAACACACACAAAGGCATCAGGAAGGAGTCAAATAACTCCCTCATCATATTCTGTGATTCTCTCCTCTCTAAAGAGGCCTTCAAATAGGCCCATCACAACTCCATAACCATCTAGCTCCCCATCATCACAAACACAATCAAACACACACACTCTTCTCAAAAATATCCTCATTCATAGTTTAGCCCACTCCTTATATGCAGACCATGGAAAAGGGCACATAATGTCCAGAGTGGCACTGGCCAACCCAGATTGATGGCTTGATCTTCCCAATCAAAGTTATCCAACCAATAAATAAAATGTAAATAATAAATAATTAATTAATACAATAAAGGAATCAACTGTCAATTTATTAATTCAATAAAAATGTAAATGCATCACTTCTCAATTTAAATAATCTATATATATTTAAATTTGTTTATTTAATAAATGGCTCAAAGTGTAGTTAAAGGGTTAGTTCACCCAAAAATGAAATTTCTGTCATTTATTACTCACCCTCATGTCGTTCCACACCCGTAAGACCTTTGTTCATCTTCAGAACACAAATTAAGATATTTTTGATAAAATCCGATGGCTCAGTGAGGCCTCCATTGACAGATAAGGTTGAACCACTGTAGTCACATGAACTGTTTTAAATATAACATTAGCACCTTTTCTGGGCATTTGAAAGTGTAAATTAACTTGCTATCTATGCAGGCCTCACTGAGCCATCAGATTTTATCAAAAATATCTTAATTTGGGTTCTGAAGATGAACAGGTGTGGAACGACATGAGGGTGAGTAATTAATGACAGAAATTTCATTTTTGGGTGAACTAACCCTTTAAATATAACAAAAACACATTGAAAATTATTTTTCAAATAAACAAATACTTAAAACTATTGAATTCATGTTTAAAATTTAAAACAAATTATATTTAATACATTAATAGATTTTTAAATTAAACTTAATTTTTAAAGTAATTTTAAATAACTTTTTTAAATAACTGATATTTTCTTTTTAACTCGACCGAAAAGTAATTTGCAAATGTTCTATAAAAATGTAATTTAAATGTTGCATTTGAAATGATTTAGTGATGTATATATTCTTATGTTTAACTACATTTTAAAACATTAATTACATAAAATTTTAAATATGTCTGATTATTTTTCAATTTAAAAAGTAATTTACTTTCTAATAATTCTAATACTTTCTAGTAATTGTTTTTTTTAAGTGGCACTAGTCCTCCATAAACAATGAGCAGTTAAGCAATAATTTCAATATTTATTCATGCTGCAATGCATGCTGGGAACCGCAGTCCTGCCTCCAGCACCACAGACATCACAATATGCATATATTAAGTTAACCTGGCTTCTCTAAGAGTGTTTTACAATGCAAACTCAGCTAAAGCACAGCAAGTGGTCAGGACATTAATTAGAGCACCGCTGTTAAAATAAATAAATAAATACATAAATAAAAACAAATATAAATTATAGAGTATGTTTACAGTTACTGCAATGGAACTTAAAATAACCTATATTATTTACTTTTTTTTTTTTTTTTTTTTTTTTTTTTTTAAGTTAAACTTAATTTTAACATTTTTCCCCAGTGTATTTATTAGAGAAAAGTAGAGTAAAACCTGATTTTATCCATTATATGGATTGATTGGATTATAAAAAGTAGGCGCTCTTACTTCCCTCCAGAAACACTGTCAGATTAGATTAGCAACGTGATCAGCACACTAGGTCTTGGAACAGCATTATTGTTTCATAAAAGCAAAGGAAATGAATACACTTCATGACAATTTAGAGAGTATACACAGAATAGAAATACACCCCATTTCACCAAGATCCACCCACTGCATTTCTGGCCTCGCTAGTGATGTACACAAATCATACGCAGTCATACAGTAGGTTGTGTTGCTGGCCAGGTTGCTGGACAATGTGTATTCCCTCTCCTCTCTGTGTGTGTGTTCTCTAGTGAGCAGATCCAGTGGGGGCCGAGCAGGGGGGCGGAGTCAGGACGACCATCAAAAGGTCCATCCACAGTGGAGCTCATTATTGCTTGTACTATTCTCACTCAATCTTATGGGCCAAATCATTCCCGAAAACCTCCGTTACCATACTGTCTCTCTCTCACACACACACTTTTAAAAAAGACATGTCAGAAGTAAACAAAGCCTGCGTCTGAGCACTAATTAAATAGATGAGCTGTATTAACATAACCTGAATGCCCTGGCCAATTCCACCCCCCTGTATTCCATCCTAACACACACACGCAAACACACACACCCTTAATTTTTTTTTTTTTTTTTTTTTTTTTTTTTTATGATCCGACCAGCGAGCGCCAATTGTTGGCCGGTGTAATTACCATTAGACCACGGCGGCTGGCTCTTTGATATGGTAATGAAGCTACAGCCCCCCCTCCAACCGCCGCCTCCCCCCGACACACACTCTCCTCTTGTCTGACAATCTACCGAACATGAATTTCAAACAGCCTCCTCAGCACCTGACAAACGGGGCTGAGCTCCGCTGATGACCCACAATGCACTAGGGCACAGGGGGCCACCGGAGGGAGGCGTACGGAGGACGACGCAGGCGGGCGACACGGATGATGTTTTTAGAACAAGGAGGAGGGGGATGAAGACATGTTCAAATGACAGGTTTACAGCTTCTGGATTGGATAGGTCGTGTTGGAGCGATGGAAGGGTCAAAACTATGCTGTCAAATCCAGAATGTCTTCCCACCTCAGCTGATGGCGGTATTTTCAGCTAAATTGCACATCACTTAACATAAATTTTGGGTCGCTGCGATCTTGTGTTTGACTGGAAGGAAGGGTTGAATGTGCGACACTATGAATGTGCATCGCCTTCGATGATGATGTCACTGATATAAAATGACTGCCCACTTCATTAAAGGATGCAATGATGATGAATCTATAAAAAAAAAAGTTGGGTTATGAATCTATAAATAAGTTGGGGTTGGTAAGATTTTAATGTTTTGAATTAAGTCTTTTATGCTCACCAAGGCTGCATTTATTTGATCGAAAATACAATCAAAAAAAGTATTATTATGCAATATTATTACAATTTAAATCAACTTCTATTTTCATATATTTTAAAATGTAATTTATTTCTGTGATGGCAAAGCTGAATTTTCAGCATTATTACTTCAGTCTTCAGTGTCACATGATCCTTAAGAAATCATTCTAATATGCTGATTTGGAGCTCAAGAAACATTAATATTATCAATTGTAAAAACGGTTTTTCTGCTTATTATTTTTAGTGGAAACAGTGATTTTTTTTTTCCAGGACTCTTCAGTGAATAGAAAGTTCAAAAGAACAGCATTTATTTAAAGGGTCATTGATGAATAAGGTTTTCAAAAGTGTCAAAAAAAAAAAGGATTTTGAAGTTTTATTAAGTTTTAACAATGAGATTATATGGTTTTTATAATCAATTAACACTGCTTTTGTCATTTATTACAAGATGGACAAAATTTGTCATCAAAGAGTCATTCGGTTTAACCAAAATTTTGGTTTTACCGAATGACACTTTTGGTTGTACCGAATGATGATATTTTCAAACAATGCTAACAGGCTGATATCTAGCTAGCTAGCTAGCAAAAGGACAATCAAACATTTTGTATTTAGTACAAGTTATTAAAATATTACAACATTTTCCATGTTTTATAACGGTTGTACCGAATGACCTGATGTTTCGGGACATGCGTATGAGCAAGTGAAAACATTAATTTTTCAAACAGTTAAGAGAGAGTTAGTTACTTTGCTTTACGACCATGTGGTCCTTTGCAAGTGTCTGAATGATGTCACATCCTGTCACATGATATTGACCGCATGACTTGATACAAAATGGTCCCTTTATATTGGTTACTCCGAATGACATCAATGAAATTAATTTTTCCGGACATTCTTTCTCATAACAAAACAATGACTTCTACACATAATTTTACTACCATTTTGCACCATGTTCATATATGATGTTATAAAATCAGAATAAAAAATTTATATACATTTATTACATTTTAAGATATTTTAATCACAAATGAAATGGCTGTATTGGCCTTTGGACGGTTAAACCGAATGACCTTTTGACACTTCAAGATCTTTCAAATACCTTTATATGTAGCAAAATATAATTAAAACCTTTTGAATTCAATAAAAGAGATCAAGTTGTACTACCTTATATACTTTGGATGTCATATCTTTGTTTTTTATTATTATTAAGGCCTTTGGACAAAAAAAAAAAAAAAAAAAATGACCCGTCACGTCACTGACAATGTGAAAGTCTTTACTGTCAACTTTTGATTAATTTAATGCACTCTTGTTGAATAAAAGTATTAATTTATTTCAAAATTACACACACATACACAATTTTATGCCCTCCAGGTAAAATTGTAAGTTTAAGCTTAGAAGCATAGAAACCTCAGAAAAAGTCATAGTACACCTCTTCTATCAGGAAGCCACATGATTTGAGGTGTCATTAATGTTTCATACTGAAAGGTTTGTTCAAAAACTTTAATTCTGTGCAAAAGTTTGCACAAACTGCTAAATATGAGAGAACACTGATCTAATAAACTTTTTAGCTCTCGTTGCACAAAACAAACAGCCATGTAGGAGCGAATGGCTAGCCCTTACTCACAGATACACAAACAAACAAACACACACACAAACAAACACACACGGCAGAGGGAGGCAGGGCAGATCAGAGGGGAGTCCAGATGGACGGAGAGAGCCTCAGTGTCCCCACACCCTCACGTGTCATATGTTGTCCCATCTGTACCATCACGGCACGGCCCCCCAACCCCAAGGGACGCACACACGCACACATTCGTGTATACACACACACAAATTCCATATCTCTCACCCTATGTCTCCTGGGTATGATACAAACAAACTTCCCGCACCCATTGTGTTCACACGTGACGATTAGAATCCTGGATGCAGGACGCGTCTACATCTCTCTAGCGTGTGTGCGCACAGTTTGATCTGGCTGTTAGGGACCTTTAGCGAGGATATCACCTCTGCCCTTCACTTCCAGCTCTCGGCCTATTTAACACTCCGCTGGAGCTCTCCACGCCACAGCGCTCTATTAAATATGCTCTTTGATACGGGCACACTCTCTGCAAATGTACGGCGTACTACTTAGAGGTTAATTCCTTTTCAGCTATTCAATTGTTGATGAGAGCTCTCAATATGTTCAGTTTCAGAGCTCGGAAGCCAAAGTGAAGAGAGTCATCGACCAACACAACTAAAACAACTAAATTAAAACAAACGTTCCCTAGACACAAAACACCCATGTAATTATCAATTATATGCTTAAGAAAAAGATACCTAGATGGTGGGAATTTTTTTGTTTCTGTTTTTGTTTTGTTTTTTTTGAAGTACTGTGCACAGTTAGCTTTGAGGCTTTCTATATGTTAGTGCACTGTTTAAGCCGAGTCTTTCTCTTCTGGGAAAATGGTTACTATTGAAGACTCATCATGCACTACAAATTTTTGTCCAATCGGATGCTCTCTAGAATGAGAATGTCTCCTAAAAAAACAAACAAACAAACAAACAAACAAACAAAAAAACAACAACAACAACAACATGAGAATGTTCTTAACCCTAATACTACCTGCAACTTACTAGCATGTAGCAAATCATGTACAGGGAGGGCTGTGATGTAAACTACCTCCTATTGGCTATTTAAGAAACAAACAAAGCAAGGACGCACCCGTCGATTTGTCCAGTCCAAACTTTCTGTTTCAACAGGAAATAGTTCAACACGAAATAAAGCAATTTCTAAACTACCATTCCAAGGTTTGGGGTCAGTAAGATTTTTTATTTTTTATTACACTACCGGTCTCAAGTTTTTGAACGGTAAGATTTTTTAATGTTTTTAAAAGAAGTCTCTTCTGCTCACCAAGGCTTCATTTATTTGATCCAAACTACAGCAAAAACAGTAATATTCTGAAATATTTTTACAATTTAAAATAACTGTTTTCTATTTGAATATATTTTAAAAAGCAATTTATTTCTGTGTTGAGTTTTCAGCATCATTACTCCAGTCTTCAGTGTCACATGATCCTTCAGAAATCATTCTAATATGCTGATCTGCTGCTCACAAAGCATTTCTTATTATTATCAATGTTGAAAACAGTTGATACAATTTTTTTCAGGGTTATTTGATGAACAGAAAGTTTTAGCAACAATATAAATGTCTATGCTGTCACTTTTGATCAATTTAATGCATCCTTGCTGAATAAAAGTATTAGTTTCTTTAATTTCTTTCCAAAAAAAAAAAAAAAAAAACTCTTACTGACCCCAAACTTTAGGACGGCAGTGATAATGTTACAAAAGCTTTCTATTTCAGATAAATGCTTTTCTTTTGAACTTTCTATTCATCAAATAATCCTGAAAAAAATTGTACACAACTCTTTTCATCACTGATAATAATAATAAATGTTTCTGAATGGAACTCAAACCATTTTCCTACTAGATTGAAGTTGGCTTCAAAAACCTATTACACTTAATAACATTTAATAATTACATTTAATAAATCATAAACAGACAACTCCAGCTTTTCACCATTTATGCCTCAACTACAAGCTATTAAATGTTTAATTGCACAGCCATAATCTGCGTTTTAAAAAAAAACGCATGGCACCAACACAAGTTCTGGTTGCTTTGCTGAGAACACAAGACCTGCGAGATGAAAGGGAAACAGATTCTGGGGGAGAATTCCAGGAGGCACTCAGGAGTTTACTTCTAAATGATCAGCAAGCATGTAACAATACCTCCCACTAATGGAGGTGTTTTGTTGGTTTTAATCCACCTAATTGGCCGGGGTTCAGCACTACCGACGAAAAGCCGAGAATAATGCTACTACCTGTTCTCCTCCTCTCCTTCTGTTCATCTCAAGGAGAAGAAAACCCAAAGGACCAGACATTACTTTAACCCACAGGAGGAGAAGAATCCCAGAGGGGGCAAGAGAACGAGAATGAGAGAGAGAGAGGTTCTCCCTCACCTGAGATGAATAGAGCAGGTGATGTTTATGTATGATTCTCATTATTTAAAGCTCTTGCATTGAGGGAGATCACATGATCTGCCTGATTTGCAGAGGGAAGCACTTGAAAACAAATCGATCTGTGGAATGAGGCAGGGTGCTAGAGATTGATCTTAAAGGGACAGTTCACCCCAAAATGAATATTCTGCTGAATATATGCTCTTACAAGTGCAATAAATGGGAGCTGATGCTTTTAAGCTTTGAAAAAGATGCAAAAGCATTATTATTATTATAAAGTATTAACCAAATCAACATATTAGAATGAAACTGTGTACTATATGTGAAGTCATTAAGTCGCAACACTGCTCTCCAAAACATTTGATGAGCATTAAAAAAAGGTTATGCCACATTAAATGTTGTAGTTACATTATTCATAACCATTACTGTGGAAATAAAAGGAGGCTTGTTATCGCTGTATGACTGAGCATTGATTTAGTGTATTTGGATACTAGATCGCTGGAGAGCTCAGGTCATTGAAAAATCTCTCGCTTGGACTATTCCTCCATTTCTCCAGAGGCCTCTCTCGTCCTCTTCTGCCCTGTTCTAACACTCGGCGAACTGAAGCAATTACAAGCCCTGACGGCAAGCCCACATCATATGGAATTGGATTGTATGTAGACGAGCTTTTGGTTGTTTATATGGAAATGCGATTGCCGTGTTGATTAGGGAGCTCCGTCCCTGCCCACGCCCTTCATCGCGGCACCTCGCAGGGGACGCCGCAACCTACAAGACACACAAACGCATCAATGTAATTCACTCAAGAGCCTCATTTTTCATAATGAGTGCGTCTTTATGTGGCCTCTGCTGTTTTCACACACTGTGAGCAGTAATGACTGCGTATACATTCATAGGCGCGTTTGCCGCAATTAGCCTGACGGCCGCTCGGGTGAGGAAGTTCAGGTACTGAAGAGAGTCGGAGTGGGGCAGGTCTACTGGGAGGGAGACGCAGGGAATACGGTGGCACTGGGCATATTGAGAGATGCACTCAGGAGGGAATTTGGGAGAGGAGTGTGGGACAATCTGTCGCCTGATGACAGATGATGTGTTTCACTGAATAGTGAACTCAGAGAGAAGGATTTAAAAAAAATATATATATATACTGATAGCCAGTAGAGTTTCATTGACTAGTTGTGAACTACATGACTCCAGTTGCGCTATATTGTGACAACAGGACAAAAAAATAAAGGTAACACTTAATATTAGTTAATGCATTGTTCATAAACTAACACTGAACAACTCTATACCAATTTATTAAGCTTGATTAATTTCTACATACATAATTGTATAAATGTATATTCATAATAGTTAATATTACACAAAAAATGCTGGGTTAAAAACCCAAGTTGGATTGGAAATGGATAAATCCAGTGACTTTGTTGTTTTAACTGTTTGCCCAACGTGCTGGACAGTTTTATTTAACCCAGCTATTGTTTAAAAATTACTATATGGCTGGCTTAAAATGAACCCAAAATAGGTTGGAAATTAAAAATCAGACACAATTACTAGAGGCAACAATAATAATCAAAAGGTGAACTTTTATTAATAAGCAATTTAATAAATGTTTATTGTGTAATTATTATTCATTAAACTTATTAATAAATGTTCATTTATTAAACATATTAACAAATGTTCATTTCCAACATACTTTGGGTTGATTTTAAGCAAGCAATACAGCAATTTTTAAACAATAGTTGAGTTAAATAAAAATACCCAGCAGGTTGGGCAAACATTTAACCCATTCGCTGGGTTAAAACAACCCAATTGCTGAGTTTGTCCATTTTCAACCCAACTTGGGTTGTTTTTAACCCATTATTTTTTATTACGAGCGATCATGAATTAACAATGAACAACTGCATTATCGGTTAACATTAACCTAAATTAATAAATGCTGTAAAAAAAAAAAAGTTTACCTACATTAACTAATTTAAGAAAGTGAATCTTATTGTAGTGTAACTACAGACATATTCTTATCCACAAACTGCATCATAATGTATCTGAGATTAGTTTTGCATAATAACTTAAGGACCAATTATATTTGAATGTTAATGTGAATCCAAAAATGGACCATGCTGCTTGGGTTGTGGACATCTGTGATATTCTGAGTTAATTTACAGTGCTTACACACAGTATAAGCCAAAATTCTTGTGAACAATTGATATAGTAAAATATTATGATATTTTACCCCGGAGCACTTTTATATTCTCCTCAAAGCAATAATTAATATTTCTTTTTATATTCCTTTTAATATTTAATTAACATTAAAAAAAATTAATATTTTGGACCACTACTCTCTGCAAGTCTCTGAAAAGGGGCAACATACTGTGACATTAATGTAACACACAATTATTTCTATTTAATCCAAATCAAAACTCGTGAGTGAGTTAAGAATATAACAGTGTAAAGTCTCTGAGAAATGAGAAATAAAGTCTCTTACGCTCACAAAGGCTGCATTTATTTGATCAAAAATACAGTAAAACAGTAACATTGTGAAATAATATTACAATTTAAAATAACAGTTTTCTATTTTAATACATTTTAAAATGTAATCTTTTCCTGTGATGGCAAAGCTGAATTTTCAGCAGTCGAGTATTCTCATTGCTTCATAAAATTAAGGTTGAACCACTGCAGTCACATGGACTATTTTAACGATGTCTTTAGTACCTTTCTGGACCTTGAAAGGGGTGGTTAAACTGCTGTCTATGGAGGAGTCAGACAGCTCTCGGATTTCATCAAAAATATTTTAATTTGTGTTCCGAAGATGAACGAAGGTCTTACGGGTGTGGAACGATATAATTAATGACATAATTTCATCAGAGAGAAAGAAATCAAATATTGTCCCAGAGGCTGACAAACACAAGTGAGTGGGACACAACTGGTCAGTATATGACTTTTGTATGAATCTTGCCGAGTAGACATGCTAGCTTTTGTGATCTTCATCCACTGATGCTGTATTTTGAACCACTTACAGAAGTTAAACACTCTTTTAGACAACCAGAAAAAGTAGTAGTCATAATATCCAGCATCATCTCTCAAGTTGGAGAAGACCACGGCCAAAACCCCAGCTCCATTCCTCATTTGCGCTTTACAATGCCAAGCACAATTGGCTTCCATTTCTCTGTGTGTATTTACATTGGAGACTATGGCAGAGTAAACAGGTGCTTTGTTAGAGAGCACCAGAGGCCTGACATGCTGTACATACACAGTTGTACTTCTCCGCTCAAACACGGATTCAGCCACATCCTCTATCATGCCTGCATCTGTTTACAGAGGAAGACAAGGGTCCCTGTAGTGATCGGCCTGCAGGGAAACCAAGGAGTCCTGGAGTTTGGAGTGCATGCAGGTGTCTTGTAAGAGGTAACGGGATACACGCGTACATAAACGGATGCATACGGTGCATTCTTCAGACAGTGACTTTCGCTTTACGGATAAACACACGCATGCTTTCAGCTGTGTTTTCCAATAAAGGAAAGAGGACGTTGCATCATGAGTGGAGGTCAAAGAGGTCGCAACATCTAAAACAACTTTACAGCCCTACAACTTCCCTCTGCACTACATGATTTCCTGTCTGTGTGGGCTAAACCCAGGCGGAACTTCCTTTAGATGTGTACTGAGAGGAAGGCAGGTCAGAGGTCACACAAGCATACTTGTCCGTGCCCCACACACAGCTTGTGATCCAAATGCTTGAACACATTTGAACAACAATATTTTACTGTTTGTACTGCACAAAGGAAGCTATAGTCACAGAAACATAAACCTTTATGAAGAGGCTGGTGACCTTTCAGTTCATCCAGGATGTTGTTCAATGCACAAATGTGTCACCTAAACAATACAGGTTCAAAGTGGTTTGGGATGTTTTAAAGAGAGATGAGATCATGAGAACTCAAATTTCTTAAGGAAATGTCCCATATAAAAATACTATAACTTTTTAGAACTCAAACTCAGTCCAATAAAAATAGACACTAAGCTGCAAAAGTGGCTTGTTCTGAAATTCTTGGTTTTCTGATGTCTGATTTCTATTACTGACATAGTATTCATGATGAAGTAATAAAAAAAGAAGTAGGATAATTACTATTATTCCTAAAAACAATAAGAATCAATTATAGGATAATAGTGGAAAAATGCACCAAACCTTGAGCTGTTCCTGGATGTGTGTAGCACCTACACCTCTGCACATACTTCTGCTGGATCTCAGTGAGTGCGTTTACATCCACGTTCTTAACCCGATTATGCTTAATAAGCCGACAATGCATAAGGTCATGTAAACGCGTTAGCCCACTTTCCTTTATCAAAATAAGGTCATAAACAGCTTAAGCATAAACCAATCAACACAGCTCGATTTTTGACATGGGACAGGAAAGCGTCCTTACTTACGGATTTGAGTGCATCCCAACAGAGTGAGCATTTCGAGGAAATATATCGCAAACTCTAACTCTTTCTTGACCCCAAAAATTATAAAAATGTGTTATCTTATGTAGCCAAAGTAAAAGTTAAAGAGTTCAGATGCTCTCTGCACATAGTATACGTTCATCAAATACTTTCGCTTCAAATCCGCTAAATCCAGTGTCAGCCCATTCAGAAATACCGGTTCGTTGGCAGAAACTGCTAAACGCCACTTTCCTTTGTCAGCAAAAGCCTCTAAGTCCACAGAAGAACCAATTGGAAGGTACAAATCGAATCATATGATTTCAAGATGAATGATGGTGTGTGTATGAGCCGGCTTTCAATTGTCAAACTGCAGGTTTTTATCGTGTTTTGTAGATTGTTACAGTGGCAATGACAGGATTTTGCGAGCAGCAAAACACAACAGTGTTCCTTTTGCTGCTGTAAAACTGACAGAAATGGATTTTTTACTATGTCTTGTTGTCCAAGGAGGTGGACTTAGAGTTTTTTGCAAAAAAAAAAAAAAAAAAAAAAAAAAAAAACAACAACACATGGACTTGGCTGGTTTTGCAGCAAAAAACAGTCAAATTTGTTAAATACCAATGAATTGACTAAAGTGACATTTATGAAAATAAGGCATTGCAATAACTGACTAATAACCTTTTCATTGCCATTAAAGTGAAATTACTGAACCTAAACATAGGCTGATAAAATAGATAGAGCCTGGTAAAAAATGCTCATTGAAAAAAGAAAACATGTCAGTTTTTGCATCTGAACTCTTCAAGTGTTCATTCAAAATGCTGAAGCATGAGTGTATAATATACAAGTCCGTAAGTTTCCTGCTGACATGTTGGAATACTCTTTGGTTTTGCCATTACATCACAACCGACATATACTCGGAGTCACACACACAAATGATTACGTATTGAACTCACTACTGTGAAATAACCTGATTTATTAATAAAGTGTCTGTCTGTCTGTCTGTCCATCCATCAATACTAAGTACTATTACTACTAACAACAATAATAATAGCTATTATTGCTATTATTGTTACAACATATATATTATTTAAAACTAAATTAAAATACAAAAAACACCTGCAGCCTGTGAGCTCCTACAGAGACCCTAATAGGACATGGTGATGGAAAAAAATATGATATAGGAGGAAATATTATATGTCAATGCTTTTGCGTTCTCTCGCAAATGATTTGCGTTTTCTCAAGAAACTTTGTGTTTGCTAAATTTGTGCAAGAAAATGCTAACTTTTTTAGGAGGACGCAAATGTTTTGCAAGTGAACAAAGTTTCTCAGGGAACGTAGAAGTTTTGAAATATATATTTTTTCCCCATCTCATATTTCTTCACCACCCATGTCCCATAGAGTTCTAGCAGTTTACGTCTGTCAAGCACTTTTATTCAGCCATTTATGTAGGAGTCTTAAAGGCACAGCAGCAAAACACAGGTCGTTTAATTCTAAAGGTCAGAAGAAGGGTGAAAAATAAAATAAAAAAAGTCATGCAAAACTATAACAAAAAAAAAAACTGTTTTCGAAGCAACAAAAACTTTTCAAGCATTATAAGAAGACCTCAGGAAAAATAAATAAATAAAATGATAATATAATTTATGATATGACCCCTTTAAAGACAGACTCACACACATTCTTGTCATTCTCCGAGCCTCAAGCTTGGCTATCTTTCCTGGACAGTGTCAACAGCAAACCCATATGTCATTTAATATGAAGGTCTGCGAAGCATGCACTTGAGTGTATTTGACAGGAAAAAAAAAACAAAAAAAAACAATCTGATTTTAGGAGTGTGGCTGTTTCCAGTTGACTGCATCAGCAGCTGAGTAGCTCTGCAGTGACCCGTGTGTGCGTATGTATTTATGTGTGTGTGGACAGGGTACAGGCTGCCCTCAGAGAAACGGTCATGGGGCAACTCTCAGCTGCCCTGCATTGTTGCTGCAAATACACAAAGCGCACAGCCTGGCCCTCCAGCTGGCCCCGTGCCCCCTCCCTGTGGCCATGTCCTCTCTATCTATCTCATTTTTTTTGTCTTTCTGCTTCTCTTGCTCTCTGTTTGTTCTGATAACTTTGACCCTGCTCTCTCTGTATCATCACTCCACCTCCTCCCACTGAAAAACGCCAACCAGCTCACTTTTGTCTCTTTGGGAGCATACAAAAAACGTTTTAAAAGTGAAAATCACATATAAATGGAAAACAAGTCATGCAATTGCGATAAGTGACAGAGCAATTTAGACTTCTTGCAGCTGTAAACCAAAAAAATGGATGCCAACAGTTTAACCTGATTGGTATTAGCTATTTTGCCTAATAATAATTACAACCAGTGATGCATTATTGTCCGGCATCTACATGGCCTTTTGCTTTCTCTCCCAAATGCAAAGGTCCAAACTGGGCACTTAGTTCTTTCTTAGGGCACTACAATTGGCTGATGGCTTTTCTGCCAGGCTGGGATGGGGGACTTCATTGGCTGACTGTTATAGTGTAGCCATGGAAACTACTAGCCCATGATAACCATGATTAGAGGTGTCATGATGACAACAATACGGCACAGAGCGATAATGTGTCTTTGATGAGCACATCGCAGCCATTGTGAAGCAGTAATTGATTTGTTTACCAATACGACAGACTTTGCTTGTGTCGGCCAACAACAATGGGGTGTCCTTGCACCAAAAAACGGAGGAAGAAAAAGAGTAAAAATAGGAACTGACCTACAAAGGATGTGAAAGAGATGAGTGCTGCTCGTCTTCAGACCACAAACCCATTGGTGAGCATCTGAACCCTGGGGATGAGAAACAGAGGAAAGGAGAGAGGAGGAGGAGGAAGGCATTAAGGTAGCAGTTAAATCCAGTATGTGTTTATCTTCAGTGAAACATAAAAGGAGACATTTTAAGAATTGTCCAAGCTGCTCTTTTCCATGAAATGAAAGTGGACGAAGACCACAGATGTCAAGCAGAATTTTCACGAAATAATGTCTTAAATTTCAGTCTGTTCTGCACACAAATTTATCAGATTTCTTTATACTACTTTAAATACTTTTACAAAGTTTTATGGTGTTTTTGTCCTTTTAGGAGCTTAACAGCCTCTATTTCCCATTCACTCCCTTTGTATGGAAAGCAGCATGAACATTCTTCAAACAATCTTCTTTTGTGTTCTACAGAAGAAAGTCAGTTATACAAGTAAAAAAATATGAAATTATGACAGAATTTATTTTTAGGTGAACTATCCCTTTAAATTTTCCAAAAATATTGAACAGATGTCCAAAAACAGAATCAAACAGATCCTTTCAACAGGTGGGAAAGGGAAGTCTACAGTTTGTGCACACACACACGTATGTGAAAGCATGTGCGTGTGTTCACCTGCATGTTAAGAGCTCTGTTCTTTATGGTAATAAACTCTGGCGGCTACTTGGCTGCCGGCGCTGCAGATCAGGCTTTAATAGAAAGTAAATGTGTTTGCTGAGAAAGGGGAAGAGTCACTTGAAATGGGAGTAATGTATTCCTTATTGAGTTGAGTGTGTGTGTGTGTGTTGCCACCGGGGTCAAGTGAAGCTGGGTGATGCTTATGAGCCTCTCAACTAGTAGCAATTACACAAACAAACAACTTTTAACCTGACACAATTTGTATCATTCAGATTAATATTTCTGGTAAATTAATGGTGTTTGCTAAGGCGAGCATCGCCAATACAATTGCTCATACATAGCAGAAGGTTTTTTTTTTTTTTTTTTTTCAAAAACACCTCTGATCATGCTACGGCACGAATAATACCTCAAATTGTTTTTTGAGGACAGGTGTGCTATTACTCTTGATCAGACTTGACAACCACCCAAAACACTACCATTATGGTGGCGAGTTTTGCACGGTCAAACATTTTCAAATTTTCGCAGATGAAATCCAGTCAATTTAATAGGAATCCACATGATCAGGAATGTCATGTCAGGGCAGATTTTGCAACAGGTTCCAGTTGGTCATGCTGATTTGCTCCATTCACCAAAATAAAGCTGCTTGGTTTATAAGTGACTTCCGTGTGAGCCGTGCTTCATAAATCACTACACTATCAACAATAGACAATAGACCTTTTTTTAATATGATGGTACAGTGATGGTATATAATAACTACTTGGTACTTTGATATAACAAGACCATGACATGGTAAGTTTTTTTTTTTTTTTTTGTGATTATTTACTATTTACTTTTTTTTGTGATTATTTACTATTTTTCCTTTTTTAATGTGTATATATATAATACAAAATTATTCAGACACTTTGACCTGACCTACAGTAATACCAATACTTTTTCTGAGTTTTCAAGGTTCTGCAAGTCATGTTACACCACTTCACAGTCTCGCTGCCTTTATCTCGCTGTCATAAAACTTCACTCAGACACACAAACAACATCAAACATGTGCACACAAGACGCTCTCTAGTACGCACACTCGTGATTCACACAACACAAAGCAAACATACCCTAGACAAAGTGCACAAAGTCTTAACCAGCAAACTGTGCTCCATTCACTCCTGTTTAAAAAGGCCACCACTTTCTCTGGCTAAGCGCCCTGTGTCTATTGATAATTTTATGCATAAACAAATGGCAAATTTGTGCCACATAAATATGTATTAGCAATTAATAATGTCCCGCGTCTGTGGCGATGCCAGGTGCATGCGAAATCAGCACGGGCACTCTGCAGAGCTGGTGCTTTTGTTTTCCTCCAGCTCTCTCAGGGTTGCCACAATAGGCACACAATAGATGCACAATGGGCACCCGTAACAGGGCACCGTGCCCCTGAGACAACGCCAGGCTCCCTGAATGAGCCACCATCACCTGGGCACAGCCAAAACAATGCGGGCATCACCAGACAGCTACGGGGGTATTATTGAATTAGCAGACGCATTGTGATTAAGGGTTTAGAGGGGCATTTAGTGGTTTTGCTTTTTAAATAATGATGAATTCGATGACTGAGGCAGCCACGGATATGCCGGATGCACGCATGTGTGCGCTTGACGGAGAGATTGAATTTAAAAATACACAGGCACGCGCACACGCACACACACCTGTTCATCAGCAGAAACACCTGGAAGCTGTCTGTTCATGTTCCATTTTTACCTTGGTGTCATAGAGATCTCTATGTCAGTGTGAGCGGTAACATGCATGCACAGGCTACACAAATAAACATATCTGTTTTGTAGGGTAGGATTTTTCAGGACATCACAATGCCATTATTGTCTCATGCAGACAGAGATGAGGGACAAGACAGACAGAAAGCACAGATCCTCTATTCCTCTGCCCCTCTAGTGTTTAATAGGATCAGATAAACACAATGGCTCTAATAAAGTGCCCGGCTAACATCATACTGAGATTGAGAGAGAGAGAGAGAGAGAGAATTAAAGGGTAGAATGGGGGATTGTGAAAGCATTTGTATCAGACATAGCGGATGACAGGGGGGCTTATTTAGGGAAAGAAGAGGATTACCAGCCGCCAGCCTGCGGTTGTGCTCCTCTTCGACTTTCTATAATCACTGTGATCATAAGACCAGCACAATTCAGCTCCGCTAATAATGCACACACACATCTGCCTATTCATTTCAGCTCTAATGCAATAATAGCCCTGAAACATCTGGTAATGAAACTCGCTGGAATCAAGATGGGCGGATTTGCCGACATCTGTCCCTCTGCTGGCTCCAACCTGCTCCGGTTCTTCAGGCTTAAAGGCAACATGAAATGAAAATTGACCCTATTTACTGTTTTAACGCACATTACTGGTCTTATTGTGCACAATTAATCAGTGCATGTTATTCTGAAGAAAACTAAATGGTTTGTTATTCTTTTGTCTTCAGATGTCATAACATCCTCTCACTCCGATGACATCACCTAGGCCACACAGGCTATTGGATAACGTTAAAAGTCAACATAAAATCCATTTTACTTCTCTAATCTGACCATTTCTGAGGAAAACAGGATATTCAACTAGAAGAAAAAAAGAAATGCCAGAAATGGCATTAGGAAATAGTTGGATTTCAAAAAGTTGCCATTACAAACCAGGAGCCAGATTCATGCATGCCAACAAACACACAATGACGACCAAAAGCTAGACTGCTGGAGTGCCCCAGACCTTCAGGGTTCAATTACCTGAGTACCTCCACCCCCCTTCCCCTAGAGTCCTTTACCCGGTCTGAGGCCGCGAGGGCGACTTCCTGTCCCACTCCCTGGGGTTCATAGGAGAGGAAGAAGGAATGACACGGTGCCCATGAAAGAGCCATTGTTCATCGAGGTGGTCCCGGTACTGTGTGAGGGGAGGTGGCTAATCACAAGGCGGGCCACAACGCAGGGGTAAATATTTATCTGCTGGGATGTAAACGACGGATCATGTAATTTAGCAACAGGCCGTTCCTTCCTGCATGGTGATGATGTTTAGTCTTGGGTAGGAGAGGCAAGGGGTGTTAGCCAGTCTGATCAGAACCTGCCTATCTCGGACACAGCAGCGGTTGATTATCACTGATGCATCTTCACACTAAAACTGACACTCTTTAAGTGTGTAGGTGACTCAAGTCAAAGTTTTTTTTTCCAACTAAAAATATTTTCAGGATGTTTTTCACTTATTTTTTGCTATAGATGTTTTAAAAACTGGTAGGAACATCCTGTGGTACAACTTGGTGGATAATGTGTCTTGTGGTGGTGTTTAATTCATGCTGCCATTTCTGGGTGTTTAGAAATTTTAGTGTCAAAAATTGCAAAATAACCATAGAGTGCATAAAACGCTACAGTAAAAATCTGTTTTTGTTAACCAAGTTACATGGTGATAAACTGTAAATTGTTTAACATTGCATTATATGTAATTTTACTGTAAAATACTGTCAAATTTATGGCTTTTGCAAGTAAAAACTACGAATTACCATTTAATTTACAGTGAAAAGACATACTCAAAAGTCCCTGCGTGACACATATAATTAGTTTATATACAGTGCACAGCATAAATGAGTACAGCCCCTCTGAACAAATATTAATTTGTTTTTTCTTAATGATCACTAATTCATGGAAAGGTGGCAAAATTGAAAAGTATTAAACATATACAGGTGCATCTTATTAAATTAGAATGTCGTGGAAAAGTTCATTTATTTCAGTAATTCAACTCAAATTGTGAAACTCGTGTATTAAATAAATTCAATGCACACAGACTGAAGTAATTTTAAGTCTTTGGTTCTTTTAATTGTGATGATTTTGGCTCACATTTAACAAAAACCCACCAATCTCAAAAAATTAGAATACTTCATAAGATCAATAAAAAAAAAAGGATATTTTAAACAGAAATGTCAGGCTTCTGAAAAGTATGTTCATTTCTATGCACTCAATACTTGGTTGGGCCTCCTTTTGCATGAATTACTGCATCAATGCGGTGTGGCATGGAGGCAATCAGCCTGTGGCACTGCTCAGGTGTAATGAAAGCCCAGGTTGCTTTGATAGCAGCCTTCAGCTCATCTGCATTGTTGGGTCTGGTGTCTCTCATCTTCCTCTTGACAATACCCCATAGATTCTCTATGGGGTTCAGGTCAGGCGAGTTTGCTGGCCAATCAAGCACAGTAACACCATGGTCATTGAACCAGCTTTTGGTACCTTTGGCAGTGTGGGCAGGTGCTAAATCCTGCTGGAAAATGAAGTCAGCATCTCCATAAAGCTTGTCAGCAGAAGGAAGCATGAAATGCTCTAAAATTTTCTGGTAGATGGCTGCATTGACTTTGGACTTCAGAAAACACAGTGGAGCAACACCAGCAGATGACATGGCAGCCCAAATCATCACTGACTGTGGAAATTTCACACTGGACTTCAAGCAACATGGTTTCTGTGCCTCTCCACTCTTCCTCCAGACTCTGGGACCTTGATTTCCAAATGAAATGCAAAATTTACTTTCATCTGAAAAGAAGACTTTGGACCACTGAGCAACAGTCCAGTTCTTTTTCTCCTTAGCCCAGGTAAGACGCTTCTGACGTTGTCTTTGGTTCAGAAGTGGCTTGGTACACACTTTTTCCTTCCAGTCAACTTTCCATGAATATGCTTTGGCACAGCACTCTGCGAACAGCCAGCTCTTTCAGCAATGACCCTCTGTGGCTTACCCTCATTGTAGAGGTTCTTGACGATCGTCTTCTGGACAACTGTCAAGTCAGCAGACTTCCCCATGACTGCTGTTGGGATTACTGACCTAAACCCACTATTTATATCCTGAGAATGGTAATTTAATAGAACTTGAAATTAAATATTCTAATGATTTGAGATACTGATTTTTTTATTTTGATGAGCAGCAAGCTGTAATCATCAAAATGAAAACAAAAAAGTCTGTAAATATTTACTTTGTCTAATAAATCTAGAATATATTTAAGTTTTACCTTTTGAATTAAATTACAGAAAAAAAAAAAACTTTTTCATGATATTCTAATTTATTGAGATGCACCTGTACTTAATAGAAACAGATAAACATTGTCATTAATATCCATAAAATGTTTTAAATGAAGGATTGCAGAAATGAGTACACCCTAGATTTATTTCAACAAATGCATAATATTCTATTACTTAGAATGTCCTCCATAAATGTAAGTATACTGCTCTGACCCTTCTTGGCGCGGATTGTACAAGTTCAAGACAAATTGTCACATCCTGTCCTGTTTAACTCCTGGATGATGAGCTCTTTAAATGATCGTTATTGGGGACTGTTGCTCAACTCGTCTCTACAGAATCCCCCACAGGTGCTCAAGAGTGTTAAGACTGGGTGAAATACATCTCCACAGAAGTTTTTTCACCTTAGGAGAATGCATATCATCATTGTCATGTTGAAAAATGCCCAACAACTCAGGGAATGAGGAGAGGGTAGCATCTTCTATTTCAAGTTTTTGATTACATCACACAGTGGTGTGTGAATTCATGACAACATTGATAAAGTATAACTCCCTATCACTGAACTTCACTGTGGGAACCAGGTACTTCTCACTTTACTCCTCCTCTAGCAACACCATAACATTTTGGATGCTGTTAGGTCCAAAATGATTGACTAGGTCTCATGAGACCAGAGTATAGATTCCCAGAAGTCTATATTTCGTAAAATATGGGCCTTGGAAAAGGCTAATTGACTTTGTTGTACTTTGGCTACATAGGTAGTTCCAGTGAGGACAACCACCATGCATGTTCACTTCTGCAGGCTGCATCTTACTCTGTGAGATAAACAGTCACTCTTTTCATCACACTTGCTGGCTCTGAGACAATCGCTTGGTATTTCTCCCGCTCTTTGTCTAGCAAAAAAAAAAAAAAAAAAATCACTTATCACTAAATGAAAGCTTAAAATGAAGGCCTGATTATTTCAGGGGCCTTGTCATAAGTCCAATTTCTGTGTTACTTTTGCTATCTTTTGACACTTAAAACAATGATTTTGTAATCCTCTTGTACCACTGTTCTCTTTTGTGTTAAGAAATGTCTCCTGACAGTTCTCTCCCAAGTGGTTCCTTTGTTAGCATTAAGTCTGAAAATGATTCTTTTAATTTGTCAAGAAATTACTTATCTTTAAATGTTTTGGTTCAACATACTTACCAGTTGATCAAAAATTGCCTTAAACCTACACCAGAAATTTTTTATTTAGTTTTGTTCAGTAACTTTCAGGAGGGTGCACTCATTTTTGCAAAACAACATTTTATCACTTTGATAAAAAAAAATCTTATTTCCAAAATAATTTTGACATGCTTCTTTGGTAATTGATCAAGCAGTCTTGCTGGAACATTTTATCTCTAAAGAAACCTAACACACACACACACACCCACACCCACACATACAACAAAAAAAAATCTTACAAAACACTTGCCACACACTCGTTGACTTCCTGTTGCTGTGTTTGTGCTCCAATCATTCGCAACTTGAAGTGAACAGTTCTACGATGTAAGCGATGTAAGTAATGACCAACAGTCCAGGGACAAAACCACCCCAGACCACAATTTCTCCTCAAAGATTAACTTCTAGATTTTTAGATTTGACCATGCATGCAAACTTCACCACAGTGATGCCAGGGTGTTGTTATCTGGTATTCTGTGTGGTTGCTTACTGGTCTGAGTTAAAAATAAACATTCTTTATTGGCATTGATGGTTTCCACGAAGAAACTTTAACATCAATGGAACCTTTCCATTGAACAAAAGGTTCTTTATAGTGGAAAAGTTTTCTTTAGATATATAAATATAGTTCTTCTATTGCAATGCTATGAAAAATCCCTTTTAGAAACCTTTATTTGTAAGAATGTACCAATAGTCTACTCTAGAGATAGCTCAGATCCCTCCTTCAATGCAAGTCGATGGGACATTTTTTGCAGATTGCATTGTCCAGTAGGGAAAGATGCTTTGACTTTGAAAGGTAGTATTAGCACAATCGGCGCAGGACAACTTGAACCCCGTCTTCACATGAATGAGAGCTGTCATTTCAGATTTCATGAGGCTCAATCACAGGGTGAAAGAACTCCAACACTTAAAAATGGTGTCTGTGTGACAAGCTCAATTAAATCGAATCCACGACCGTCTTCATGTCTGCATTCATCTTTCTGTCAAAATCTTTATTCTTTATACATTTCACTTCCTCCCTCTATTGAAATAGTTTCTTCTGTTATTGTACATATTCTTTCTCTCTATCAATCTCACCTCCTCGTCTGCTATTTCTCTTCTTTTCTAACTTCATTTTCTCACTCTTGCCTCTTCCTCACCTCTACTTCTCCTTCCTTTCTCTGTTCCTTTATCTTTTCACCATCTCCATTCTTCCTCCTTTTCTGTAACTAAAAAAATTTGGTTCTATCCATTCACTTGCTCTTGTTTTTTCCCCTCTCCTGCCTGTGTAATGTGTATGCGAGTACATCGCACATGTTTAGGACTTTCCGTGAGTTGACAGCCTTTTAACGCTGTGCATTGTAGCCAGGATGCAGGATACTTTATTTTACCCCCATCTCTCTCTGTTTGTCTAAGACAAACACATAGACACTCTTTACCTACCAATTTTAAATGAGAACAAACAATAGACTTAATATACACCACCGTTCAAAAGTTTGGGGTTGGAAAGACTTTTTCATGATTTTGAAGTCTTTTAGTTGAAGTCTCTTTTTTTTTCATGTTTTTGAAGTCTCTTATGCTTACCGATGCAGCATTTATTTTAATTTATTTTCATTTAACAATTTTGTTCCCACAGTTTAAGCTATAGTTGTAAACCCCACAACACACACAAAGGCCCTGTTTACACCTGGTATTAAGATGTGTTTCACAAGTGGATGATGCTAAATACAGGTGTAAATGGGGTCTAACACGTTTTAAGCTTGTTCGTTTTCGACCACTTCCAGAGGTAGTCAAAAACAAATTTGACCGGATTGCTTTTGTAGTGTAGATGCTAATGTGGTCAAATGTGTTCGAACAACCACAAAAGACCGCCAACTCTCCGCCGACTGACTTAATGCGTAAACATTATGGGAAACGCGCTAGCCAGACAGGATTTAAAAAAAAAAAAAAAAAAAAATGTACCAAGCACAATGTTCTCTCACCATTCCTGATTTGTAACATGCACTTACCGCGTGGTCTTGCAGCTATCAGAGCAGAAACAAAAGCTGCTGCTCTGAGTATGTTTTCTCATCGTCTCCTTTCATATTCATATGTAAAACTCATGAGCTTATTCCATCAATTAGATTTAAAGATCTGAAAAAAAAAAAAAAACCCATACATTTAACCAGCCTTAGACCCTCCATTCAAAGAAATCAGGACAGAAGTGGTTAAAAGTGGACAAAAGAGACAAATTAAAACACCAGGTATAAACAGAAGTGTGTCTTGCTTGTTTAGAAAATTGTGATTTTAACATGTAAACTAAGCATTCTGGTGCACACTAAGAAAATAAGTGGAACATTTGCTTCAAGTAAAAAAAAATAAAATAAAATAAAATAAAATAAAAAAAAACATTCATTGACACTAGGGCTGGGCATTGACACAAATTTCACAATTGGATTTGATTTTGATTCAGAAGCTTGCTATTTGATTTCAATTTAATTACCTTCAATTCAATATTGATTAATTTGGGGCCTATCAGGTACAGTACATGGCAAATTTCCTCAAAGAAACAATCTCTCTCAACTAATGCTGTAAACTATACAGGGAACCACAGTTGGCACATCATTAAAGATTAAAATTAATTGATTTGTAAGCTACTTACATATAAATTACACATAATAAATTTTTAATGACATAACTATGTTTCAACTCGTTTTTAATATCGGACTAAACAATGGTGGCTGTCATAAAAGGTTTTATACATTCAATATTGAAGCACATGTTAAGTACAATAAATATGCAATAGCCTATAGTCACAGTGGATATGTATCAAAATGCTCCTCTTTAAGTTCATTTTTGTAGCTGACTAACGAGTTTTTGGACATTGAATGGCTTTTCTGAGGTAAATGTGACAGTAAATGTGACATTTTTACAAGCTGTTTTATTGACGCTTTTCCGTGGTTGAAACACTGATTGATCGATTAATGTGACATAATATGGATTTCAGTAAGTTGCACTGTATCTTTCATCATACCTTCGGATATTCATTCATGTTTATTTCGTGATGGTGAACAGGAACATGGTTTGTGTAACATCAGCAACACATTATTAGCCGTTTGATAACGTAGTCAAGCAAAAGGCTAATATTAATTATGGTTATGTGTCCGATGTTGTAAAAAGCGATACCTTTGCGCAGCATTTACTACAGTAACCTGAGTAAAAGTTGACTGAGTGGGTCTCTGAGCTGATGTGAGTGGAGGCGGGGCTAATTTGCATATTCATGGTTCCACGTATACTAAATGACACAAGGGTATAGAGCTACATTCAAGCTATTTTAAGGCATGAAGAATTTTTTTCTCACTGGAAAAAGCGTGTAAATGTCATTTGTGATCAAAGATAAGTTTTAAGGTATAAAATTATTTACTACAGAGGGACTCTAATACCAGGTGTAAACAAGGACAAAGAGTCAAATAAAAGTTATGTGAAGGTAATGAGAAGATCAGAAACTTGTGAAAACAGCGATGGAAAACAAACACGACTGGAATGTGGTGTTCAGAGTTCTTCAGGAAGCTTTACAATCCAGCTTATTGTGCTGAATTTAAGTAGCAGATGTTGTTATTGATGTCATAACGAGATAAAAGCTTCCAAATGACTCTCTCTAAGGAATAAAAAAAAGCTGAATATAATTGGAATTGACAAAAAAAAGTAAGACATTCCTGACCTTACAAAACCAGAGGGTAAAAGTACATCTCTGCCCCATATTCGCAAACATGCATGCAGGGAATATGAGGTCTGTGTGCTGAAGTGACCTTTATCCAGGGTCATGTCATAAAAATTGTCCAAATGACCAATAATAAAAACTAAAAAAAAAGTGAACATTACCCTAAATGTAACCCTCACCCTCATATATGTAAAGTCCACACCAACATATGTATGTATGTGTGCTTGTGTGAATGAAAGCGAGAGAAAACTGTAAGACGTTGACCTTAAACAGCGCTAAGCAAGACCTACAACCAGGTGTGTATGTGTACGTTTGAGTTTTACTGTGGCGCCTGGACAGAAATCAGGCACAATGGCCCCCTCAGAAATAGCCAGCTGATATGTTGTTTGTGGTCATGACCTGCGGTGGGTCCTTTTACCTGCTGGGATCTCCTCCCACCCTGTCTGAGTCCCTCTATAGAGGCTGCGGCTCTTCGGTCCCTGGTAGAGAAAAGAACAGACAGACAGAGACTCTGATCAATACCAGTGCCTCCTCTTTGTGGCTGAAATCAAAACCTTTTGAGGTGAATATTTCTCTTTTTGAAAGACGCGGTGACGTCAATAGATTCAGGTAACTGACTCGCAATGTGGAGGAGAATGCTTGAGAGAATGAAAGCGAGAGAGGTTTTCATGCACTTCTTTGGTCTGGTTTATGGATTTCTTTTCTTTTAACTGCGTGTGACCCTCAAAGAGTCCAAAATGCTACTTAGACCAATTCAAATCTACTCATAACACAGCCAACAAAAAGTACGAGGAATGATCACTTCTTAGTTTTATGAGCAGTAGAAATCTGCAGCCTTGCATGTGTGATTTTTCATTTATTTATTATTTCTGCTCGGGTACTATTGTATAGATTAAACAAAATACAGTTTGATGTACAATACCTTTCAAAAGTTTGGGGTCAGTAAGTTTTTTTTATTTTTTTTTTATTTTAAGAAATTAATACTTTTATTCAGCAAGGACGCAATAAATTCATCAAAAATGACAGTAAAGATATTTATAATGTTACAAATAAATATTATGTTCTTTTAAACTTTCTATTCAAATATTTCTGAAATAATATATCACAATTTCCACAAAGGAAGCAGTACAACTGTTTTCAACATTGATAATAATAAGAAATGTTTCTTGAGCAGCACCCATGTTAACAGATGAGAGCATTCACACTGCACGCAGAGCAGAAGCAGCAGGTCCGCGATCGTTTCGGCGCTGGGTCTATTTTTGCTGCGCTGCTAACGCTCAATTAAAGTGAAAGTACACCTTTGATGGACAAAATAAATATGATTTCACACAAAAAGTGCTCAAAATGCACAGAATAGGCATGTCTAATGTGTTTTAACAAGAATTGGAGTATGTCAGGAAAGAAAATTAATATTAAAAAAATATTTCTAGAAGATTTATTCATTTAAACTTGTTTTTATTATTCAGTATGGGTTAAAGTAGGTTGTATTATAAAAAACTAAAGTAAACTGGCCAAAAAATGATACATAAACATTATTTTAGTTATTACACAGACAACTATAGGCTCTAGCATACTGACTTTGCCGTCTTGTAAACGTGCACACGGCAGATGATGTAAAACACAAAGCTTACCTCATTCGTGTGCAGCAATGGTTAACACAAGGCTTTTATTTATTTATTTTACGTTTATATGCGAATGTTATACACCTCCCCATGGTAACAAACTTTCAAGACTATAAATGACCAACTTATAAAAACAAATTTATAGCTGTCTTTGTAAAGAAATGTCCACTTTATATGCAGCTTGGAGCCGCTGTACAAACGCTTCCAGTGTGAATACTCGCGTGTCTCGCACCGCTGACGCTTGCGGTGTGAAACCGCCGTAAGACGCATTTCAAATCTTGAATCTTACAGGCTCGAAACTTTTAAACAATAGTGTAATTTTTGGAATAAAAAAAAAATAAGAAAAATTACAGGCAAGTAAAGACAGAATCTTAAAAAAAAAAAAAAAAAAAAGGATTTAAATATGCTAAAATAAATCATTATCAAACTAGTCATAATATCACAGATTTATTGGTGACTGGCTCCCCAATTTTGTAGAAAAATACAGATTTTATCACAAATTCTGTGTGGGCCTGCTTATAGTACATTTATTAGAGTGTCAATCACCGGAGCAAGAGAGAGAAAGTCTCTTGACACAAGGGCAAGATGTTGATGTTCAAATCTACGACCTTTCAGTTACATGAACACTAGGCCACACCACCCCAAAAACTCCCTAAACTCTCCATGATGAATCTCAACCTCTGCTTTATTTGATCTAGGCTGTGTGCAGGTGTCTCTCGTGTTTACCACTGGAGAATAAGGCAGGTTGGACAAGAACAAACATTTCAGCGGTGCCGGATCCCACCGACCCCTCCTCTCCCTAAGACTCATTTTAATTCCATCTCAGCATGGTAACAAACACTCGTTAAAGCAGATTAATTCCACAAGAGGATTACGCTCCATATTAGATAATGAAAGAGAGAGAGCGAGGGAAAGAAAGAGAAAATAATCACGTAAAGGGATAGATGGTGTGCATTTGATCCTGGGGAACAGAGAGCTAATCCAGGTGTAACACATGTAGAGGAGTGTGTGAGAGAGAAAGCGCACAGTGGTATTAGGAACAGCTGGCGTCGGTTTAGCCTCTTTGTCTTCATTGACATTGGGAGGATGACAACAACAACACTGACCCATAAAATGGGAAGTCTGATGACAGTTGCTGCTATTGACACACTGCTTTTAGATGTGCGTGTATGAGAGGCTGTGACTCACAGCTTGCACGGTGTTGCACTGTTAATGTGGTGGTGGTTCTGGCACATCTGGGCTATTTTCTCCAGTATGTGTCTGAAGATAGTGTGAAAAATCTCAGGGAGGAAAAGTGAGTGCAGGCCCCTGTGAGATCAGTTCCTCAGGTTAGAGGGCCATTTTTCAAATGCCAGTGGCTTATCTCGACTGTCACAGGCTAAACGTGTCTGATTGTGACATTACAAGAACAAGTGTAAGTCTCCCGAGTTCAGCTCCGCAGTCAGTTCGGTCCCCGCACTCCCAACGTTGTGATGTGTTGTACAAAGCTCAGCCGTTTCAAAAGGGGGAAAGTCCATCTCTAAATCAATTATGGCAGTAAGCTGAAAGCTAAGAGAGAAAGAATGCAAAGATTGAGTTTTGTACCTGTAAGCATGAACTAGTTCCATAAGATGGCTTAATTTTAGGTATGTTTACAGTCCAGATAACTATAAAAAAAAAAAAAATTAAAAAAAAAATCAGCTTACATAAAAGTGTCGATACAAGAAAACAGCATTTACATGATTTAGAAATCATTAGGGGTTTTTGTGTGTGTGAGCACGTGTCAAAATGTGCACAATGTGACTGATGATAAAAGGCGTAACAGGCAAAAATGTAGGTGTGCCAATCGGTTTTGCTTAAACAGTCTTTCTTAATTTAAAAAGAAAACATTTTAAGATACACTACCATTCAGTTTGGGGTGGGTAAGATTTAATGGTTTATGTAATTTAATGTCTAGCATGTTATGCTCATTAAAGCTGTATTTACTTGATCAAAAATACAGTAAAACAATAATATTGTGAAATATTATTACAATTTAAAATGTTTACTATTATAATATATTTAAAAGTTTTGTTTATTGTCTGGATGAAGCAATCCATGTTGACTAACTGGTATAAGACTGGGTGCGTTCACACTTGTAGTTCGGTTCATTTGGTTCAGCTGGGAACTCATGAAGAACGTATAAAATGTGTAAAGGAGTCAAAACAGCGGCGGGAATCCATCCTGTCACACACAAGCGATCTGCTGCATGGAGACGCGCGTCTGACGCCTGTGATGGGCAAACTCGCGACTATGACGAGAAAAACCAATATGCGTGAGGATTCTGTCCTTTTTAGGGTCTCATCTTCCTGTTTTTGCTTCGTTTACATGTCTTTGGTCCATGTTGCGTTCATATATCATTCGAACCACACCAGAGTTCATTTGGAAACGGACCGAGACCCAACTTTTCAGCAGTCTCAGTCCGCTTGTTTGGTGCGCACCAGGGTTCGGAGGGCAGCGTTCACATATGTTCAAATGAACCGCACTAACAGAGCAATCGCACCAGGGTTCGTTTTAATCGAGCCAAACATGACAAGTGTGAACGACCCTAAATGTCAATGTTAAAGGATTAGTTCACTTCAGAATTAAAATTTCCTGATAATTTACTCACCCCCACATCATCTAAGATGTTTATGTCTTTGTTTCAAATGAAAAGAAATTAAGGTTTTTGAGGAAACCATTCCAGGATTTTTCTCCATATAGTGCACTTCAACAGGGTTCAATGGGATGAAGGTCCAAATTGCAGTTTCAATGCAGCTTCAAAGGGCTTTACACAATCCCAGTCGAGGAATAAGAGCCTTAATCTAGCGAAACAATTGGTCATTTTCAAAAAAAAAAAAAAAAAAAAGTAACATACTTTAACCACAAATGCTTGTCTTGCACTAGCTCTGCAATGCGCCACGTATTACGTAATCACGTTGGAAAGGTCCAACGTGATTACGTAATGTGTGGCGCTTCGCAGAAAATGACAGATCGTTTCGCTAGATAAGGCCCTTATTCCTCGGCTTGGATCATGTAGAGGCCTTTGAAGCTGCAATGAAACGGCAATTTGGACCTTCAACCCATTGAAACCTATTGAAGTGCACTATATGGAGAAAACTCCTGGCATGTTTTCCTCAAAAACCTTAATTTCTTTTCGACTGAAGAAAGACAGACATAAACATCTTGGATTACGTAGGTGTTAGTACATTATCAGGAAATTTTAATTCTGAAGTGAACTACTCCTTTAAGAGTACACAAAACTACACAATACAAAGTCTAAGACGTTCCTTTACTCAGGAATAGGCCACCACGCCTCTTTAAATCCCACCCACCTCGGCAGAAAAACATACAAAGCACAAGTAATCAAATAAAGACCTCCTGCCTCTTGTCAAACCCCATCCCTGGATGAGTGAGGGAATGCACAAGCCAGGCAGAAATAATCAAATCAAGAAGAAGGCCTATCCGGCACAAATGGAAAGTTTCCTGTCACACGAAGTTAGCTTTCCATCGTGTCTGTCAGATTTCACGGTTTGAGAGAGAGGCTCCGGGACTAAATCCCTGATTCACTTATAGAAAACACAATCAGGATGTACAGTTTCCTCTGTATTATGGTATAAAAGTCATTCATTCTGTATCACCTTAGTTCTTTATTCATAAACTAAACAGGAACAGGTTGGAAAAACAAAAGGAAAAAGACTAAAATGTCATCTTAGACTGTTTGTTTTGTGCAGAAGCTCATTTCCAGATTTTTCCAGACAGACTTCATCATCTCACTTCCATTAGCAATAAAGGGATAGTGAATTTTGGTCACCATTTACCTTGCCCACATGTTTTCCGAAACTTATATGACTTGCTTTCTTCTGTGGGACACAAAATAAGTTACATACAGTTACAAGTTTTTTTTTATATATACGCATACAATGAAAGTGAATGGTGACTAAAGTTTTCAAGTAAGATTTTCAGTAAATAATGAGGATTTCAGTCTGCTCCTCACATAAAGCTATCATATAGCTTCAGAAGATTTGGAATATGGTATTTATGATGCTTTTATGGTGTCACTTTCAGTGAAAAAAAAAAATTCTCCTTTTGTGTTTGACAGAAGAAAGTCACATGGGTGTGGGAAATGTGCGTGTAAGTAAATGATGACAGATTTTTCATTTTTGAGTGAACTGTACCTTTAAACACAGTCATTTGCACAGCAGACTGTGCTAACATCGACATATGTGACCAAATCCAGACAAATGTTCATTCCACATTGCACAAACTCTAGAAGAAAGATACGCTGTCAAGACACAGAGAGAGAGAGAGATTCTGAGCATGCTGAGAAAATGTAGCGGTAACTAATTGTTATCATTACGCATGTTTGAAAAGTGTTTTCAAACAAGTAATCAAAGTCTGCCACTGTAATTAGCAGACACAGCAGTGAGTGTGTTTCCCTCCACTGTTCTTTTCAAACTGAAAGGCATTAGATATATCAGATCCTTTTCCCCAATGGAACAAAAACCTGTACACCGCGTGCATTGTGAGGGAGAGACAGCTTGACTGAAAACAAACTGACACAAACCATTTGAAGCAGAAAAGAAACACAACAACCTGTCAAGAGCAAAATGCCTCTAATTTTTCTGTCATCTGCCAGCAGTTTAACAAGAGAGGAGCGTTTCTACCCCCTCAATTTTCCCCCTGGCCATTTACACACACTGAGAACCAAACAAGAGGATGGGAGGGGAAGAAATCTGCTCATTTCTTTCTCTCTCTATCTCTCTTTCTTTCTTTCCTATCCCCTATATTTTTCACTTTCCTCCTATTCATCTCATCCTTTTCACTCTTAACATTTTCTTTTCCATCAGCTCACCACGACTCTGTCATTGGGAGCAAGTGGAGTTTGTGTGTGTGGAATTATCCCAGTGACTTGAACCTTTTGATTCTGTTCACGAAAAAGATCCACTCAGATTCTTTCACTGATTCATTTCGGTAGGTTATATTAGTAGGTGGCAACAAATGAATCATTCACTGAATCATTTGCTTAACAAGCTCAAAAACTATTTAGGCCTAAATTTATGTTTAAATTGTATTTAAAATGTCAGTCATACATATTTGTCACATACATAAATGAAACAGGTAAGATTTCTATTAGGAATAGTATGAATAAACGGAATGTGTTAAATACCTAATAACACAATAACCAGGTCTATATATTTATACATTTAATCTTAAATTTAGGCTTACTAAGCAGTAAATTAGGAGTTTATTGAGGGAAAAGTCGTAGTCAATGGTTTATGTGTATTCCCTATACTAAATATATATACACACAAACATATGCAATTTGAATACAGAAATTATATATATATATATATATATATATATATATATATATATATATTACAGAAAAAAAAAAAAAATATATATATATATATATATTTTTTTTTTCTGTAATTTCTGTAATATATATATATATATATATATATATATATATATATATATATATATATATATATATATATATACACATATATACATACACACATATATATATATATATATATATATATATATATATATATATATATATATATATATATATATAAAAATTAATTAATAATAATTAAATAAAAATAAATTAAAAAAAATTAATAATAAAAATGCCAAAAGCACACACACACAAAAAAAATTACTAAAACAAACTAAAATTAAAATGAATACTAAAAACATAAAAATAAATGCTTTAAAATATTAATAAATACAATAATAACTAAAATAACACCGCTCCACATGACAGCAAAGCAAATAAATAGTTTTCCTCAATTTGGTTAAAGACAAACAAACAAACAAACAGATTCTCATTCATGTTTTATTTGCCGAAAAACAAGATCTCATTCAATAATTCTCCGATTCCCATTCAGACTCAAAACGCTGATGTTCAGTGAAGAGAGTATTTGTTCAAATGATTCTTTACACACTCAACTATTTTTTCACAATATACTGTCAAACGTTTAACATGGAAGAGACTTCAGAACCAAAAATGCCGTGATCCCGAGGGTGTAGAGGTCTGCTTGTGAGGCAGGTTAGACATCGGGCCCTGTGTTTACGTTCCAGGGGAACAGAAACACTAATGTGGAGGTCTTCTGACTGCACCAGAGACAGTGTTTATGTTAAAGGCTGTTGCTCGTCTTTCTAAAGCACATTACACTGACTGCTGCTGTCAGCTTGTGTTACTTTGCCTCTTTAGTGGCGCAGGCAATTGGCTTCGACAGCCAAGCAGTGCGGATGAAATATTTAACTCCGCACCGTTAAAGGCACAACTCCGCCTTTGTCCTGAGAACTAGATGTTTGTAACATTAGTATTGTGGTGACAATGAGACCTTATGCTGAAGAGATGATGGTGAGCAAAAGGTTTGCGTGTGTCCAGCCACAGACTTGAAGTAATGGTTAGTAAAAGTGAAAATTCTGTCATCATTTATGGTCATCGTTGTTCTGAACCTGGATGACTTCTTTTGTAACACAAAGGTAGATATTTAGCATTATGTTTTTGCTGCTCTTTTTAATTCAACAAAATCAGTGCCCAGAGGCTGTCGGGCTCCAAAAAGGTCAAAAAGCACCATGAAACTGGGTCATATACTGCTATACTGCAAATAGCTCTCAAATTTTGTTCGAGCTTCTGAAAAAAAGCAAAAAGGTTTACAGCCCATGGTTACCACATGCTTTTGTTGTATATGGAAAGTTGCAAGAACATCTCATTTTGTTTGCTATCGAAGAGGAGTTTGAAATGACATGGATATTAAGCAACAGATTTTTTCATTTTTAAACACCTGTGATGGCCTGTGCAGTGTTTTTCTCTAATCTGTAGAAATCAAACAAGAACACTTCCTGAACCTTAGGCCGTGTGTCCACCAAAGCTGTTGAAAATGCCAGCGCTCTTCTGAAAATGCCTTGCTGTGGGCGCTTGAGAGCGCTTCGGCAGCACAGCGTTTTTTTCTTTTTGTTTTTTCAGTTGAAATGCTTTGGTTGCTATATGGAATATCCGCATAAGTGTTACTAGTATCTGATTTTGCAGACAGTTAGTTTCTGAATGTAAAAATACAATGTAAAGTATTTGCTCTGGCTTGTTTTAAATGATTTTGTCGTCATCTGTTGCCATTGTACAAGCAGGATGTTGCGGTTGGTCGGTGTTGTATTTGTCCCGCCCCTCCTCCACTGTGATTGGACAGCTGAATAAAAAGTGACAGTGATGAGCGCTGCGTTTTACCCAAAGTAGAACATTCTTCAACTATCAGCGACTGGAAAAAATGCGTGAAATAGACTCTCAGTGCCTCGTCACACTTCTGCCATTTAAAAAAAAATAAAAAATGTGGCGCTCCAATTGAAAGCAATTGAAAAAAAAAAAAAAAAAAAAAAATCTAGCCTCAGGGGAAAAAAAAACACTTTGGTGGACACAGGGCTTTAAACACTATTACAAAGTTCACAACTGGCACAGTCAGTCCTGAAGCCCCTGAAACACTCACTTTTAGCTACAGCGTAACTGCACTTCCAGGCTGTTCGATAAACCTGTTGGTGCTTGAAGATCTATTTTTTTCCTTCCTTATACATACGCAAGATACCAAGCACAAAAAAGACTAGATTTCATTCTTTAAGTGTTCATACTGCTTTAAGCCTTGTTGTTGACACTGATGCTTTGCAAGTACTATATGTATGTGAAGATGTGGAGATGTGAAAGCGCTTTTCAGGTCTTGTATTGACAGTGTTGTTCACATGACTCAGCCCTGAGAAACAGAATGCCAACCATGATAATTGTTTAACAGGTTAAGAGGGCAAAATTACTCAACTTCAAGCTCATTCACTGGGGAAATGGCAGTCGCGATGGATGGATGGATGGATGGATGGAGAAAGTTAGAAACTGTAATACAACATTTGGGAACTTTGTACCTCACTGCATACAAAATTAATGAACTATTGTCAGGTGGACATGTATTATTTGGACCACTGGGAAGGGAACATTGGTTTGTGAAAGGAAAAGGTAAACAGTTGAAGAGAGAGAGAGAGAAAAAAAAAAATTGGAAGAGTTATAGCAATACAAGAGACATAATATACAAGACAATGTGTGCACATACGTATGTGTGTGTTTCATCCAAAGCTCTGGTACGGCTCATGAGCAGCATGAAAACACACTCAACACCTTATATAGGGCAGATTCACCTGCTGCTCCTATAACTCGTTGGCAGGATTACAGCAAATCATAAATTAGAGGAGAAATTTCAGTGATCCAGGAAAACAGGAGTCTAAGTCAGACTGCTCTGATTCTGTCACTACAGCACACAGGTTAGCAAGAACAACAGAGGGGTGCTCAGCCAAAGTGCTCACACCAGCTTCATCTGTCAGCAATATAATACAGACTAGCTACAGTCCCTTCTCGCTAATAAATAGCACACAAATGCAACACACACACACACACACTCAAAAACTAATGTGGATGACAGCGCTGGTTACCCTTAATGAGGTTACCCTTAATGAGTAATTGATTTCTCATTAATGAGTCATCAACAGTCGTGGGTTGTGTTTTTTGGCCTTATTTCCGTCATACAGTTGTGTATTTGGGCTTGTTAATGGTTGGCACCCATAGGACAAAACTTGCTACTGCTTTATCGTTAATATGTGACAATTTTTCTCTGGCTGTGTCGGAAATCGCTCCCTATAACCTTAAATAGGGCACTATTCAAAGGGACAGCCATTTGTTGTGGTGTCCGAAACCATGGTGGATGTTATCGAGTGCACTCATTCAATCCCACAATGCGCAGCAATAACGAGTGTACAACCGATGTACACTCAACAGCTAGAGAATACCCAAAATGCACTGTGAGGGTCACACCGAATGAATTCCTGTGTCTTGCCAGAAGGCGGCGCCCGCAGCTGAATCCTCAATCCATTCATTTTCCAAACCGGTGGTCCAATGTGGGTACAGCGTAATATCATACAGGTATAAATTCCTTTTTAATTAATTAATAAATTGTTTAATTAAGGTTTATATGCATAGCAGGTTTCAAGATAAATCTTTTCATTACTACTGGAGCTGCTAGTTAGCTAAGTGTCAAATGATTTTTAAACAGCTAGCAGAAAGTACGCAAAAGTGGACCTAGTGTCCGAATTCGATCGCTTGTTTTCATTCACTCCTCAAGTAAACTACATTAGTGGACTAATATAGGGAATAGTGAATGAGGGTGTAGGGGGCGATTTCGGACACAGCCTCTGTCCGTGCCATGGCAATCGCTGCTCTATCTGTTTGAATGAGCACTGTGGTATCAGGGGCATGAAAGGATTGTTTTCACACCTTGGTGCTTTTGTTCCAGAAAACTGGCGCAATTTCTCCCTTAGTTCGGTTCATTTAGGCATATATGAACACGGCGATCGTGCTTATGTCCGCACTAAAACAAATTAGTCCGAGATCACCTGGTGGACTTGCCCCGCTTGAAAACGATGAGGATTATGAGGAGTAATTACGTATTTTGCGTGAAAAGCAACAGTGTTTGATTTGTTTGTTTTTTTGTTTGTTTTGCCACTCTCAAAACGAATCATGGTATAACCTTGAAAGCAAAGACGAAGTGAAATGCCTAACTGAAATTTGGTTGGCAAACATTTCAGGACAATGTCTTTACATGTCTTATGAGTTTTGAGGACATTAAAATCACCATTAATTCAGTGCATACCATGATGAGATGGTCCTTGAATAACATGCCAGGAAAGTAGGAGGACTTTTCGAAATAAAAATGGTTTAAGGACTAAAAATGATCAATGTTTTTGGCCGAACATAATAGAAAACTGGAAATCACTTTCAAAATTGTGCCATATGTAGACTGCATAACGTGCATATGCCCCACCACCCAAAACCAAGGGTCGCTATTTTGGGCATGTTTTTTCAGACGAGGTTGTTTATTTCTCTAGTGAAACTTGGCAACACTGGTCATCAGTATGTAATTAATAGATGGGTAATGTGTTAAATGTTGATTCTGTATGGTCAATAGGCAATGTTTACTCTAATTTTTGTTCAAAACTTTCTACTGGGCAAACTTACTGGCCACCAAAGCAGAAACACACATATACGGACATGGGCTCTGTGGGCGTCCATATAAGTTGATAGCCAGAAGGCCATAAAGAACGAACAATAAAGCGTTAGATAGCCAGAATAGACAGAACAAATGATAGACATACAGATAGAACAATGCATGGATGGACGGACGGAGGGACTGATTTCAGGTTTTGCTGTATTTGCAAACAGCATCAGTGGCCCAAAACACTGTTATGATCTGCTTTGAGTTAATAATACTGTACGGACCATAATACTGGGGTCAGTGCTTAGCTGTATGCATTTGTGTGCATGTGTATCTCTATTGATGGGTCAGCTGTGCTCCTGTGACAGCTTCCATCCTGTCTCCTTAACCTTCCTGGACCAGCTCGGTGGCAGCTCTGAGGTTTAATCAATGCAATGGAAGTGACATTTAGGGCCAAATCAAATTAGGTGGAAATGGAGGCAAACGGCAGGACTGCATTAAGTGCCGCCTGTATTAACACACAGGTCAGACACACAGGATCCATCGGCACACGTTGGCTGCCCGCCCATTTACGACACCCTGTACTGGAGAATATGAATCACGATTAGACGCTCACTGACCCGGGATGCATACAGCACGATGACTAGAGCGAGATCTACAGGAGAGATGGCAAACAAACACATGCATAGGAAACATATGCAGTATTGTTTCATATAGGCTATTTACAAATACAGTCAAGTATTTGGTATTGACAAGCACTTTTAATAATATAAAATTACTTTTTAAATTATTTTAAAATATTAAAATGCCTTTTAAATTATTTTAAACATTGAAATACTTTTTGAATAATTTTAAAGATATTAATCAGAAGAAAATAGACATTGATCCATAACTATGTACAGTATTATCTAACACTTCATGGGGTTGAAAATCCAACAACATAACTATATTGTGATATAGATGGTTACTATATAAAAGTACTTATAAATTCTGGTTATACTGCCCAAACTAGTTTAAGTATAACTATATTTATACTGTAAAACAGGACTGTCCATCATATTCCACGTCTAAATGTGACTGAACATCCTGTAAAACATTAGGAAGAAAGCAAAGGTGACTTTAAAAAAGCACTGAGGATCGACCATGTGCTCTCTTTCTTACTCAGACACACACACACAGAGAGAGAATGAGAGATGTTCTCTTTTTCACACTGTTTTTCTTTGTGTCTCACTTCAAAATCCACATGCAGGGCCAAAATACATGAAATATTCATAAAGCGTATAAAAGAGTGCTATCAAACATTCTGATTGTTCAGTGTCTCTGTCTCATGGGCATAAAAAAAGATCACTGGGTCAGGTCAGACTCGTAAAATAAATCACGTATGACGGGAAGAAAGCAGCCTGTAAACGTCCGACTGTCTCAATTTGCCTGATTGAAAACGGCCTGTCAGACCAAATACCGACACGCCAAATGGGATTGAAAAAATGTGGGCTTGAAATTCTGGTGGGCTACAAGAGAAAACGAACAAGTTGCATGAACAGAAACAGAAGTAGTCTGAAAGTCCGGCTCAAGGGTACCAGACCCTCAGGCCCAAACTCGCGCTCAGGATAGAGTGTCTCACTTTGAAGGAATGCATGTCAAACTTCCTTCAGTGTCTCTCACTGCTAAAGAAATCCCACTGCATCCAATTGCAGAGAGACGGGAGTGTAGTGAGCGAAAGAGTGGGGATGTAGGCAAGCAACGCAGCTGCAGAGATACATATGTCTGCATCCTAAGGTAACGAGTAGAACTGCGTTTCCGACTCTGTACTGACAGCTGTCAGTGTAACCTGTTTCAGATTCTCGTTACATACACACATGGCATGTCAATTAGAAGTCCGTTTGACCTGAGCAAGACTGATTAGATGCCTTATGTTTGCACCCTGAATGTCAGTTTGATCTAAACCTACTTCTGAAGAGATAACACACATGCTTCTCTCACCTAAGCAAACAACAGCCATCAAGTACAATATCCAGTTTGTACTAGTGGTCAACCGTTATAGGTTTTTTCAGTTTGCCGATGTACAAGACAACACGGTGGCTGATTGCCGATATACACTATATGTATGATGCGTGTTAAAACAATTTCACCACTTTAACCACATTCCTTCTCTCTGAAACACTGCCTGCCAAATTGATGTCAGCAAACCTAATGCTCAAAATTATTTATAGCCAAAGAGACAGATATCCTTCAGGTAGTAAAGACATTTTGTGTCAAAATAAAACAACACAAAACAAAGTCAGCAAATGAAAAAAAAAAAAAAAAAAAAGTGTGATATTGCGAGTATTTTAACTCAGTATTCAGTCAGAAAATAACAGAACAAAGAAACACATATCTTTCAGGTAGCAAGGACATTGTGTACAAAAAACCCAAACCAAACCAAACCACAAAACAAACCAAACCAAACCAAAACACAAAACAAACCAAACCAAACCAAACCTAAACAAACCAAACCAAACCAAACCAAACCACAAAACAAACCAAAAAGTCAGCAAAAAAAAAAAAAAAAAAAAAAAAAAAAAAGTATGATATTGCAAATATTTTACTCAGTATTCAGTCAGAAAATAACAGAACAAAGAAACGCACATATCTTTCAGGTAGTGAGGACATTTTGTGTCCAAAAAACCCCAAAATAAAACAAAACAAAACAAAAAGTCAGCAAAAAAAAAAAAAAAAAAAAAGTATGATATTGCAAATATTTTACTCAGTATTCAGTCAGAAAATAACAGAACAAAGAAACACAGCTTTCAGGTAGTGAGAACATTTAGTGTCAAAACAAAACAACACACTAAACAACAAAACACCAAAAAAAAAAAAAAAAAAAAAAAAAAAAAAAAAGTGATATTGAGAATATTTTTTACTCAATATTCAGTCAGAAAATAACAGAAATTTATTGTTGATAATTTATTTTTATCATTTATTGTTGTTAATTTTTCTTTGATAAACAGAATAAACATTTCAGTTTATTCTGTTATTTTCTGTAGAACAGACAGTTTGTTTTCTGCTGCATAATAGATAATAAACAATTTCTGTTTATTCTGTTATATTTTGTTAGTGAATACATTTTCAGTCATCTGATTCATTGGCTAAACTGTGTTTAAAAGGTACAGTTGTTTTCACTTTGCTTGTAAGTATTTTCTGCATTCCAGACAGAGTATGTGAGAAGTTTGAAGTGGAAGCAGTGCTGGCAGAAGAGTTTTGAATTTACCTGAATCTTGTCTGTAAATTTATATACAGTATGTATTTACAGTACGTATTTTTTTGTGGTGGATAACACTCGTGTTCATTGGATGTCGATAATCTCAAAATAGTTGAATATCACTAGTTTGTACTTTCATTGAACACTTGACTCAATCCAATACAATAAACATCCCAGTTGGTGATGAGGCCATGTTTAACACAGAGAAGATCCCTCGAGCACAACCGGGGCAATTTAATTCACAGAGGGCTGAGTTCAATGACCACAATGTCAGAAATAAATTCACTTTCTCAAGCAAAGAGCTCTTTTGTTCCACTCGAACAGTACAGAGGGCACCAGAGAAAATGCGTAAGATAAAGACTCTCTCATAATAGATAAGGTTCCTTTGACAGAAGCCTCAGAGAAGCAGATTCGCCCTTGGCCCAAACGCCCTTTAATGAAAGCCTGTATTATGTCTGCATGAAGTCTCTTAAGGACAGAAGAGCAGGACTATAAGGAGCAGCAGGCCCCACAGGCACCACCTGAGGATGAGGTCACATCCACATTTACCCACAATCCCCAGCTGCAGGACACCGGGTGGGAGCGCAACGAACAGTGGCCTTTCTGAAAACGACAGAATGCGGGGCGGGTGGGTTTGGTGGGGGCATCGGGAACAATACAACAAAGGAGAGAGAAAGAAAAAGGAAAAAGAGAAAAGGTATGAGCAGACAAAAGTAAGAGCATTCATTAAAAGCCATCAGATTGTCTTCCTGTCCTATCAGCCAGCATCAAAACCATCCGCAATCTAGAGGGGAACTACAAAGTGGATCCCGGGGCCTACAGAAGTGAGGTTTTGATCAGACTAATTAAAAGCCATTTTGTTTTAAACAAACAGACACAACTCTAATTGGCTCTTTTCCATAAGAAAGGGAAGATGTTGAAAGTGAGAGAACGCACAGGGAAGATCAGAGGGACGCTCTCAGGCAGAGGGGCTCACACACACATACACACACACACACACACACACACAAGCTTGATGAAACCACAGAGACAAAGAACATGCACAAACACACACACGTATTGGCAAATACTTCCAAGTATTATATCTGTAACAGCTAAAAGAACGTATGATCAAACTTTATGGAATAGCTCATTATGTGCTCCATAAGCTACAGAGAATTCCCTTACAGCGCAAGACAAAACCGATCACAATTTCTAAGGGGTTTCACATTTGCACTATATCACAGAACAAAGGCTTGACTTTATAAAGCTGTAGTGCGTAAGTTTTTGCTGCGTTAAAATACTACCTCCAATTTATGCAGCGTAATATGCAGATATGATTAAGACAAACATTCATAGGTTGATATCAAAGCATTTCTCTGTTTGTTTGCACAACCTGACCAATCCCAAACATCATCTGGTGACGCAAGTGGAACAGAATTTACACACTTCAGTTCTAAAGGGAAGAGGGTCTTTGGGTCAACAAAAAAAAAAAAAAAATAATTATATTTATAATAGCATTTTTTTTTTTTACAAATTATATATATATATAAAATTATATAATAATAAAAATATATAATAAAATTATAATAAAATTATAATAAAATAAAAATATAAAATATTATTTTACACCACATTACATTTACAGTCTGAACTTTGCCACAGAAAAATCTAAATATTTAATATATTAAAGGGTTAGTTCACCCAAAAATGAAAATTACCCCATGATTTACTCACCATCAAGCCATCCTATATAAGTGTATATTACTTTCTTCATTCAGACGAATACATTTGGAGTTATTAAATAATATCCTGGCTCTTCCAAGCTTTATAATGGCAGTGAATAGAGGATGAGATTTTGAAGCCCAAAAAAGTGCATTTATCCATCATAAAAGATATCCATACGGCTCCAGGGGTTTAATAAAGGCCTTCTGAAGTGAAGCAATGCATTTGTGTAACAAAAATATCCATTTTTAAAACTTTAAAAACTAAAATAACTAGCTTCCGACAGTCGGCCGTACGCATCGATTTACGGTGAAAGAGTGAACTCTGACCCAGCACATGACGTATTGACGAACGCGGGAGCGAAGAGGATAGAGCAAAACACCGGTCATGAGTTAGAAGTCTAAAACGAGAATTTTTAAAGAGAAATGTCGGAGGATTTTGATATAAGAGAACAGAAGCTTGAGTTTGTTGCACAGCCCTATTTGTCTGAACAGCAAGAGGCGTCAAAGCTTACGCTACTCCTACATCACGTCAGGGGTTACTCTTTTGGCGCAAGTCGACATGCGTACAGCCGTCTTCCGGAAGCTAGATATTTTAGTTTATAAAGTTTTAAATATGGATACATTTCTTACACAAACGCATCGCTTCGCTTCAGAAGGCCTTTATTAAACCCCCGGAGCCATGTGGATATCTTTTATGATGGATGGATGCACTTTTTTGGGCTTCAAAATCTCATTCTCTATTCACTGCCATTATTTAAGTGCCAGGACATTATTTAATAAAACCTTGATTGTATTCATCTGAAAAAAAGAAAGTCATATACACATAGAATGGCTTGAGGGTGAGTAAATCATAGGGCATTTTTCTTTTTTGGGTGAACTATCCCTTTGAAGCACTTATACTGACCTTGAAGAATTTCATTATTTTGATGTGAATTTTTTTTTTGAAAAAAAAAAAAAAAAAAAAAAAATTATATATATATATATATATATATATATATATATATATATATATATATATATAAACAGAAAAAACAAAAAAAGTAACATATCATTGACCCCTTTGCTATTGTTTTTGGATGTATTGGGTTCATAGAGCAAAACTGTAACCAAGCATTGTGCAAAGTGGGAACAGTGAGTGCTTTTGCACACTTGGAGGACTTTCAGGGTAAACTGTAGGTCATCCTGTTACACTGACCTAAGACCAGTGTAACACATCCAAATCCTGATGGAATCATTTAACATCAATGGCAGCGATGGTCTCAGATCAGTGGTCACGAGACACTCGCCATCAGATCTGAACCAGAGCTCAACCGCTGCAACCGGCCAATGAGTATAGATCCGAAACACTCTCTTGGGACCTGAACGATGACATACACACTCAGAGAAACACACACACACAGAGCAAAATAAACAGAACGACCCCCACTGGCATGTGAAAAATAAGCAAGGTTTCACAAAATACCAAAGTAGGTCATTGATTTATTGAGTGCAAAAATCCATAGTATTTTTCCCCTCTTCTCTGGTCTCCAATCTTCCCATAAAGTAGAAAGACAGGATCATAAAAGCTAGGGAAAAAGTCACTCGCACGCAAAGAGATGACATTACATTAGCTGCAGCTTCTCATATCCATGTAACAATGTTCAGTTATCTATATGATAATGGAAGACGTCTGAAACCAAACAATATGAAGACACACACAATCATGTGGACATAAAAGCCCAAAGCCTTGAGACTAAATCATGTGCGCTGCAATCTGCTCAATAGACGCCTCACGACTTTGTTTGTTTGCTTGTTCTGGGTTGGAAGACAATAAATGCCTCTCAACAAAGACAGCCGTTCTCCTTTGTGTGCTGGCTGAGACATCAGTCCATGGATTGTGAGATTCAGTCACATTGATATGTATACGGCCACATGGGAAGGACAATAACGGCCTCAATACAGTAAAAACAAAGTATGCACCAAAGATACAGATCTATATTTACCTACGGTCTCTATATGCAAATGGTTGTGTGAAATCAACCTGGCATGTTGTTCTCTTGTCGTCACTGGAATTCAAAATCAACAATGGTGTTCTGGAATATGCGTTTTCATAAGAGAGAGAAAATCCAATTTTCATGGCACAAACACCTAATTGGAGTGGATTATTTGTGCCCTATTTGGCAGCGAGACAATAAATATGATGAATTCTTTGCTTTTAAAGTCTACATGTATCTTTGTCAAAAGTGTTAGGCCTGAGGCTTTTTAAGGTAGAAGTGTGGGAGGCAAATGCACACATTTCGAGACAAGAGACCATGGATAAAAGACTAAAATTAAGACAACACAAAAAAAGGATAAACAACAGGAGATGAAGATGAAGCGGTGGTAGACAAAGAAAGGCAGTGATGAAATACCAAACTTATTTGTAAAACGTTTGCTCAAACATCATTTGTTTGAAGTCATGATATTTGCAACAAGGGCGAAACTTCATTTTGTTCATTGAGAAAGTTGCCATTATATACCAGGATGGAGCAAAGAGGTGGGAGACAAAAGGAAAGGAATGAAGTTATTTCATTCAAGAAAGATAAACATATAGAGATGCAAAATACAGTGTTCAGCCACAACATTAAACCCACTGACAGGTGAAGTGAATAACATTGTTTATATTATTACAATGGCATCTGCCAAGGGATTTGGAAGCAGGAAAAATGGGCAATCGAAGAGATCCTAGTGACTTTGACAAGGGCCAAATAATGGCCAGACAACTGGGTCAAAGCGTCTCCAAAACGACACGTCTTGTTGGGTGCTCCTAGTATGCTGTAGTGTTGTCAAAAGTACAGACTTCAATACCAAGTCGGTAATGAACTTTTAAAAATGTGATGCTTTGAGCGCTGTTGAGCGGATTCGTAAACACCTCTAATTGGCCATTGTGTTCACGCGCTCATCAAATATGTCTGTGATTGGCTACAATGATCAACGCTTCAAAAACATGTTGTAAATAGTCAACGACGCTCTTCACCAAGCGCTTACACAGATACACACCGGTCCGCTGATAGACGCCTGCTTTCAAACACTCCCGCTTTAAAAACGCTTTCAAATTCAAACACTTCCGTGTGCTTTCAGACGCTCCCATGCGTTAACATATATGTTGAGCACGTGAACACAATGGCCAATCAGAGGTGTTTACGAATCCGCTCAACAGCGAAGCCTGTGAAGTGAAAGCAAGCCTGTCTGGTCTGATCATACAGAAGAGCTACTGTAGCTCAAACTGCTGAAAAACTTACTGCTGCCCATGATAGTAATGTGTCAGATCACACAGTGCTTCGCAGTTTGCTGCGTATGGGGCTTCATAGCAGCAGACCGGTCAGAGTGCCAATGATGACCCCCCCCCCTTCCACTGCCGAAAGCACCTACAATGGGCATGTGAGCGTCAGAACTGGAGTATGAAGCACTGGAAGATAGATGCCTGGTCTGATGAATCGCAGTTTCTTTTAGATCAGGTGGAAGCTAGTACGTTGTTTATCTAGGGAAATGATGGCAACAAGATGTACTATGGGAAAAAGGCCGGTAATTATTGCCTTAAAGGGGATGTCTAATGCTATTTCATGCATTCTGACTTATTTACACTGTACATTGCCAAAGTTTCAAAAAAATGAGTTGGACGTATGACAGAGTATTTCTGTGCCAAATACAATCCTTCAGGGTTCGTATTAGTTTCAGAAAGTTTTTTTTTTTAATATGGCCCTGTATGACATCATAAAAGACAGAATTCCTTGTATGGGAACTTTTTTTTTTTTTTTTTTCAGAAGAACGCACGCACACATCAACCAGAGCGAGAGCAAGAGCACACCCATGTGCTTTGTTCAGGTTACGGAAGTCGTCGGCAGTGCTGCACAGGACTAGCTTGAGAAAGATTTGTCATTTTGTTTTTAGACCACAAAATCAACAATGTCACCAAAGAAGTGTGTTTTTGGTTGTGAGGGAAAGATTTCCTTGTTCAGCTTCCCAAAGAACCCAGTGTTAAGGACACAGTGGATGCAGTTTGTTTTTCCAGGGCAAGTGTGTCTGTTTGTTCCCGCCATTTCAGTGATGAATGTTTTATAAACAAGGCCCAGTTCGACGCTGGATTTGCAGATCGTTTGAAACTGAAAGATGGAGATGGTCCCAGCGATAATAGATCCCGGTCATGAGTCGGAACCGCAGGCAGTAAGTAAAACTGCATCAAATGTCTGTGTGACTCTTTAGCTCCGCCCACGGCATGCCTCCAGGAGCTCGACTGTTTTCTGAAAGAAGCGGAACAGCTGTATCTGTGTCTTTTATAAATCTGATAAAACTAAAGACTCTTCAGAGATATGAAGGATGCAATACTACTCTATAGGTACTCAAGATTAACATTAAATTGGAAGAAACTGTGTTTGTTATGTCCCCTTTAACATATCAGCTAGATTTTTTTTTATCAATACATCCCTACAAACCTTTCAGAATAAATCGCACAAATGAATTGTGCACAATAAGACCAGGAATGTGTCACAAAAGTAAATTGTGTCGATTTTGATTTGATGTCAACTATAAACTCAACATCCATTTATAAGGCACATATCCACACAGAGCCGGAGAGAAGGGTCGGAGTGCAGGGTCAGACAGATCACAAAGCGTCTTCAACAGACAGGGACACAGAACCTCCCTCGCCATGATCACAGCGCAGGACGCCACCAGCACTAGGGATCTAATCAGCAACTTTCTCAACCACACGAAGCAAACAGAACCATACCGTTCCTCCCTGTATCTTCATTCCTCTCCGCCCTGTCCGTGGCTTCCTTTCAGACTAGATTCAGGTCAACAGCAACAAACACAGAGAGTGTCCTTTCATCAGGCATTGTTTGGCTTGTGTCTTTCACACTAGGGAAACACAATCAGCGGGTAAGAAGAAAGACAAGGGAGACAGAGAGAGACCACAAAGGGAGCTGATTTTTCTCTTGGCTCATACAATGTATTATTAATCCAATTTTTACATGGGCCCTTAAATTTGGCTCAACAGGGGAGGGGGAAAAAAAACTGGATTGAGCAAATTAATGAGGTAAACGTAATGATCTGAGATGATCAAAGGCAATCGGTGTTGAGCAAGTACAGGCCACCAATTAAGAAAATAAGCCCAGGAACGGACTTAAATATGCACCACGGCAAACGATGAAAGACAGGGTCGGCGGGAACGTACTAATTTCCCTAAACGAAATAGTTGAGTTATGCGGCGAGATGACTCAGAGTGTGGTGGTTAAGGACAGGGATTAGAGGAGGAACACAGAAACCTTGAAATCCCACAAGACCTCGAGAACAATCGGTTTTGAAAAAGGAACAATGAGATGAGCTGCTATTCAGCAAACACTTTTGAGCAAAGGCTGGAGTGTCGCAGATCTGACACCACAAAACGGAGGTGATATAAAAAAACGAATAGATCAATTAATTCAACAAAGTCTTCGTGAAGTTTTTAAAATGTTCCTGGCTTTTGTGATAGAGCATCAACTCTTGACGTACATTCAGGAACACTTGCATTCAAACGACAAATGCTTGTCATTATTATTCAGCACGATAAAAGCATGTCCTCTCATTTATCCTTGATTGATCAAAGTGTCAAGGCAACCCAGCCCTCACACACATCCACTTTCAACGGTGGACCTTTCAAGTGTTTCTGTGTGATAGAGGGACACTGCCACCCAAGACTGTCCATCGCAAACATTTTAAGAGAAGCTAGCTTTCATCCTCCAACATATACTGATTCACTGATGGAGTTTACTTATGATGACCAACCAGGTGGCAAAAAGTCTCGCATAGCCAGATTAAAGGGATAGCTGACCCAAAAATGAACATTTTGTCATTTGTCATCCATAGTAGGAAAAAAAAAAAAAAAATACTATGGAAGTCAATGGGTGCCGTCAACTGTCTAGTTACCAACATCTTCTGTTGTGTTCAACAGAATAAAGAAACTTTTACAGGTTTGGAACATAAGAATGAGTAAATGATGAAAACATTTTTTGGGTGAACTATCCCTTTAAAGGGCATAAGGCAGTGGTCTCATACTCAGCTCCTGGAGGCGTGATTTCCCCCCCCCAAACCAGTTCAGCGGAAATCCCGCCCTGCAACCAATTTCATTGGCTGAGGTTACAGTGACGGGTAGGTTTAGGGATCAGTGTTTGGTGTAGGAAATCATTACTGTGATTGGACATGGCCAATGAGATCTTTAGAATCGGCTCCAGGGCAGGATTTCCGCAGGACTGGTTTGGGGAAAAAAATAAAAAATAAAATAAAAAATAAATCGCGCCTCCTGGGGGGCCACAGCCCTGCAGAATTTAGCTCCAACCCTAATTAAACACCTGATCCAGCTAATCAAGGTCTTCAGGATTACTAGAAACCTTCAAGCATGTGAGCTAGAGCTGGTTGGATCTTAACTGCAACTGATCCAGAATGTTGCAGCAAGAGTGGTCTTTAACGAGCCAAAGAGAGCGCACGTCACACCTCTCCTCATAAAATTGCACTGGTTGCCAATTGCCGCTTGCATTAAATCCAAGGCACTGATGTCTGCCTACAGAACAACCACTGGCTCTGCACCCCAATACCTAACCTAAGGCAGCGTTTACACTTGGCATTAACAAGCGATCACCTTGATCATTTGCCAATCAGGACGCGGCGCGGTTACATTTGTTCACATGAAGTGGCCTCTGTATCTGGATAACCAAATCGGATTTCTGTTTCCCGCACAATATTTAAATTAGGCGCGTTCGAAAGCTAGAAGCTTCAAATGGCTTCATAGCGTAAAACAACTAGTAAGACTAGTCACAGCACTTGCATATTGTTGCCCTATTGTTGGTTTGAGTGCTTCTGTTGCTCTCCTCATTTGTAAGTCGTTTTGAATAAAAGCATCTGCTAAATGATTAAATATAAACTCTGCAGGACAGTGGCCCTCCAGGAGCTGAGTTTGAGAACACTGGCATAAGGTCTGGTTGACATTATTTCCATTCAGGGGCAGGTTTATCTACAAAACAATAGAAAAATTATGCATGTCCTAAAGTAAAAAGCACAGTTTCACAGACACATAACAACAGTTGCAGAAAAAGTAGTTTTCATTTATTAATAATTGATAAAAAGTGCACACAAAAAAAAAAAAAAAATGCACATCAGTTTTGTTACTCTGAAATTAGTGAGACATATTGGCCACGTTCACACTGTCAGTTTTTGGGATTGACACTCGCATTTACTTACAGGTGTGAGTCTTGAAATGTCTCGTTCACAGAGGAACATACAGTAGCGTCTGGAACACTGCCTGTATGAACGTGCAACGAGTGTCAAGCCTGTATTCTCTTACTAGTAACCATAACAACAGTGACCATTGTAATATTAAAGATGGCGAAAAAGTGAAAAGTATTATCATTTTTCACATTACAAGAGACTAATTGAACCGCGAGTTCATCCATCAAAACTTCATTAACCAATAGCAGCATGTAAACACGCGCTACCCGGAGTCTTTAACCATCCTGAAAATACAGTATATGGATGTGAGTTCGGTTATAGAATGCGGTTGTCACTCCAGTAAATAACCGTACTGTATGTGAACTTAACCGTATTAAGGACTCAAATACAGGACTGACAACCGTTTTCTGCTGCTGTGTGAATGTGGCCCTTGTAAGGTCACTTACCTATTCAAGTTTCTAATAATAATAATATACATAAAAAAACAGCTTAACACATTCCACGTTTCTAAGGCAACCAGGAGTCTATTAATCCATTATAATTATTTTTTAACAACTTAAAGTTAAACTTAAGATGAAAACTTTAACTCAAATGTAAGTTGTCCAAAGAAAAAAAAATATTTCTGAGAAAAAAAAAAGTTGCCCAACATTAAGCTGTGTCAAAAAGCTTGAATCACTCAATAAAAGTTAAATTATTTGTATTTCCAATTAAAAAATATATATATATATAAAATATATATATATATTTATTTTAACAGTTGTTTATATACACATACTCTACCATTCAAAAACCTGGCATCAGTTCGATTTTTTTAAAAAGAAATTAATACTTTAATTCAGCAAGGATGCATTAAATCAATAAAAACGACAGTAGACACATTTGTAATGTTACAAATGATTAAGACTGGAGTAATGGCTGCTAAAAATTCAGCTTTGCCAATACAGGAATAAATGACATTTTAAAATGTATTAAAAGCAGTTTTTTTCAATCATAAAAATATTTGACAACATTTCACTGTTTTAATGCATTTTTGATTCCCTGAACATATTCCACAGACTTTTCCAGATTTCTAGATATTTGCATGTCCCAGAATAGCTCATTTATTCAGAAGGCCTGAGAGAGGGCAGGGGAGGGAGGCAAGCAGCTGACCTGCCACACAACTGGAACTGCCAGGAATGGTCCTCAGATCCCATCCAACTAACTCAAACACTGGACCCCACTAGAAAGAGTTCAGCAAGCACTAAGAACCAATAAGCGCACAGCACAGATGCACTTGTATCCAATCAGAGACCCGCACAAGCCCCAAACTGGAGCAGGGAGCACAAGCATCATGTGCAGCTGTGCAGATGCCCGGCCCAAAGCCACCAGAGCAATGGCCCGAACACATGGCCAGTGCTTCTCTGCTGGGCTGCCTGCACAATCTGAGCCCAGAAACTCAGTTACTTTGTTCTCGCTGCATTTTTTTTTTTTCAACCCCTCATGATAATGACTACCTGTCCCAGATTCTGTGGTTATGAGAAGAATCACATCAGTTGCATGTCAAAACACAATCACAATGCGCTTGGCAGACAGCTCGCCAGAGAAGAGCAACGGGGAGAGATATCTCTCAATTTGCCAACAATTGAATATTTTATGGTTTCGTAAAGAAACTTAGTGTCTTTCATCCATTCTAATCCTGACCTCAAAATTGGGGTATTTTGGTTCCCAATCTATTTCTGCCGTTCTATAAGCCAGCTTCTGCATGGTTAAGTAGAGACAATGTTAAGACAAGCCTTTTAAGCCCATTAGCCTTATAATTCATATGTCTTGGCAAATGCTATTCAGCGTAGTCCAAGATCTGCTAGCACTATCTTCCTGCTGGCTTGTTGGAGCGGGAGAGAGAGAGAAAGAGAGTAAGTAAGAGAGGTGGGAGGAAGTGCAAGCTTTTCGCTCATGGTGAAGAGAGAGAGAAAAAGAGAAAGACAAATAGAAAAGGAAAAGTATGCTCTAGCAGGCCGCCACATGTTGAAGAATTTGTTTACAGTTTCCTGTCCTGTGATCAACACAGTTCAAACGGACAACAGAGGAGATATGGTAGGCGCAAAGGATTCTGATCTTTTCTTCTGGTCCTGAGGGTCAACGCACCTTTAAAGGGACAGCTCACCCAAAAAAACAAAACTTGAGATCATCTACTAACCCTCAAGTCATTGCAAACTCCATTTATTTTCTTTCTTTTGCAGAACACAAAAGGACATATTTTTCAGTGATTAACAACCTAATGTTATGACTTCAGAAACGATTTTGGGTCACTTTTATGGAGTCACTTTTACCTACAGATGCAGGGCAGTGGACCGAAAAAAAAAAAAAAAAGAAAAAAAAACGCAAGGCCTAAAGATGTGTTTGAACTTCTTTTAACTTGAGTGCTGCATTTTGTTTCATAGGTGAGACACTGAAAAAGATGCAAGATGTCAGTGCAACGGTCAAACATGTCCGTCTAGTGTATATTTTCATAGAAAAACAATGGAAAAGCAGCACAGTTGAATACAAAAAAATGAATAATGGGGATAGCCACAGTTTCCAGTCCCCCATTCATTATAATGGAATGGAAAAGAGAAGCCAGTGCATCTTTCAAAACTTCTCTTTTTGAGTTCTATGGAAAAAAGAAAGTTCTGTGGTTTGGAAAGAAATGATGGTGAATAACCTGCCTTACGAAAATGAACTGATGACGAGATTGAAAAAACAAAACAGAAAATAAAAAATCCTGGCTCTTAGAAATTCCCCCAGAAAGCACTCAAAAACTCTGTTTTCTTTTTCATTGAGTTTTTTGTTTTCTTTTTAGAGTCAGTTTAGATGTGGCCTCAGAGATAAGAACTATATCTGGTCTATAATCCAGCTGTGCCGGAGCGATGTATTCACAGAACTGGTTAAGAGATAATCTAAAGCAATGTGAATTTATCTATCTGAATGACAAGAGTAAATGAGTGAGTGAGTGAGTGAGTGAGAGAGAGAGAGAGAGAGAGAGAGAGAGAGAGAGAGAGAGAGCGAGAGCGAGAGAGAGATTTTTCTCTCCCTCCCTGCAATCGGAAACCAATCCCTGATTCTGCGTGGAGATATGGAGAAACTCTGCAACTAACACGGCCTAAAATAACTCTTACGACATGATATTTTCGACAAGAGTGTTTTTTTGATGGGAGCTTCTGTTGGAGTTCTGGTATTAAAAACAGCAACGTCTAAGATTGAATGTCTGGTTACGTACTTATCAGAGAAGCATTCATTCAGAACAAAGTCAGTGGCTTCTGAATGAAGAAACACAAAAACTGTCTCTTATAAGAGGGAAAAATAATAAGAAAAAAAGCAGTCATTATTCAAATTATGACAGCATTATGAGGCAAGGCTTTGTGGGTAATAGCCAAAACTCACTCTGTGTAAAGTGTTAAAACATTTGCCAAATAAAAAGCAACAGCCTCTGTGCATTCAACATGACCCCACTAAGAAAAGAGAATGAATTTATTCTGACAAAACAACAAAATGCATTATGGATTTCCATCAGAGTTCATATGAACTTTTTTCTCTTTTGCTTGTTAAACCCTTTTCTTCCTATTACATTACATTACATTCCTATAATAAATTATAGAAATCACACTAGTTGATTATACGACTACTTTATCACAACGTTTATAAATTTGTGAACATTGAAATCAATCACAAGCGTATTAAAGTCAACCCAGTAATATACGACTTACTTGAGCAAATTACTTCTCTCCTCTCAACAGAAGTCGGCGTTAATTTTTCATAAGATTTATGTGTGAACTCAACAGCTGGATTTTATGATGGAGTTCACTGTGATCTGTTATACAGCAGTAAGAGCCATTAAAATATTTAAAAATCATACTTTTTCTGTGCAAGTCATATTTATAAGTGCAAGAAACTGCACATAGAATGATATACTGTACAGTACACACCTAAAATTAAAAAAGGATAGTGAGTGTAACAGTTTGAACGCGTCCGGAGGTGACTGAACTTCATAAAGTTTCATTTTAGAAGTCAAACAATATTCATCTCTTATTTAAATGTCAAAGTGCCTCTTATGTTATATTAAGAAAATTATAATTAAGTGCATGTCAAAACAACAATTCAGAGATGCGTTTGCTATGATATAATAGTTTTCAATACACCGATTAACAGAAGAAATACCAATTTACTTTTCAAAATATGTGAAAGTTCACTGTAAATATATTTAAGTACTGATTTGCCACATTGTTTACAATACTGCACTACATAATTAATCATAAGGCTCATCTACTGACCATTGCACATCTGCACTAACACTATCTTCTGTTCATATTAAGTAGTTTAATTTTTCAGCAGAGCGATTAAGCTTTTTTATTCTGTCCTAAGACTATATTTTAGCTTTACAACTTATTTTGTAAACAATGTAAAGAATAACCATTCAAAATTATATATATATATATATAATTTTGAATGGTTATTCTTTACATTGTTTCCAAAATACTACACTGTCTGTGGGCTAACTCTTCAAAGATGTGTAAGAGACAAATTTAAAGTTGGTGTGAAAGAATAACAAGTATATTACACATCTGTGCAAATTTTCATTTAGCTGCTGTGCATATACTGAAAAGAAATCAATAATTCTGTAAAGATCTAATGAGGATATAGTGAAACTGACAGCATTTTTTGGATTGAGAGCTGCAACGGTTTGAGGCAGGAATGATCGAGTTGCTGATGATTGGAGGGGAACAAGCTCTAATCCCAGCTGGATTACTATGACTATGGAATAGGGAAAGATCGCAATAGCGGGCTGAGAGAGGGAGAGACCGCGGAGCTCCTGCCCGTTAACGGCGCACAACAACATGCAGTCACGCGAGCCGCGGCTCCGCGCGCTCTCATACCGAACACATAAACATAGGCACATTTCACAAGTTAAAGTTCAATGCGGTCTCGAATCACTCACCTAATCTTGTGTATTGCTTCGTCCACGTGTCTCGAAGGAAAACGACCCTCCGGGAGAGGTAAACAGGGTCGGGATGTTTTATTTGGGTTGATTTGCGCTGGTCTCTCAAGGACGAGGTGAAATCCCAGGGCTGGTCACACACAAACAACAACGCCAGAGCAAATTACAAAAGGCAAAGACTTGGGGGAGGAGAAGTCAATTTGTTTCGTGTTCTAAACAACAGGCTCTGAGCCAAGAATGGTTACCTTAGCGCCAATGCTCGGTTGAGCAAAGCAAATGTGTCAAAACTGGACTATTTAAATCCAACACTGGGCTTGGCTAAAGCGCTACATGCAGTTCAAAGCAGTTAATGTGCGCGCGCTCTACCTGAGGCGCATCGCGAGCTACAGGCGACAGCACACGACGTCTGTACTTCTCTGAATATAATTCTCGTTCATAAGTTTCTCGTTCAGCTAATGTCAAATATTTCCTGCTAAACGTAGACTGTAAGTCGTATCCCGCACGCAATGACTGCTTTTGGGATGTCTAAATTTGAGTGAGCGCACAGTTCAATTTTGGCACTTTGTTATTCATTCACAGTTGTCCTTAGCCGCTCTTCAACGCCTCTTTACTGGGGTCTAATCAGCGCGAGCCCCTTCAGGTGCCTTATATTAAGGCGCAAATGCAGCGCGAGCACTTTGCAAATGTCAATAACCGTCATGTCATCTTCCCTCGCGAGCGACGCTAACTTGTCTACTCTTTAACATCTATAAATTCTGGCTAAAATTACTGTCAGGAGGTGTGTAAATGCGTTATACTTCTATACCGGTGCGCAGAGATGCGCACAGGTGTTCATCGCGCGCCCGTCATGAGCTCGTGCAGTAGCAGTTTCCCACATGTGCCCTGTTTGTTTTAATTCACCTGTCAAGTCACGCGCCAGGGCATCTCTATTACACAACACGCTAGTGTTGGCAAAATGTTTTGGGCTGTGCTTAAAATGTGTTTATACAAACACATATTAGGCTATTAATATTTATATTGATTAATAATTTAAGTAATAGTAGGCTGTAGTATTCATACAATGTTAGCTACTTATTCAATTTCATAGGAACCAAAACATAATTTAGCCATTTTCTGAAAAGGCCATGAACTCAGACAGAGAAAAGGCATTTGCTACCTCACGTTTGATTCCTAAAATGAAATTTGATTTCATCAAACATCCGTGGATTATTCAATAAGATCTGCATTTAATGCAATTTATTATTTGAGTGAAACATTAAATTTCATGGAGCTTTTGTTCAGGTTTATTCAGTAGATTAAAACATGATAAATGTTATACCTCATTCTCTTATTTGTAGAGTTACAATAGACAAGAGTTTGTCAATTAGATGCGTAGAAGTTTGTTTAAAGTTAGTTATCACGTTCTGGCAGAAGTTTGACGCGCGCATCAAGTACGCGTGCACGCGCATCTCAGGTTCCTCTGCGCGCGCCACCGAACGTGCGCAGTCCTAAGCATAAAACTGTGAATGGGCTCTTCTCTTTTATAATAATAAAATACATAAGACAAGTAAATATATCAGGATGTAACTCTTGTTTTTTCACTGATAGGCTAATACAGACGTCAACACTAATCGAAAGACCCACTTTAAAAAAAAAAAAAATCACCCTCAAATTGCTATTAAACAGTTTTCAAATAGTGAACTTGAACCCTTAAGAACAGTTTACCATGTAACGCGGAAGCTTTTAAATGTGGATTGTCCGTAGGCTATTTACTTGCAGGTTTAAGGCCAATATTGTCATTTAAAACTTAAAACCCCTGATGTTTGTCATATGAAAACAGACGAGCAACTGGTTATTAATGTTCCAATTGAAATGACATTGACGTTATTGTCCAATGTTGTAAGAATATCAGGAAAGTCAAGGTTTAAAAAATAAAGCAAGCATAACTGAGGTATTTTTGTTATGTCGTGGGCATCACAAAACAAGAATGAAGCTGCTTCGAGGGAAATTAGTTAAAGGCAATTATTCAGGGTGAAAACACGACACAAGTCAAATAGGTAAAGCTCACCGTTTACAGGTTAAATTATAGCAGAATATTAAAAACCTAATGCTTAATCTTTACATAGTCCTTTGATGAGAGGAAAATTAAAGCATTTTGAATTTTCGCTTGCCCCATTAATAAGCCATATCTAATCTACTGCATATTATATTTTATGATACATGAATGTGTATTTATAACATAACATGTAAGACATGTAGGTACAGCATGTAAATCACATTGAGCGGCTTGAGAGGATATTTTTGCACAGACTTCAATGCTCAAAAATAGTCATAACTGACCTCTAGCGGTGGATACGTTTCATTGCAGGCAGGTAGAGAATTATAATTATTCATTGACAGTCAAACTGCAGGACTTTCTCTCTTTCTCATGCACAGTCATGTACAACTCATTGCCACATCGGAAACACGGATCCGTCTGTTCTATTCCAAGCAAAAGAATGAAGGAAACAGTTTCAAACGATACGCAAAGTTATGCATCCTGCGTCCTGTTCAAGCTGAACCATATCTGTGCTTTCCATCCGAGAAACTGCCCAGAACTAATCCTTCAATTTCTTACAGTCACTGACATCCGCTATTAACTGTTCAGATTCCTTTTACTGCCTGTAATAAACTGAGCTATTGGATGTTACATTAAACCAGCTATTGTTACAAAAAAAGAGATAATAATAAAATAAAGTATAATGTTATTAAAAAAAAAAAAAAAAAAAAACTACTGTTACTGAATAAGTAAAAAAATATATATAAATCATAAGAGTAATAAAAGTATGATCTTAAATGTTTAGAAATAAAACAGATTTTCTCAAATTTTATGTTGGTCTATTAATGCATACTAAGAAAAAGCAAAAGCAGTCACAAAGGCGAAACCCTTTGGAAAGGTACTAATATGTACCATTTAGGTATTAATATGTAGATTTTACATAATCATATGTGCCTTCAAGATATTAATATGCCCCTTAAGAGGTAAATAAGGTACAAAAGTGACAGCTTTTTTGCTGAGTGAGACCTTTTTTTTTTTTTAAAAAGTGATGCCTATATGAATATGTAATTATTAATAAGCGACAAGTGTTAATTCATTTTAACACTTTTACAAAAATATTACTAATTTTAATGGAAAAACAATGTTAAAATTACTGAAGTAAAAAAAAAAAAAAAAAAAAAACTTGTTAATTGATTAAATTACCTTACCATACACAGTTAAAATATATTATAAAATACAATATTCTCAATTTTACTGTAAAATACTGTGGGGGAAAAAGAAAAGTGTAAAAATGAATGAATTAGCTTATAGTTTAAAAAGAAATTGTATATTTAACAAGTAATGCAATGGAAATACTTTTATAGTAAAATACCATTAAAATTAAGCCCAAGTAAAAATCATGAATTGCCCTATATATATATATATATATATATATATATATATATATATATTTGTCATCAAGTAGATTGATACATTAAAGTAATTGCTCAAATAGGTTGGTACATTAACATTATATACTTTAATGACATATATAGTCATCAAAATGTCATCCTTTAATACTTGTAACATTGTCACTGTATTTTTACAGTAAAGTTCTGGCAACAAGAGCTTTTACTATATATATATATATATATATATATATATATATATATATATTTTATTTTTTTTTTTTTTTTTTTACAGTAATTCTTACAATAGAGGTGATCAGCTCATAAAAAATAGTCCAGCTATCATTAACATCATTTGACTATATTTTCCATAATAAAGCTGCAAGGTGTCACTGAACAGCTTTATTAAAAATAAACAGCACAAAAGGCGGCCAGTTCAGGTTCTCCTAGCAAGTGAATCCAGCAAATGAACAATTTTTGTCTCACATTGTTATAAATGCCCTTGCTGCAATGTTCATTTTGGGGTTTCATTATTGGATTCTCCATATTATTTGTTGTGGTTTAAAGTCTTGCGAGTTTTGGGACCCCCATTTGTCTTCACAGAAGATAAGATGGGAATTTGGTAATCTTCCAGTCTGCTTTTCTTCTATATCTAAATAGCCTATCTGTGTTATAGGCACAGTGATTAATGCTGAAGGGATTTAGAGAGGAGGATACAAATGCAGACAGTCTCTCATCAGCCCATATCAAACAGCCTGGGAGATGTTTAATATATGGGTGTATTTGGTCTCCAGCTTACAGCTGTCTGCTTAAAGCTTTATTACTAAAGAATCATTTGGAGGGGGGGAGAAAGCATCTCTTGATAGAGTGAGTGACTAATAACTAAAGCCGACAGCGAGCCCAAAAACTCGCTTTCTCTCTCTCTCGCACATGCGAGCGCACACACAGGGCAAGTGACAAGACCGCTCTGTGCACACAACAGAGAAGTCAAAATGTGACATATTCTTGCTGGCAGTGGGATAAAACTCAATCAACCTAAACCGTCTTCCCTCAGACAAAATTACACACGCACACATGCAACACACACAAGTGTGTGCAAACTTAAGGTGATCCCACACAAAATGAACCACAACAACCCCACATTTTCTCATGTGGTGTCCAGTATTTAGCCACGACTGTCATTAACAGCTTAGGAATGAGCTATTAATGCCGTGCGGAAAGCGAATGCCACCACTAAAAGGATACCTCACCTCTCCAGGTAAAACAGCAGCCCCACAACCCTGTGTGCTGCATCAGGGAACAGCAGAGACAGAGAGACAGATTGTGTGAGAGTTCTGTCTAATCCCCATAAGCATCAAGGCAGCAGCTGCCGTGTACAGAAAAGGGGGCTGGGGGGTGGGGGGGACACTCTTCTTCAGCATTCAGTCCTGTTGTTAACGTACAGAACAGAGTGCAATGTCTGAGCCAAAGAAAATGCTTATTTTAAATGATTCATTACAAATAATAATAATTCCCAAAAATAAAAAAAAATGCTTGTAAACGGTTTTTAATTAAATAGTCATTTGTATTTTTTATTAAATATATTATTTATTATTGTTTTTATTATTAAAGGCACACTATGTAAGTTTTCGCCACCAGAGGTCGCATTTTCAGAACAATAACAAAGGCGAAGCTTGATGACGCTATGAAGGAAAGTGGAACGCGATGCGAGATGTCGGTTTCACCATGCAGAGAAGAAATTCACGAATCATGTTCACGGATGAGGTAATGAATTAGTGTTTGTATTATCTGTACATTTGATCATACTATTTTATGTCATCGTAATGAATTTGCTGCAAAAAATGTGAAATTTAATGCTAAATTAGCCTGTTACTGATATGTGAATATGTGTCAAAAGATTTGGTGGGTTAATGCTGCGCAGTTTTATCATCTGTACATGACTATTACTTGTAAATAATATATATTTGCTTACCTGTCTATTAAAACATGCGATAAGTCTCTGTCAAGTCCAAGTTTGTCGCGAAGCTCTCTCCATCTCGAAAAACGCCATGGCAATATTGATCCTTGTTTTACTTCTCCGTTTGTCCCAAAGCCTGCTTGCCTCAGTTGATCTACGATACGGAAATGGAGGATAGCGTGCATATTATGTCATTGATAGGCGACAATGACAAGGGACGAGCCATTATTTAAAATTGGAATTTCTCTGGAGTTACAAATCCTTGGGAACTTTTGGGATAATGTAAGTACACAGCTATATGAAATATATCTTACAAAAATATATGGTACAATATTGTAAGATCAAAAATCTTACATATTGTATCTTTAAGTCCTAAATATCTGAGAGAGCTAGTGAAAATGTTTGATTTAAATTAAGTAAAGTTATTTTATTTGTTACATTTATTAAAATTATTATTATTTATTACGATTGGGCCTTTGCAAAACACTAGAATACTATATAATAAAGAAAACTAAAAAAATAAATAATTAAAATGAAGTAAATATCATATAAAAAGAAAATATCAGTCTTTCTTAATTTTATATCATGACGTTTCTAAAACATTTTGCTTATATCCAGGTTTAGAATAAATTTTTCTATGTGATCTCAGGCTTTGTAAACCTACTGAATGTTCTATGTGATCTCGCCTTGACCCCAAGGCTCCCACTGTGAACTGTGGGATAGCCTTTATGTTTATAATTTACTAGACCGTAACACCTATACTGTCCAGTTCATAGCAAGATAACAAGCGGTGGCTGTAGGTTGTGGTGGCTCGAAATCTTTCAGGCCCAATCAACAATCCGCCAACAAGTCTAGTGTACAACCCAATCTTTGAAGCAAACTTGCATACGACAATGGAACAATTGAAACATAGTGTGATTCTGTGGACATCTGATAACTTCCACCCCGTGTGATAAAGTGAAAACAACCCCCGGATAAACAACCCCTGTTTACGACCTGGACACGTTTTGAGCGAGCTGGGTTTTTTTTGTTGCGTTCTGTTTTTGTTTGCGCTCCACGGCGCCGAGCTCTCGTCAATCTTTCACCGTTCAAGTTGTTTAAAGGTGGACGATTTATGGTTAGCCAGGCATGGCAGACGGAGCTGAGGTCACACCATATCAGCCAGCGACAATGGCCATTGTTCGTGCGCTCAACAGGAAGTGGCTGTGTGGGACTTCCTGTGGCTGATACCTAGGGTTTGACGGGGTTGGGGTGGCAGCCAGGCAGCCCCGTGGCCGATCACATTGTTCCAGGTAGGATCTCATGGTAATGTTGGTCCCTTGAGACCGCGTGTTTTCCACCAAAGTGGCCCAGTCCCACAGCCTTAATATAGAGCTGAATACAGTCCTGTCACAACCAAAATGGTCTCCTAGAGTGAAACAAACAGAGAGAGGTACACAAAAACACAAACATGAAAGCATCCAGATGAATCCAGACAGACATTTTCCTCTAAGATTTTATATATACGTACATACAATATTTGTGTGCATCGCTGTTTAGGTCAGCCAGTTGACACTTCTAGATTCGTGTTCTTTTTTTCCATATCTATAAGAAAACTTTGATCATTCCTTTCAAAGAAATGTCTATATTCACTATATTTTCCCACATAATAATGCAACATTCCTCAGCGACAAGACCCTTTGACCGCTAAAGTGTGTTCTTGAACGCTATAAGGCTTTAACCCACAAAAACTGGGTTTTTGTTGGTAGATTGCAGCTTTCTCACCCACATTAGCTGCAACATGCAGTTGTTTGGCGGATCCACTCAAGAACAAATGCCTGGGAATTTTCTGCAATAACCCCTGTCCAAAGCCATCCTGAAGGGCTATCGCGGGGGTGCTCGGAGACATATTTACTCTCATTCCTGCAGCAGGGCCCAGTTCTTCACAACAGCACCTTTTGTGGAAAGCATTTTTCTATTAACCTTTAAAGAATGGAAGAGGATACAGAGAATAGGACAAACAGACCGTGTTGGCGGGCAGTGTTAACGTTGTGCGACAGATGTGCAGATGGTGTGTTACAGTAAGAGATCAAGGCGAGAGAGAGAGAAAGCTTTTATACGCCACTCAAACGTTCCTCATGCCTTTAAAACTCCTCCAACCCAGATTCGGCTCACCAGACCAACTGATATTCGGCGCAGGAGATCTGAGGCTCGAGTGTGGCCATATTGACGACCGTTTGTTCTCGATAAGAGCGCAATCTTAATGAGAGGAATCAGGCACTTTGCTAAAAAAAAAAACAAAAGTAGACGTGTTAGTCTGACAAAGGCCTCATGTGGGAGACATTTTACCCCACCGCCAGTCCGCCACATTCTACTGACGAAAAAAGCCAGTCGGCTGATTCATTCGGCACAAAGAACGGAATATTTATCAGTCAAAAGCATCCACATCTGTTGATTAGTCTTGAGTCACTCAGCTTTGACTATATATAGTATTGCATCTGACATTTCCTAGCGTAAACATCCATTGGGTTTGTTTGTCATACCTCTCGTCTAAATGGGGGAGAGCTCTTATGAGGCAGACTGTCCTTCTTCTCCCTTTGGGACAACTGCCAAGTGCATGGAACTAAATATGGCTGGCTGCTGTCACAGTAATTCAGTTATGGGTGTATTAACATACAATGGGTGTGATTCATTTAAGAAAGCCTTAACTGAGAAAAAAAAGCATGATTCGCTTGTGTTTTCACTCATAAATGTTGAGATTTCTAAACTGGTCTCTGAATGGTGATGAGCATTTGTTTAAAGAGATGAAACTCTTCTCAAAGATCCAACCAGCTCAGTTTGGTTGGTCGCAACCATGTTTAGGTGAAAAAATAATAATAATAATAAAATCATACACATCTTACTCATAGATCTTACACAGGATGTACAGGTAAAACGTTCATGAAGAAGTTCTGACAAAAGAAAAGAAAAGACAATATTCTGGTGTTTTCATCCTTCCAGTCTTTTCTGGTCCAGGATGCTACACAATGACAAAGATTTTTACAGTTTCTGGAGAAAAGTGGTGCTTGCTCGTAAAGAAATTGCTACCAGTGTTACCGGGGTGTTGCTAGGGTGCTTAGATTGGTTGCTTTTTTTGGTTGTTGACTGGCCCAGATCAAAGAAGTTTCTATAGCCGCGTTTCCACTGCTGGAACTTTACCCAGGAACTAAGAACCTTTTGGGTGGTACTCGGTATGTTTCGACAGCAGGAACCAGGGTCTAAATCAAGTTCCGGGTAAAAAACGGTAGGTAGTAGGTAGTTTAGGTAGTACTTTTTCAAAGTTCCAGAACTTATGGGGGTGGGACTTGCGTGCTGAACATGCTGATTGGTTGACTTCACACAGCATTTTATTTCAACCATCGTTTTTTTAAAGTCTGTTGCGGTGTGTGCAGTAAGAGTTGTTTGCTATTCAAATCAACAATGGAGTTTAAAAAATATGACCAATGGACTGATGATGAGGTTCAGGCTTTATTATGCAGAGGACGAAATCCAGTGGGAACTAGAAAGTCGTGCGCAGTCCTACGTCACCGGACTGTCTTCACGGTACTTTAGACTGCTATGGAAATGCAGCTAGCAATAGGTCTGAGGGGAAAAAAGTTCCTGGGACAAACTTTTCCAGGTAATTTCGGTGGAAACGCGGCATAAGATACAGTTCTGCTCATAGACTTACTATACAGTATATATCCCTTGCTGTATGTGTATATATATATATATATATATATATATATATATATATATACACACAAAGTTCTGTCATGAAACTCTAGATGACACAGGCTAATAGGTCCTTTAACTCAACCTGCTCGTAATCACATCATTATCTATAGGGCACAGCTGATTGGTTCCTGCTGTATCAGTAGCCAATGAGCTTGCATGCTCAACCTTCAAAATACTTTGGTAGTATGGCCTTAGCTGTGCAGCGCACTTCAGAAACCCTCCACCTTCCCCAGCTCCACTTGTTTAGATCGGCTAGGGGTAATTCATGTACGCTATATTGTACAGCAGCAACATGTCTAACTTACTCACAGCAGCGTGCCGTGTATGTGCAAGTCTCGTACTCGCTCTGCAGCAGCAGCAGCAATAAAAGCAACATTGTCATTGTCATACCCATTACCATGCCAAACACTCAGAGAGTTGTCATGACAGAAATATTTTTATATGTATATATAGATATATTTTTAATTTTTTATTATTATTTAAAAAACACCTTATAAATTCATCGTACAAACCTGCAACTACACCATTTCTGATGTATCACTCCCATCAGCAGCACTTACAACATTGAAACAGTATTGAATGACATTCATGCCAAAACTGAATCCAGAGGTGCATTGCATATTATGCCTGATGTAAACTCACCGGCTTTGCCACTCAACTGTTCTGAATGAGCAATAGCTGCATTTTGCCTCAGTGTATTAATAGTTGGTGTCAGTAAATGTAAGAGGCCTGGGAGGATGTGGAAATGTTGTGTATTTGGGCTGGGGCCTGTGTCAGTCTCTGGCTAGGTCTCTGTGAGTCAGGCGGGCTGGTGTTGGGGGCATGGAAGAGCTTCTGTAGCGGGCCGCCTAGGCCCTGAAAGAGCTCTTTGTGTCCATTCTATTTTCACAGGAAACGGCTACCCTTTTTCGTCTCCTATGGGGAATATGTAACTGTGGTCACCTAATCAAACTTAACACAGGGAGAGGGGGATGGAGAGAAAGAAAGAGTGAAACCGTTAACCCAGCAGCTATAGTTTAGCAAAACACAGACACACAATGGCTTGTTTATGTCCTTCTACAGCTCCTTTTCTCTTTCTTCGTTTCCCTGTCTCTTTCATTCAATCCTGCTTTTCATTAATCCAGCCATGATGACAGGCTGTTGTTTTAGTGACATGGAAGCTAGGTATGCAGTCTTAATTTAAACATCAGGAAACGCTAGGGAGAGTTTAAAACCTATCCACCCACTCACAAACACAGATGCCTCTCACAAGCTTAAAGAGAGACTCCCTCTGATACTCCATCAGGGATTAGAGCAGCAGATCCAGACCCTTGGATTAACACTCTGCCAATCCAGAGCAAGAACGCACACGAGACGGAGAAAGAGGGGAACGAGAAAGTTGGAGAAAGAGAACAACCACTATGACCCAACTGTATTGTGGTTAAATATGTCTAGAGCTGTTGTTATACTGCAAAGAAGCCACAGCAATGCAAATATATCACATATTTACACAGATGCACAGAAGCGGCATAAACATATTTGCATGGATTCACAATATAGGAAGCAGTGGATCACATGCAGATGTTGATAGTTGATTAGCATGTACAGTGGATTGAATATAAGGCCCTGTCTCATACGCTGCTCTAAGCCTTTAAAGTCCTTCTCGAAGTCTACACTTTGGTTATGTAATGAAGCTCATTTTTTCATTTTTACTGCCAAATCACATGCCTCTAGTTTACAGGACGTCATTGTCAAGTATTTACTGATTGGTTTAAAATTAAAGGGGTCCTATTTTGCCCTTTAACGAAGTCTTGATTTTGTTTTTAGGGTGTACTAGAATAGGTTTTCATGCTTGATTGTTCAAAAACCGCATTATTTTTCATATATTTATATACAGCACTTCTCTTCCCAGTCTGGCTCGAACACGCCATTTAGTTCCTGCTTCCATAAAGGCCCTCCTTCCAAATTACAAAATGTGCTCTGATTGGTTAGCTGGCCCAGTGTGTTGTGATTGGCGAACCGCTAAGAGCTTGTTCCGGAAATGTTACGCCCTTTACCATAACTGCAAGTATCATCTGCTCAGGTGTAAATATTAAGGATAGCATCAATTTCACACCAATTCGAGCAGCATTCAGACCCTCGAGAATTTTAACAAACAAGAGAATCGTGGAGAACGGATTTCAAGTACAGATTTCACAGAGCCTTTCAGAGAGTTGATCAAAAGTGACAGTAAATATCTACTTTTAAACTTCCTATTCATCAAAGAATTTTCAGATATTTCCAGATATTATATATCTCTTTGTGTTGCCATTTATTCAAATATGACATCATTACTTGTAGGCGGGCCCAGTTCATGGTTAGGGAAGGGAGAACAACACTAAAGACAACTGAAGATGAACAACGGAAATGCTCAAAAAGAAGCAAGAAGCTTCAAAAGTCACTTCAAAAGTTGATAACCTTGAGTAAGTCCACACTGGATTTCACATAAGAGATAAAGCAACAGCTCTATGTGGGAAACAACTGTTGAAGCATCATACAGACAGGGTCTGGTGATTGAAGTATAAAAAAAAAAAAAACAACCTCTTTCTCCCTCTGTCCTAGCCGTGGCCTTGACCTGCTTGCCTCCGTGTTTACCGTCTATGTGTTCAACAGCTTCACAACTCTCTTCTCTCTCCCAGATGAATAGGATCCAGGGACTTTTCCTTTGATGGACAAAGCACTAGAAAGGCTGATTGAGTGTAGGTTGTGTCTGAAACAAGGTTATGTGGGTCATTCTTCAAGCAATTAAACACTTTTTGTCTCGTTCATTTTAAAAGAAATGCCAATTATGGAAACATATAGAGTCACATAATATACTGAATCTTTAGAAACTGCTGCTATTGTCTGCTCTAAAAGTTTAAGTCAAAATATTGTGACATCAAGGTACACAGAGTGCTATAACTCAATTAAACCCATCAGAGGAAATAGTTATTTTCCTCTATAAGACTTACTGGTGGTTTTATCAAAGGATAAAAAAGAGAAAGAATGCAAAGAAATGAAGGTGAAAAAAGTTGAGATTAAGTCTGAAAAATGGAAAGCAAGAGAGAGAATGAGTGGTGGATGAGCAAATTGAAGGGGGAGAAGAAAAGATGTGGGATGGAGGTAGAAGAGGAGGAGTAAGGCAACACAAAGTCCCATGGCTGCCTCGGGGCATTGTGCAAAATTGATGGAGGGGATGAGAGACCTCACACACACACAGAGCACCTGGGACTCCAATCTCAGACCTCTATCTATGCCTCTCCCTCTCTCTTTCTGTAACCTTTATAGGCAATAATGCGCTGAGAAGAAAGTCAGAACTGATTTTTTTTTTTTTACAAACCAATTTTGTTTTCTACCTGTTTTTGCCTTAGATGCATCAAACTCATATATGCCAAGTGGCAAAAAAAAAGAAAAAGAAAAAGAAAAAAGACGTGACACTAAAGGCATGTTCTGAAAGCCTTAGTCACCATTTCACTTTCATTGTATGGGGAAAAATGTGATGCAATAAAATTGAACAAAACATTTCCTTTTGTGTTCTACTGATGAATTAAATCATATGGTTTGAAACAATACAATAATGAATAAATGATGACAGAATTGTTTCCCAGGGAAATATTGTTAAGCTAGTTAAAAACAAGTACACCAGCATCCAAAACACAGCATATGCTGGTCTTTTCAGTAGGGAAATACTTACCTCTGTCACTTTTGCAGTCTCTTTTTTTTTTTTTTTTTGGTCTGATTTACGGTAGATTTGAAACCATGGACTTGATCAAATCATGTTCTCGGCTGAGAGTGAAACAGCTTTGGGAAATTAAAAACAGAACTAAGTCCAATCTTATATATATACAGTGTTGGGGAAAGTTACTTTTAAAAGTAATACATTACAATATTGTGTTACTCCCTAAAAAAGTAACTAATTGTGTTACTTAGTTACTTTTTATGAAAAGTAATGCGCTATATTAATTTTACATTACTTTTCCTCACCTGGGCTGGGCTTGCTTGTTTTTTTTTTTTAAATAACAACAAATAAGTTCTATTTTTGGCAAATGTTAAGGCCCTTTCACACCAAGAGTGAAATAAATAACCCTCAGGCTAAAGGAAATGCATATTTATGTCTGTACAGTAGAGGGCGCAGCTCAAACAAACCTTTCAGCTGTGCTGCCATTCTGGATTAAAGAAGAATAGGATGCAGGAGAAGGAAGTTCAATACTCTTATTTCTAAATCTAATATAAAGTCATTTTTGCTTATTAGTATGGTTGAAGTCATTGAAGGTCAGCAGCAAATACATTGGTTAATAAAGTGAGATTAAATACATAAAATATATTTGTGTAATTTAATAAATTTTATTATTACAGGTTTGCGTAAAATTCTGAGATTGCATTTTAGCGTTTTTATTCAGTTTGAGGAAAACTGAATGTTTTTGTGCAAGTGAGATGAGTAAATGCATGTTCACATTTAGTTTTGAACTACAATAACCATCATATTCACACAAAACCTCTGCACTTACGGTACCCCCCTTTCTCTCAACATGGGGACAGGAGTTGTCAGTCAATAAATGTAAAAAAGTAACTTAGATATTTTGTTGCAAATTGAAAAAGCAATGCATTACTTTACTAGATAACTTAAAAAAGTAATCTGATTACATAACTTAAGTTATAATGCTGCAAGTCAGATTGTCATCAGGTGAAATGCACTGAAAATCAAGGAAGAAACCGACTAACTGTGCCCTACATGACTGGTTAGGCAATAAATCACTGTAATATGAAACTGAGCTTCTTATTCTCTCATTGCCCTCCAAAAACAAATGCTTCTGAAAGGTTAACCACCAGAGACAATGTGCATTTGTTCAACTCTTGTGCACTTTTTCAAATTCAATCTCAGAGTGTGAATATTGTCTTGGAGCAGGTCTAGTGCTTAGCATTAGCAATTAGCATGAGCGTGCAGTATGGTCATTAGCTCTTCTGCACAGCAAGAGAATGGGATCTTGCTTCTGCGCTGGCATGTCCTGGCGCGTGATAATGCCCGCTGGTTGAAATGCCCCATGGCTCTTTGACTGACATAGCGATGGTTTGCTGGATGGCTGAGCTGGCACAGAGACGGCCAATCTGAGTCACACGAAAAGAGAGGGACCGACACACACACACCACTTACACACCCACCTGCAGCAAAATTGGCTGCACCAAAGCCCAGAAGACGCTTTACTCACCAGTGAGACGTCTCTCTCATACGTTTAAGCCAGATCCCAGGCAGCACCTCCTCTCTTTCCTCTATTCCTGAACCGTATCGGGCCCCCTGTGCTCAGGCAAGGCCTCTGTTGATGGAGGTGATTGGGAAGACGGTGAAACCACTACACTCTCAGGAAGGGCCAGGGATGCAAAGCTGCAACCACAAGTCATCTGTTAGCAATCGGAACAACAGGCCTGATATTAAAGAGTCATGCGGGTCACAGACAGAGGTCTCTACGCCCCATAAGGAACCCTACTGTTTCAAGACACTACTTTCCAGCTGCAAAAATGCGTTGGGAGGGTATTGGAAAATCACTATACAGTAGTACACTTAAAAGAAAAGACTTTTCTAATGACGTAAAGGTAATTATGGTAGCAGTGGGTGGCTTGAGTGGTTTAGAAAACCCAAGGAACAAGTTGCGATGGTGAATTTTTGTATTTGTAAACACTTCCAAGTAGCCAAAGCAGCACTGACAGATGCTTTCAGACCAATTTCTGATCTGCAATCCAAAGAATATTCAAGGTAATTTGTGTATGGACAGAGGAAAATAGTGAAAAGGGTGGAAAAAAATCCTTAAATGTGACAGGAGACGTTAAGTTGCTGTCCCTGACAAGAGTTTATGGAAAATGAGTGAGGCGTGATTCTTTTCCTACATTACCACAAGGCCGTGTTAAGCCTTTGAATGTGAAAAAAATGGGCTGAAACTTCAGTAAAGGCAGATAATGTGAGAGAAGAGCGGATAAACGCAGATCTAATGTCACAACAACACGGCACAAAAACGCGTCAAGGGTCCAAAGCCGCTCTTCATCAAACCCTGTTATTTAAACATTTAACGCAACAGTGGAGGGGAGAGGCAGGAGATGATGATGATTTGCGATTTAATGATTCCATCACTGTATTAGGGGATTAAGATGTCCGTGGAAATAGATTAGT